>NC_052056.1:44587113-44893502 GCF_903992535.2 Arvicola amphibius | reverse complement strand
GAGAAGTACTTAGGCGGAGATCACAGAGAAACTGAAGTCAGGGCCCCTAAGCGCTGAGAGAAAGGGATTCCAAGTTCTCCTGGGTGCCTCCCCGAGTTTCCTGATAGGAGCCGGAGTTCAGGGAAGAATGCATTCACTGATTTCCTGCCCGCACTCTGATTCTGGACTACAGTCAGAGCCACAACCCAGGAGATTATGCCGAGAAATGTTGAGCGGCAGAGCACTGAGCCCTCATGAGGGGACAACACCTTACCTTGCAATCTTCTTTGAGAAAAGTGTCCTTTCTCAGCCTCTGGGCCTTAGGAATGAACGGGCCTGTACTTATGTTTACAGGGAGCCCATGAGGGCTGAGCTGGGCAGGCAGGGGGGCTGTGGGTGTTCAGCACAAAATCTAACATGCAGCTTGATTGGGTCTGCCAGCTTGGGGAGGGGAGTCAGTTTTCAGTCTGGATTCTTCCCAGTCCTGCTTCATGTCAGAAAGTAGTAAAATCTCTTCTGTCACCTCAAAGCACAACTGTCAATAGGCCCAAGGGAGCCTTACTTATAACAAGAATTTGAGCTTTTTTCAAAGTCAAGCCTACGCCCAACGACTAGGAAATTTATTTGGGGAGGTGGTGTACGGGATGCGATAGAACTTGCTGTGAGAATGTTCTACCTAGGGTCCAAATGTGATGAGAGGCTACGGAGCTCTGGAAATCTGGCAAATGTGGCAAAGGGAATCCAGTGGAATTTAACTGGCTGGAGCTCCTAATTCAAGTTGCTGCTGTGTTCTCGGCATTGATGGTTCTGTGGATCTTTCGACAGAGTTGCCATCAGGAAGAAACATGGATGTTTTCCTTCTGCTTTGCCCTTCCTCTAACCCAGACAAACCACGAGGTCAAAAGCAGGCTGCGCATTTCCTTACCTCCAGCTCTTACCAAGGTGATCTCAAGCCCCCAAGTGGTCCAGTTGACAG
Source organism: Arvicola amphibius (assembly GCF_903992535.2). Lineage (NCBI taxonomy): Eukaryota > Metazoa > Chordata > Mammalia > Rodentia > Cricetidae > Arvicola > Arvicola amphibius. Next base: position 44,892,547 of record NC_052056.1, on the reverse strand, counting down.
CAACAGGGCCAGGGTTGTCAAGAAGCTTGCGGCTCAAAGAGGTTTATGCAGGAATCGACTTTCATCACAGGACTTATTCAGAACGACAGTCATTTGATTTCACGTAAACTGTGAAATGCCCTTCTCTGGGACGGAAACTGCAACAGGTTTCATAGCCACGGAAAGAGAAGTGTGTGGAGTAGAAGCTGGTCTAACCGGTCCAACTATCAATGACCGTGACGCAGCTGCGCGATGGCCAGTTATCCAGCCTCTCATTGCCTCACTGCCAATATCTCATTTGTAAATTAGTAACAGTAATATTTGCTTCAAAGTGAGGTCGGGGCAGGTGCTGCTGAGTTCATAACGAAAGGCTAAGTTAAAGCTGTTCTCGAGCTACGCCCCCCTGAGCATGCGTGCCTGATATTGCTGACGGTGTCACAGGGGTTCCCGATGGAGGACTAGAACTTGTCGGGAGGAAACCAAGAAATCTGGGATTACGAATGTCCTCAGAAATCAGGATTTGAGGAATGATGAGTTGCTGATATAGTTTTGAGGTCCACTGGTTTCCTTTGAGGTTTTTTTTTTCCTTTACAAATTTTGTGTTTTTTAGGCAAATAACCCTTTAAAAAGTCAAAATTGTAGCTGCTGCTGATCTTATAGTAGGGCACTATCATTGTTTCTCCCCCCTCCCATGTTTGTGTTTATTACATTGATTCCAAGGGACAAAAGCTTCCTTTGTAAATGATTCGCTCCAGGTGAATAGACAAGGGAAGACTGCAGTACCAGCAAGCAGAGAGGACTGTCTTCTCTTTCCGCACCACTGTGAGGCTGAGGTCAGGGCGGAAACATCAGCAGTGAACTTGACGGTGGGCCAGGACACAGCTTTACTAAAGCAATGCCCAGCTCATCAGCATTGTTGTTGCAAAACTAATTAATCTCATAGCTTTACTTGTGTTTACTGTGTAACTTTGGTTTTGAATCTATAAGGCAAACAGGCTTATTGGAAGTTATGTCTGAGCCTATTTAGAAATCTTGCAGCAAAAATATGTATGTATATGGGAATTTGTTAGTAAGCACAGTAAAAGTATTCAGACTTTCTATTGTGAAGGGGACCTGTGAGAATCTTTTCTTTCCTTTAAAGGTATAAATCCGTTAATCAGGTTTGAGAAATGCTGGCATGTATGAACATGAAGGAAAACCTCAACTTGCGTGTTCCATTGCTTCTATTGGCGAGTCTGTCACTATACATGGGTGGAGTGAGAGCTCCCTCACAGTTCATGGTGCAACTGAGGAGAGATGAATGCATAAACCAGGAAATGCCATATGGGTTATGGATTTGCTGTTCACAGTGTGACAGCCCACACAAAAACCACACCACTGTGTGGGGACAAATGCAGCAGAGGCCTGCCAGTCTGTGGACGGCGCAGAGAGCAGAAGCCCTGGGAGAAGCTGATAGTGCTCACAGATACCAGACAGGCATGAAGTAGCTTTAAAAATATTACTTTTTAAAAGATTTATTTATTTATGTGTATGTGTGCGCTTGTATGAGTTCACATGTGCCATATGTGCGCAGGAGCCTGTGGAGGCCGAAAAGAGAGCACTGGGGTCCCCTGGAACTAGGGCTGCAGGTGTTGTGAGCCACCACATGGGTGCTGGGGGCTAAACCCGAGTCCTCTGCAAGGGCAGTAAGCACTCTTAACTCCTGAGTATCTCAGCATCTCCTCATCTTTTTTGAACTTTCTAGAAAATTAGGTTAACTTAGACGAATTATGGAGTTTCAAGATACCAATGTTTAATGGCACTGTGACATCTTTGGGGTTTACCAATGACTTTCCAGGGCAGAAGTCTCTATGATCGCAGCAGGCTTGTGTCTGGGGGATTTTGTGTTCATTACATGAGAGCAAATGGCTGCCTACAGTGCCCACCCAGTTCAAAGCTTCACGTCCTTCTGGGTCCTGGAGACTAGACTTGGACCCTTCCCTACCTCCCTCCCTCACCACCGCTTGTTAGCTCACTGATTCCCACAGCACTGGAGACAGCTGGAACTGTAGAACCCTGCTTTTGACTTTCAGAGACCATCTATTGCCAGCTGTTGGATCTAAAGGCCTACCAGGGCTGAAATAATTCCTTCTGTTTCATCCACGCTCTACACAGTATTGAATGAAACACAGACACTTACCAAAGGCTCAAGGAGTTAAATTTGGGTGACCTCATCATGGACAAGGAAGGCCTATGTTTTCCTTATTGCATTAGCCATTTTTGTGAGAATGGCAAGGTTAGGAGAGCATATTCAGGTGGTATACTCTACAAGAATGATTCGTGAAGCCCACAGAAGTCCTTTAGCAGTTTCCAAAGAGCATTTTCTGCTAGGAGCTGCCCCCCGCCTTTTTTTTTTTTTTTTTTTTTTTTTTTTTTTTTTTTTTTTTTTTTTTTTTTTTTTTGCTAGAGCTCAGAAGTCCAGAATATTAAAAACGTGGTTCTGAGGCAGACTCACAGGATACAGCATCATATGAGATAGTTGTTTCCATGGGAAATGGAAGTAGGTACTAGGTACCAGTTTTCAGATGGGGAGGACACAGTGAGAGCTCATTCATTAAGCAGTAACAAGCCACATCATTGTTTCTGAGGCTCAGACAGGCACAGAACAATGCCTATATAGGTCTCCACTATAGATCTCCATTATAGACCTCTACTATGAGCTCCACCATATAGATCTTGCTCTATCCATCTCTAAAGTGATTTTCCCATCAGAGGTCCTGAAATCCCCATTTTGGGTATCAAGAGGGCTGGTGTGATTCTCTGATCAATCAGTGTGGACAATCTCAGACTCAACAGACTTTGAAGTGTGAAGAAGGTACACGGACAGTTGGCTGAAGAAGACACATCCCCAAGAAGACACGAGGAGACCAAGAGAAGAGTTTTTTTGTTTTTTTGTTTTTTTTAATTATTCCTTCATATTCAAACTTCACAAACAGTGTGAACTTGTACAATACCTCAGAAAGTGAAACTTACAAAAAAAGTGCTGGTAACATTTAAAAAAAAAAACAACAAAAACCCCAAAAAACAAACATCATTCTTAGCAACATCAATTACTCTTCCACACAAAACAGAAACCTTGTAAAATTTATTTTCGTATTTTTAAGGCGTAATACTTCTGTATAAAGTATATGCAAGAGATAAAACTTCACAGTATTCCAAAATGTCACAATAATAATAATATAATAGTATAATGAAGCGCTACAGTTAATTTTTCTTTTTTTTTGAATTTTTTCCTGTTTAAATAACAAATACAAGTCACAGGTAAATATACGTGAGAAAAATACGAGGCTAATATTAAATGGCAGGTAAGGATACTGTCACTGTAAGAAAAACTGGCAGGGTGTGTGTATTTAGTCTATATTTTAAAGCACTTGATAGAAAAGGCGTATGCAAGGTTCTTCAAAACAATTTTCTGTTTGTTTGTTTAATAACTGACAAGAGTATAATGAGAGAAAAAAAAAGGAACAAACTCCCTCTCAAAACTATTGACCTGCTCATCCCAGACCATGCCCCTGTGGGAGGATGTGTGTGCTGATGTGTGCTTGGTTTCTACAGCGCAGACTGAGACGACAGTGTTCCACACCCACCTGCAAGGACAGCCATTCACCCGGTTCCGGACTCCTAGGAAATTAATTCTTTTGAATTAATGTTCTCTCTTTCCTTGCCTCTTCCCAAACTCTTCCCCAGTGCCCATTCTTCAGTCTGAAAAGTTGCCCTCCATTCAAAATTCTCTGGGAAATGGAAAACTGCATACAGCTTGTGACACCCACAGAGACATCTGAACTATCACTTGGACAAATGAGCTATGTGTATATGTGTTTGTTATGTCTGACTATACAGTGTGTGTGTGCACGTGTGTATACACAGTAGCAATTGCAAAAAAGGGACCATATTCCTTCCCACCCTAATATACAACGTGATAAGGAACATTTTTGTCGTGCAGGGACAGGGTTTCTTCTAGTCTTATCACAGCACTGTGGCAGGACAATCAGGACATGAGTTCGCCTTTCAGCAGTCACCACAGTAAACTTCATTGAGAACACGCGTGCCCAGATGTCTGGTCTGTGCACGCGTGCGTGTGTGTTAACAGCTAGTTATTCGGCTAACCGTTAACAGCGAGACAGCAGAGAGCAAACATGTCAATAAGGTGCTCAAGGAAAAAGTGGCACCCACTCGTCAATGGATGGCCACGCTAAGGTGCTTCAAAAGAGTTTGAAAGTTTTTATTTCAAACGCTGAGAGAGTTCTGGTTTGCACATGGTAGTTCTGAGCCAGGCCAAGGGTTTTGAGATTTCTGACATCTTCCTACTGAAAAGGGCTTTCACTGTAGCTGTTTGGTTCACTTGGATGTAGTCACTTGAGTCTAAGACATTTTTAATAGCCAAAACTTCAAATCATCATGACTGAAAGAAATAACTGGTGAAATGGCATAGAACATTACTGCATTCCCATTGGATCAAGATGGTTCCGCCCAGCTTTCCTCTATCGCTAACACTGTTCCTTTTTTTCGTTGTTACAATCCATTCCTTATGAACATACAGAAATAACCAAAGTCACTGCTAGTGGCTGTTTTTATTTTTTGTGATCTGTTGCAAGAGTCCAACCGTGTTTCCTCTGCTGCTGTTTGTGTAATAATGAGCATCTGATAGGCTATGTGCACGTGTGTGTATGCACACACACGTACCCACAGCTGTACATGTATAATATATACACCATATATATGTGGTCATATATAGGAACTGTGTATACATCTATACATAATATAGTGTATATGGTTTCAACTGGAGATAAGCTGAACTGGGTTCAGACACTAGCACATGATTCTCTTTTCCCTGCTCCCTCCGTGTGTTTCAAACAGTCTGGAGCATTTCTGAATTTTTAAAGTGCATTTTCAATGCAGAGAAACTGTAATCCACTGATTTCTTGGATAACATTTTTTTGATGAGAAAAATCTGATGGTTTTCAGCCCCAGGCAAGAGAAACCTGGTTTTGGTCATGCCAAGGGCTGACGTGGCAGTGCCAGGCTTGTGCCTGAGTGATTACTGGGCATTCTGGACTCCGGGCACCTCAGCAGCAGCAGCAGCAGCACCTTTACGAGAAGGCAGAGATAGGAAATGAAGAAGGATGGGGAGTTCAGAAGAGGAGGAGGGTACTGGGTGAGTGTGAGTGTGTGTGTCTGTGTGTCTGTGCGTGCTTGTGTGTGCACATCTGCACACACACTGCTCATCTTGGCTGTGCTGGGCTTGGGCAGCCCCTGTGTGGTTCCAGCTAAGAGATGCCATCTAGTTCCTTCCCTAACTGACTCCAATGTCCCATGGCCCCCACACGATCAAGGATCACCTAGAGGGCCTCACTCCTGAGGCCGACATCAGCATTTGTTCTGTGGGTATGTGAGTGCCAGCATCGAGTAGGAATAAGGCACCAGCGAAATCAAATGTTATGAAAAAAAGCAAAACCCCGCCTCAGAGAGCCTCTTGCCTCTTCCATCAGAATATTGCGTGTGGTACCATTCACCTGTGGACTTCAGAGCGTGTCAAACACCTGTTCTGAAAGGAACTAGAGGCCCTTCAGCACCAGAGATCTGTAGGAGTGCACCCTTTGTCTGTACCTCCCCACGCCCACCCCACCCCACCCCCACAAGCAAAAGCACCAAGTTAGGAGAACAAGGCAACTTGCCTCACTCACCTCATTTTGATAAAATAACAGTTAAAAAAAAGTCACCGAACTAGAGATTTCAGAAACTGCTCTAAAATCCCGGGGATTAGGTTGTCAGGTGTCTGCTTGATTCCTAAGTGTGCACAGTGCAATGTGAAGGGGTTGAGATGTTCTCGTTTAACATTTAGCGGGGAATGTGTTTTTAAAAAAATCTCCTCTAAATGATGCCTAAAATCTTCCATAAACACTTTAGCCTCCCCTCTTCTCCTAAAAACAATACCAAACCCAATGCACTCTAAAAAGGAAGAGGTTCATTTAACTATAAAAGGAAAAAAAATGAAGGCACATGATTTTAATTCGGTCCCACGATCCTCCAGAAAAATAGAATTTTTTTGTTTGTGTGTATCTGTGTGTTCGTGAGTGTGTGTGTACACGTGTTTTTGAAGTATGAAGCCCATTGGACAGTTACCAAGGGAAGCTAGAAAAGACAGCGAGAGATTTTGAGACAGAGAGGAAAGGAGTGGGGGGGGGGGGGGAGGAAGCCTCTCTTCAGCTTTTTGTCGCTGACATCTCAAGAGTTTGCTGCTTTAGGGTCCAGAAAAGAATGATCTCTCTTGGTCTGAAAAGTGCCCCAGTTACAAATATCTCCAGTTAATCATGTTACAGCTTTTGGTGGTTCCCTTTTCCCTTCCCTCCAGCCAAATGATTTTTTTAAAAATATCACAGTTTTTAAAAATTATTTTTTCAATGTTGAAAAAATATGGAAAAGCTATTGAACAGCCTCAGGAAACACTGCCTCTCCATCTTCACAGTGAGCAGATGGATGGACAATCCACAAAGTCAAAAAGGAGGTGGGCGGGCGGGCAGCAAGGGCCCTGTGCTGAGTGGTCCCTTGCTTTACCTCCTGCGGGCCGGGACTTCACAGAACCCGGAGCCGGGTTTTCTACTTGGATCCCGCCCCTCCCATCATCGGAACGTGGGCTGCTGAGAAAGGCAGAGCCCTGGGACTGCAAGGTCTTAGAAGCCGAAGGTGAAGGTGACAGAGGCAGCCCCTCCAGACACAGTTAGCTGTGTGTGCTCTCAGCAGCCTTTCTCTGCATGGAGAAGCTTGGCTGCCCTGGGAAGGTTGAAGTCCCATTCCCACTTCACTACCGGAGACCTCACCCGCCTCGAGGCCTCTCTGCAGAGATGACCCCAGGTTCCTAAGAAGGCAATGATCCAAGATAGAGAGGCAGAGCCAACCGGCTGTGGTATACAAAAAAGGGACTATGGACAGTGGGATTCCAGAAACAAATTTAACTTTGGTTTTCCGACTTTTTCAGACCATAAAAATTAAAGCAGGGCTTCGGAGGCTTCTGTCATCTGAGAGCTGTTATGTTTTCCTCATTTGGCAAGGCTAAGGCAGGGGGGGAGAGAAAAGGGGTTTCCCATAATTGGTTGAAGACACAGGGTGGTAAAAATGCTTCCACACTTAAACTCACAGTCCAGTGTTTTTGACATTTCATAAATAGCTTTTTCTCTAAAAAAAGAATAAAACAAGAACAATCCCTTTACTTACTCATCTGAAACAAAATAAACAGCAGTGGGTACAAACTTCTTGTAACAATTACAAAAAACAACAATATAATCCCAACTTTTAACACGCATCTTGAATCAGTTATTATTTTTAACCTCAAAACTGCAGCATATCCTTAAGGGCAAACTTTTCGATTAGTTTTTTTCTTTTTTTCTTTTTTTAAATAATGTCTTCACCAAAAAAACAGTCTTGTACCAATAAAATGCATTCAAAAATAGAAAATATTACACAACAAAAATATGTATCCTTCCTTTCCAAAAAAGATTCTTCACAAAAAAATGTAGAAAAAATTCCAACAATTTTTTCCTTCTCCTAAACATTAACTTTCAGTCTAGGGCACAATTATTTATTGATTTAAATGTCTGTTTTTGCATAAGATATGGAAGATGCAAAACTTTACTGTATTAGGATTGTGAAGTTACATCCATTCCCACCCCATTCTAAAACAGAACAAAACCAGAAAAACCCAGCAAATATTGAAGCAAATAATGAGCCAGTTGGCTAAGAGAAGTAACCTGTGCCTGAGCTCTCACCGTGCGCTCGTGTGTGGCAGCTGGCCTTGTACTAGGCGATGCTGGAGAAGGGAACAGGCTGGATTTAAGTGCTTTCTTAGCACACACCTATTTCAGTGAACCACTTACGGGCTTCCATGTTGTGGGACCAGTACTGGTAAGTCTCAGAGAACCATATGAATTAGCACGAGGACCAACCAAGCACTGACACACGCACATACGTGCACCGGATACAAATCCTTCTCAAGCAGTGTGTGTGTGTGTCACTGAGACACGTGATAAAAAGTAACCCAGAGCTCCAGTGGCATAAGGAAGGTCGGAGTTACTCCTTCCTTCATCTTATCCACATTCAGCTTGTTTGGTTCTCACTGGAATAATGACATCTCTCCTCAGAAAGGAGCGGCCTGCTTTCTCCACACACTGTGAACTCAATTTCCTCTGATAGTTTTCTGCAGTGTAGCTTACATGATTCTTTTCTTACTTGACAGTATTTATCTCTCATGTGAGATATAGCTTATATGTATATTTCATAAGCACAGATTGTTTTCTGTGGCTTTTGTCTTTGTGTTTGCTTACTTATTTGCTTGCTGGTTCTTTCTTTGGGGTTTTGTTTTGTTTCTGATTTTTAAACAGTGAAATGTGTCCAATTTTATTTCCAGTGCATTAAACAAAATTTAAATTAAAAGAAGAAATAAAACTTTCCCCCTCATTCTTCCAAAGGAAATGACTGATAAAAGTACAATAAAATCAGGCATTACCCAAAAAAAAGCATCATGTGCAACCTCAATTACATCAAAGAAAACAGACAAACAAGATTTGTAGAACATAAGCATGAAGAAGTCAAGATAATATAATCCCAACTATGGTGTGACTGGCAAGCACTGGTTAAAAACAGGTAAGGCTACTCTTAGATTAGATTTCTAACAACACAGTTAACCACTGCTCTTCCTCTTTTCTCTTCATCCTTACTCACTAGATTCTTTATATGTTTAAAATGGGCAAATTTGTTTTTATATTTTTGGTCTACAGTAGAATACATATTAACAATATAATAAAAAGATATTTAAGTAACAGGTTGGTACTGCATCCATGTGGGGAAATAGAAAAAGAGCACTCAACTAGACATAGCAAATGGACTCTATCTTTATAAAAATAACAATAAATGTAATAGAAATTATATTCAGGGTAACAGTAAATTGGAAACAAGTGTAGAAAGTTCTAATTCGGATAATACAGACTTCTTACAAGCTATACCCTAGAATTTCAGCCTCCAAATCTTTCCCATGAGTCTACCTTTCCACTCTCACTCGAGATTCAAATGGAAATGGAAACAAAATGAACATAAAGTTGACAGATGTTTGAGCCAGCCAAAACTTCCGTTATCAGAATTGATGATCAAGATCAAGTAGATATCACTTGGGAAACTGTCCAACCATAGGGAGTTGCTAACAGTATTTGCTTGGTTTTAATCCTACTGAAAAAGAGAGAAACCAAGGAATCAAATAGTTCTTCTGGTGACATATCTGAGATGAAGTAAAATTCTGGTGGAGAGGACATGGTGACAAGGCAGGAAAGAGAAGAGAGAAGAAGCAGGTAAACTTCGGGCACTACCTTCATCAGGTGCTGAAAACACGGTGGCTTCATTTTCTTTCTAAGCATACTTTTGGATGAGCTATAAATCCAGACTCACTGGCTTCCATACAGGCTGGATAGGTCTAGTTTGTTTCTCCTCCCTATCACTCACTGTTGTCCACCATTGATGAGGCAGAGAAGGCAAGCAGAGTACAGACAAAGGCTCTTGACTAGCTATCCCCAGCCAATGACTGACGGATGAGCTGACGGTTTAGTGTTGCGGGAAAAACAAAGAAAAAGAAGTGTTATGGGTTGGATTTGGTAATAACAAATGTGAAGTTTCCTTTAATAGGAGAAAGAGAAGGAAGAGAGAAAGGAGGGAAGGGGAGGAGAGAAGATGTAGTAGTGAAGGGGGATATGTTAGAAGAACACATTGCTTTGGGTTTCTTTTAACTTCGAGTTGTCTTTATTTATTTTTCTCATTCTCTCATTAAAGGAGAGCTTAGAATCTAGTGCAAATATCTTCAAATCACAGCATTTCAGGGGTAATCAATATCCTATCCCTTCATCCCTCAGAGCTCTTCAGAAGATGGGGGCAGTGGTCCAGAAAGCCTAACTGAATACGTCACTTGCTACATCAAGAAAGGCACTATCACAACACATCATGGAGTTCCCTTGCTATGGCATAAACATTTCAGCCACAAATCCCACAACACTGTAGCTTCTCGGTATTTGAGTCCAGGGGGCTGTTGTCTACATCTCCACATGCCACTGTCATTGGCCCTGGACACACAGAGCCATGGTTTGCTCTTGTTTCTTGCGTATTGCCAAAGGACTCTCTCACTAATGATCCTTGCTTGGTTCCAAATGATTTAGCTCACTTTCTTCCATGGGAATTCCTTTCTCTCCACATGCCTCCAGGTTACAGATGTATTTCACACAGTTTACAGTGCCAAGTAGTACTGTGTATTTTTTAACCTTTTAACTAACTCCCAAGTCATAGAGATTGTTGAGTAGCCCCTCCGCTCTCATGATCTAAATTACAACTGTCAAGAGAAGGAGGGTGTCCTCGCTGACCACTGAAAGCATCCCCAGGCCTATTATGGTACTTTTGCCTGGGACAGAGGAGGCTGGGATCTGGAGAGGAAAATCTTTGGTGACAGACTGGAGTGGATATCCAAGTCTCAAGAAAAACTTGTGCCCTAAAGTCTCAAGAAAGGTATCCAAGAATAGTCAATGTGAGGATATTCTTTAAAAGGCTAATTATTTCTTCTCATAGCTTTGGGTGGGTGTCTCCATGTCCTCTTAGTGCTTCCCCATTATGCATTCTATGTATGTTAAGGTCTTTTATTTAGAATTTCTACTTGAAATACAGGTGATGCTTTGAGTGCCTACGGGGCTGCCTAAGTGAGTTTGGAATGCTCTACGTGGGGTTTAACTAGCAAGGCTGCCACTTCCGTCTATGTAAGAAGAAACTTTTGACTTGGAAAGGTAGACTGGGACAGGGAGGGAGGAGAAAGTGACTCAACCGGGAGTTTTCCAAACTACTGCCCTCACGGGGGGGGGGGGGGCAGTGTTCAAAGAAACTCAGTATGGGTTGTGACCACCGTTTGTCAGAAGCTGTCATCCTTAGGCTCCCCACACTTGCTTACTCCCAGCACAGTCTATTGCATGTCCTGTGGTACAAGACCCTCTCGTTAATAATTACTGAAGAGCTGTCAAACTCCGATTGCTTCTGAGACTGAAAAAGGCAATAATAATAAATTGAAAAGTTAGGGGGGATGCAACAACTCTCAACTCTTAGGCACTATCAAGGTCTCTGCTTAAGGATAGTCTAGAATAGAGCAGCTTGTGGATTCGGATGACACCTCCAACCCTTCCTCCAGTTTTCTAGTTGGCCTACCTTGTTTCAGAATAAGCCTTTTACCTCACTGGTTGGCAGTGTTTATTGCACCGTTCCCTTACTGTCACCTTACAGTGTCACCACATGCATGGCCTTCCTCTTTGGTTACCCAGATCTAGGTCTTGCCATGGATAGAAAGGGTATCTGAACATGGACACCATGGCCCTCAGGCACACCAAGGCGTGCTGTAGTGAGAGGTGTCATGGTGTTTTGTGAGCCAAGATGAAGGCTTCGTGTCAGCCCAGTCAGCTTTCTTACTCTTGTGGCTTTTATTGTAAGCTTATTTGGAAACAAAACTGGATACATTTCTACTGAAATATTCTCCATTTGCTGCACTAACCCACTTCTATACAATAAGAAGCAGGCTTTGTCAGCATAGCAGTTTCTAGACTTCATCAAGAGTTGGCAAAAAATTCCACAGATTCTCTCCGGCTCTGCTCAGACAATAATGGAGATATTCCCCCATTCTGTGATGTTCCCAGTCCCCCAGCTTCCCTCTCTCTTCCCTTTCCTAACACACTCTTCTGGCATAAATAAATACATCTCAGTAGTGCAACGCAGTGCTGTTATGCTTAGTGCAAAAAAAAAAAAAAAAAAAAAGAAAGAAAAGAAAGAAAAAAAATCCCACAAGCCAAAAAAAAGAAAGCAAGAAAAAAGAAAAAGAAAAAGCCCTACTAAAAATGAGTACAGACTCAAAGCTCAACCATCAGCAGCTCTTACTAAAGGGTACCAGTGCAGGAAAGTAGGGAATAGAGACTTGTGTGACTCATCTCTTTTGTGGCTCCTGTTTGTTTCAGCTCAAAGGAGAGAACCACCAGCTTGTACCTCTGTATTATGCTTCCAAACATGGAGCTGGTAGGCAGAAGGGAGGGTCATATCATTGAGCTGCAATCAAGGGGATTAGAGGAGGAAAAGGGCTACTCAATGCAAAGGTCAGTAGTGCTTTTTCTTCATGGTTTTCTCATGTCAGGTGACTGGTACTAAGGGAGATGAGTACAGAGAGAAAAGCGAGAACCTTTCGGCTTCCTAAATTTAACAGTCCAGCGCTCCTTTTACGTAGCAGAATCAGCTATTCTTCAAGGTCTACAAGCAGCAGCCACCTTCCATGACATCAATAGGCCCGCTTTCTGCACTGATCACTTTTCTCTCATGTCATTCCTCTTTGTTTTTTGTTGTGTTTTGTTTTTGCCTGGTTACACAGAGATACAGACATCCATCCACATCCACAGATTGCAAGGCCTCTCTCAAAATGATGGATTCTAAATTGGTACACATAACTGAGTGACACTTAAGCAAAACGTAGAACTATTAATACAAAGTGAATTACTATGCTAAAATGCAGATTCTGCATTGTAACTCTTCTTGTATTATTCAGTTAAAAAACAATTGCAATGGGATGCTTATAGAGCTGAAAATTGATACGAGTCAGTTTGGGATTCACCACGAGGGTGAATCTGGAGAAGCACTTGGCACGTGGTAACCCTCAAGAATCTGTCTCCAGTGTCTCTGAGCCTCCCTCTGCACATGCGACTCTGCCTGACTGTTCTCACCCACACACACACACGCTGGCATTTCAGGAGAATCAATGTGTACTGTCAGATAGAAAGAAACAAGGCCGTTTGGCACAGTGGGGCTTTTAAAAACAAAGCAATTGTAGACTTTCTCTGTCATTGGCTTCTTACCTTCACCTGTGAAGGATGTGGACTACTAGGACTTTCTGTTCAACTGACAACCACAATTCTTTAACAGTGGTACAAAATGGATCTTAACTAGATATGCCTAAGCAAATTATCTGTGTACTTTAGCAGGCTCCTCTAGAAACCTGAAGTCTACATCGGTGGGAGTAAGGATGAAATTTTACTGCTCAAGCATCTTTGGGCATTTTCTCCATTGACTCTACTGCTGACTCCAAGGCAAGATTTGTCCCATGAAGAGCCAAGAGGAGAATAGCTAGTTTTGTTTTTAAAGATCTCCAAGCTGTGAGCTAAGCACTTCAGACCACTGCAAAACCTTATCAAAACACTAGTCAATTTTTGGTTATCTGTATACACACGTCACATGTGCCCTGAAAAGCAGATTCGGTGCAGAGCAGGCAAGGACTTCTATACACTCTTTACCTAAAGTCCTGATAGCATGAAGAGAAGTTATGAATCACAAGAGTATGGTTATATTAATTCTCAAAACCATCAAAAAGAGAGATGGGAAGGAATGACAGGACCGGGGTGACATCATTCTTTGGTAACCCTGAGAACAGGTTTTAAGAATGAAGAATTGTATCAGTTTAGTTCCATTGGCTTACGTTGTCCTCCCCCTGCTTTCCTTCTGTTCACTTCATTGGAATTGCATTTATTTCCCAAGTTTGAATCAAGAAAGTAAATCATAGCACAAAAGCCAGGTTATAAAAAGGTTGTCAAGCTATTGGTAAGTTAAGCTGAGCTTCACAAAATATTCTTCAGATGAAGTACTACGACCTCCCCTCCCCATTTTTAATTTGGTGTTTTTTCTCTTCTGTTATGCTGGGCATGGACAGGAGAAGCACCCACAGTGTGGAGAAGACTTCCTGCTTAGGTCCATCTCAGCAACAGGGAGGGTTAGGGGTGAAGCACAAGGGCATGCTTCCACGTGTAAGACCTTATGAACACAGGCAGCTTAAAATGAGCAGGACTGGAATCCTGCCTTATGAAAATGGACAGATCAGATGACATTTTATTAATGCTCATTATTTTTCCCTAGGAATTTTGTACTAGATATTCATAAGAAACAGCCCAGTGGAAGAAAGTAAATTTACCCCCAGCTTGATTCCAAGAAAGGCCTGAGGAGCCATGCTGACCTGCACTAGGCGGAGCTGACTTTCAGCAGCACTCAGTCCCAGTCCTCAGCCCAGACCTGTTTGTTTAAGTAAAGAGAGTTTCTTCTTCAAGGAATGTATTCTAACTATTCTACCCTCAACGTGCAGGCAGAATTTCTCTCCTCAAAGCTCTAAGTGACAGCAAAAGAGGAGCCTAAGACTTTCATGAGAAAGGACTTCTTGTTGGGAGAGTGAAGAAAAACCTTCACTAAGGGGCAAAAGACTACTGTGGGGCAGGGGACAGTCACCTGATATGCAGGGACAGAATCAAATCAGAGAATCAAAACATTTCCCTAGTTTGAGAAGACATAAAGGAAAACAATAAAAAAAATACTAAAATACACATTCCTCCAGTTTCAGATTTCTATGAAGGTATAGTTATGCTTACATCAAGGTTTTCAGATAGCAGACAACTGTTTAGTGTGTAGAAGTTCTGTCCTTTTGCTGTACCATGTTTCACTTTCTCTGAAGGAATCGCATCCATGCACACTTGTCCTAACGTCCAGTGCAGAAAATAAACTTGTTTGCTACCAGCTTCAATTCCAGAACATTTCCTAATCTACACTCACAAAACTAAAACTACCTAACTGTAAAATGAGATGCAGGTTTTCTGAAATACGTTGGGGGGGGGGGGGGGAGTATGCAGGCTTTAAAAAAAACTAAACAAAACGGGTAAAAGAAGAAAAAAATCACTTGCTAATCTCTCAAATCCACACTCTAGCATTTCTGACCATTATTGTGCTGCATTAGTTACTGTTGGGGCTGTCGGTGCTCTTGACAGATGCCAGCCTGTAAAAACAGGAGGCTCCTGAGCAATAAGAATTCACACCCTGGAGCCTCTAGAATATTAAACAGGATTTGGACATTCATCTGTGATGAACTTAAGAGGCTGTGGTGAGAAAGCCTGGATCTTAAGGTTGGATCTCTTGGGGACCTTGAAGAAACAATGGCAAGCAGGCAGCCTGGATCAAGCGGATCGAATGAGATCTTTCTGACCCAGACCTCTCCCATGCCATACTGCACTTGAAATGACAGACAGTATTTAGTAATATGAATGAGTCTTCTAGGCCTTTAGAAAGCAATGCCAGAAAACAAGACTTCTTTCAATACAGAATACTTTCAAAAGAGACAGCAAGAGCCTGAAATGGAAGAGCTCCAAAGGTAAGACTAAGTTGGAGGACATGCCAAGCAAAGGTCAAAGTCTTTAGCAATGTAAACACTGGCCTCAAGACGTGGTGACTTCCTGAGAGATGCTTGCCTCAAGAAGGTTTTTGAACTTGCCATTTATCTCACTGCTCTCTGTGCAAATGGATGTTATAAATTGTTTTAAGACAAAAGTTGGATCAAGCCTCAAGCCAAGTGATGCTACATTTTTCATTTTCAGTATGGATTTTGAGTGTCAAGGTAGAGCAGGAAGTAAGTGCCTGTGCATTCCAAATTGTCTCAGACTCCATATTCATATGAGCAAAGAGACAATGTGGGATCATAGCAAGTTAGAACACTGTGCTAAAGGGTCACTGTGAAATGATATTACAAGTATCCCCAAAGGGCTACGCCCACAATGCCTTTAGTCTTCTTTATCAGTGTTCTGGAGACCAGAAAGTTGTAATTGAAATGAGCTCTAGAACAATGGCCAAATAACATATTGTGTATTTATAAACTGAGTCCTGATCATCAAATCTAATATAGGATCCAGTTATCCTTCTTCTTGTTTTTTTTTTAAATATATTATGTTTATGCTGAGGCAATTTTTGTTTATAAAACAAGCACTTGATAAACGTTATAGATCCTCTTATTCCTTAATAAATTACCCTTCAAAGTTTCAGACAAACCAATATTTGGCTTTTCAAAAATGTAATACATGAAGAAATTCTCTCAAACTTTTCTTATGTTGTATTTAAATGAAAAGTGGCTTTTGGCATAAATAGCTACCAAAGTTATTTTGAAATGTTACCTCTTTCTTCAGATTCTTGTGAATCTAGTATCTGGCAAACATGTCACTGGCTAAATATTAGCACAGGCAGAAATAATCAACATGGGAGGCTTTTTCCTCCCTCAGAAATGGTCTACTCATATCAAGAATCTGAAAACCATGGTATTAAAAAAAAAGATAGAAAAAAAGAAAAGAAAATACTTCTCTTTGGTTTAATGTAAAGGTGAGAGGAATTAATGATCTCAACGAGTACAGTTGACATTTAGAACTGTGACTCAGGTCCTCCTACTCTCAAAAGACATGACAACCTTTAAAATCTGAAGCTGAAATGAAGACATGTTTCATTCTGCCTACGAGTCCCAAGTTTATGAACTCACTTAAAGAAAGATGCTAAGAAGGGAGGGAGAAGAAAGACATGAACAGCTGGGGCTCAGAATGTAAATTTTTTTGGGGGGAAGCACTGAAGAAATGATTGGGTAGCTCAAAGTTACCTTTAAAAAGAAACCAGAAGACATGATGAGAATTTGGCAAAGAAAGGGAAGCCTAAATAATGGAGTTAGGACAGTTCACCTCAGACCTGGTCACTGAAGGGACAACCTCAGTACCACTCAATTCATAATCACTCTTTTCAGCTGACATGTCTTTCATTAAAAACAGATGAAACGTAAGTAGTTTCCTACTAGGTTCCAGCTTAGCATCATCAAAGGAGCCTAAAGGAAAGTCCTAATGAATGCCAGGCTTCACAAATGGAAGATGCTAAGGAGAGGGTGGGCTGGGGGCAGAGACACACTGAGTAGGCACAGCAGAATGTGATGGAACTGGGAGATACGGAGTGGCGATGGAAGACTGGAGGAAAAGGTGGTGTAGTCACACTGAGAAGCTTAAATATTGGTCCGCCATGGGGAGGTTTTATACTTCATTTTGTCCCGAATACAGACTGCGAAGGATGAGATGGGGTTCAGCTGACTTGATTCTGATGTCCAGACTTTTGGTAGAATACCTGGGGGCAGCTGAAGAAAGTTTTGACCTTAAAGTGCTTCTGTTAGAAGACAAGCTATTTGGTTTCTAAATGTCCCCTTGGTGGCCTGGCTAAAGAAGAAAGCAAGTAGAGATGCTAAGGGCCAGGTAACCAAGAGCCACTAACTTATGGGGTCTGCAGACTGGAAAATGTCATATACTGTTTTGAGTTCTGTCTGCAAAAAGTTTCCAGAAATGTGGTTTTAGTTTAAAAATAAATCTCCTGGGGAAATGAATGGTATATTGCCAAGATGCCTCCAGGGAAATGCTGAAGACCAATGAAAATAATGGCAGGCATATCAAAAAGAGAGGGCAGATGGTGAAGGATCAAAAGTGAAACCCAATGTTTCGAGAGATATAGTCAGGACAGTGAGGCACTTCCCTGTCTTTGCTTCTCACCAAAGCAGCCCTTTGAAATGCAGCTTATGATAGCTGGTCAGATCATGTGATGGACAAGCAGCTCCGTGGTCTTATTTTTTAAAGCAAATACAGACAACGGCCGTCCTAAAGGGGAAGATCACAGACACGTTCTCACTTCCTTTGCTCTTCAGGTGTTGACGGGGCAGCTAAACACGATCACATGGAATATGCACTTCTTTGTATTAGCCACAGCAAAATAATTTTTTAAAGTTTAAACAGTTTTCACTTTCCTACATGTGTTAAGTCTGAGCTTTAAAAAAAAATCCTAAAATCTTCTAAAGACAATACTGAAGCTGATAATATAAAAAGCAAACTAGAACCGTAACGGTCATTAAATGCACCAGAGTAACTGCAGCAGGTGGTGATGGGTGATACATGTGAAGAAATAATATTTCAGTCAACTCATGATCATTGGCAGATTCAAAGTTAAAATGAATATAATGTAATATATTTCAATATAGAGTTGTTATATATAATGTGTATGTTCTAGGTTTCAGAAACACTGCAATGTAGTGTATTGTACTTAACTAAGCATACCTAAATAGTAACCATAGTCTTCCACAAAGTCACTAGTAGTTAATTAAAACAATACAAATAAAAACAAGAAATGAATTTTTTTCCAGTAAAAAGAAATACCTGTGGTTACAGTCACAGACTTCTTTTGGCTACAGAAAGACAATATGTAAGAAATTGAAAGAAATAATAAACAAACCAAAAAAATATTTGTAACGGTAAGTAGCCTTACTGCCTGGGGGAAGGGGAAATGTCACTAAAACAGAAGACGAAAGAAGGCCCTCTGAATTCTGTAAAGCAGAAATAATCTACATATCACAAAAGGTGGGGGACAGGGAGAAAGAAATCATCTAGTAAAAGAAGGGCATGGGAGTGAGAAAACTAAATCCAACTGTTTCTAGGTCATCAAGCCATCCAGAGTTACCTATGAGAGCTAAGTCCAGTCATTCAATACACAATACTAGAGGAGCATTCTACTTTAACGCCTGACGTGGGCGAGCGCCCCTGATTCCCTTCAAGTTATCCCTCTGTATTCTATTGGTTTGCTAGACTGGCAAACAACCCATCCTGGAAAGACTGGTGAAGGCCACACTGGTTTCAGGAGACACAGATTGTGAATGACAAGGATGTCCTGCAGGGGCAGGCGGCATCAGGGAGTTTCAGTCTGAGAGCAGGACTCCCATGTAGTTCCTGTGTTGAGTGTGTGCACACGCTGCAAGCTGGGACTACATGCTTGGGGCTAGTCTTTATCTATGATCTGCAGACCGTGCTCCTTCTCTAAAGTCTCCAAGGTTCCAGAGAGGACAAGAGTGAGCTCAGGGCCACTTCATCTTGGGATGCTTGGGTGCTACCTGCCTGGGTAGGTGCCTCTCCTCTGGGAGTCCTGTGGGGTGTCTCGGATGGCTCCCTCTGCTCCTTGGTTGAAAAATGTGTACTCCACGCTCTTCTGGAGGCAAACAGCCTGTCCCTGTGGGTTTGCTGTAGAGCCAACAAGCTGCCTTTGTTTCTCCCAACTCTGAAATACTACAAAAAGCAACAGAGTGGGCAGGTGACTGCTTCCTGGGAAGAGAGCCATGAGTCTGAGCACAATGGTAGGAGAGGCAACTGTATCTATGCACCAGAAACTCTGCCTGTGTGGGCTTCATTTGAGAGATACGCACACACTCAGACAACATAAATACACATAAACATACAAATGTGCGTAGTCGTGTGCTCGCACGCGTACGTGCGCACACACACATTCACCAGTAAATCCACAGAAGTGTAGCATTTGTTCAAGTTTCTCCTTAAAAGGCTATATACCAACTACTGATGGTTGGGCTACATCCCAATGCTCTAAAAGCCTCATCTGATGCAACAACCAAGGTGATGGAGCAAAAAAGCAGGTATATGCACGGTGTCGGGCCTTTGACTCTACTGGAAATTCCCAAGTTAAGTCTACACTGTTGTCTCTTTAGAATATGAATGAAGTTTCCTGGTATAGTAGGAGCACCTCACACCATGCATGCACATGTATAAGGTGCACTCACCTGCAGACATTCTGGCCAGCAGCTGGGACAAACTGGATGGGTTAAGCCACTTTTGTTAATGGCATCTGTGTGCAAATAACTGATGCTTCGGGCTACAACAACTGTTACAACAGCAGTAGAAACAGATGTCTCCTGTGGGGTTAACTCCTTTCTCTCTGCTGCGGGTGTATCAGAATCCCGTGAAAGTACCTCTCTATTCGCGAGAGATCCAAGGGGAGCCTGACTGTCTTCAGGCACTGCCGATGCTGGGACTTCATGGACGAGGGCTAACTTTCGTCAGTGATATGCAGATTATATGCCTCCTCACTAAAGACTTGAAAGTTTTGATTCTGCATTTACACAAAGACCCACAAGATAAACCAAATGCACTCCAAGGTGGAACAAAGTGCAGACTGTAGAAACCAGATTATATATAAAAAGAAAGCTGGATGTTGGGATTGTTCTCCCTGTTAGGGAGACATTTAAGACTCATCCAGGCACCTGTGATTATGTTTAACGGGACTCGCTACTTAGCAACATGCTTATTTTACATTCAGCCTCGACCTACCAATGAAACAGAGTAGACAGGAAATAGCTGCTTCCTGAAAGCAGCCGGTTCCCCTACAAGTTTGGTGCCTCCCCAGGAAGTCACTGTTTCGTCTTCAGGCATGAATAGAGCTTACTTTTGTGACTGTGGAACCAGTAAAAAGCAAAAGTTCTTATCCTCGGAGCCTTCTATTTTCTGTAATTTTTTTTTGTCTGCTTTCCCCCAGGGTTTCCAACTTAAGGCAATAATTCTACAGCCTAACGGTTTCTTGTGAAAATTCCTTAGCTGAGGTTACTTCAGTATTTCGCCTGTGGGGCCTAAAGAAACACGGGAGAAGGGCAGCTGCCAGGCAGTCATGTGCTAAGACTCTTGTCTTGGGCCTTTCTACTCCTCCTTCAGTGAGGAGGAGACATGCGGTTCTAAAAAAGAACGTGTGAACTGCCAGCCTTCATCTTTGTCTCTTCCGCTGAGGGACCGGAAGTCCCACAGCCCACTCCTGGGACCTAATGATGCACACCACTTACTGCTGTGGATTCCATGGTCAAGCAGAAAAGTAGCCTGGGCACAGGGCAGAGCTTGTTTTGGGATGTTTGCCCCATGCCACCTAAGAGACCAGTCCTGTTTCCTTATGAAAATATAGAACGGAGGAGGTTGCCATGGTCCCAGCTGGGAAGTTATGTTCAGCCCCAGAAAGGCAGCAGCTGGGTCAGATCAAGCACTCTGTCCCCTCCCAGCAAACTGGGAGTCTGGAGCTTGGAGGCCCTTGGGTAGTTTTGCTTCCCGCACCCCCCCCCCCAACCAATTGGGGAGTCTATTGAAATTCTAGTGTCCCCTTTCTTTTGTTTGTCACCAACTCACATGGTTCTGTCTTTAGTGTCCTATTTTTCTTTTCTGTCTTTTTAAAATCTTTCTTTTTTTTCCCCTGGGGGACAAAATTGGTCATTTAAATAAAAGTTCTTTTCTAGTGAGTAAAGAGGTTTCTTCGAGCCAGAAATCACTCAAAAGAAAGTCTGCGGACCCTACCCATGGAAAAGGCTGGAGGTTTCCCTAAGTACCTCTTGCCAAACTTGCTAGCTTTGTGATTGGATGTTTTCTGGTTTGGTATTGTTGGGTACTGAATACATTGTGCAATTCTTTTGTTCTCTTCCCCAGAGCTTCCATTACCCTGGACTTCAACTCATTACTAAATTAAAGAATTCATTTTGGAGGGTTTCTTTAAGAGTCAAGTCACAGCAGAAAAGGCCCCTCCCACCCTGTTCTCTCCCCACAGGGCGCGTCCTGTCCGCTCCTGGCTACACCTTTGTGTTCACTCCGCTGCAGCTGCCACACCGGCCACAGCAGAGCCAACCTGATGTGGGGGGGGTCATATACCCCCCATGGCCAGCCCTAACTAATTAAACGACCCCATCGGCAGCACTGGGGAAGGCTCAGGAGGGGCAGATCTGCCATGCATCCTGGCCAGGCCATCTCACTTCCATCATTGCTCAGGGCAAAGGTGTTGGGATATCTTAGAGGACCGCAATGGGAAAGCAACAAGGAACTGGACTGTGTTTTCCTGGGGACCTGAAAGGTTTTAGGAGGCAGCGCTTCCCTTCTAACTTCTTTGCAGAAAGAAAACACTGCTTTGGGGCACGGGCAGGACACACACCACTGTGTGAGATGGAAGCACATGGAGACAGATCAGGACAGGAAGACTGGCATGGAACAGCTCGCCCAGAGGAAACCTTCACTCTTTAGCCTCAGATACCAAACTATCCCTGTTCATGGGCTGGAAAGGGTTTTCTTGGTTCTTACATGATATCACGGTGTAAGATAAAGCTCTCTGATTATTAGAGAAAGAAGGCAAACCCACGTCTTTCTAAGGCCAAGGCCCCTGGGATCTACTAGATACGGGGAGGAAGGAATGCCAGGATACGAGGCAGTAGTCAGGGTTACTTACTACCCTCATTCCTGGCAAACAGAACTGGGATGGGAAAGCCTGCAAAATGACTGTGAGGGCAAATTTACAATGAAAATACTTTGATATAGATTTTCATTTTAGATTACTGGAGAGGGGAGAGTTTTTCTCAATTCTTTGCTTTTAATTGTAGAACTGAACATCCATTATTATTGTCTTTTGGGGGGTATATTTTAGAGTTAGGAGCTCTTTTTTGTACAAATGTTGGTATTTAATATAGGAAACACGACCCACCATGCTGAGACACTATTGATATTTTTAATGCTAGGGAATTTTATTTTTCATAATTTCTATATAAACGTGTTGAGACAAATATTCCTCAGACTCTTTATCAAATTCTGTTTAAAAAATTCTACTAGTGTGCTTTTGCGTACCGGCTCTCGTTCCTCAAACTTCCCCTTAGGCCTCCAGTCTGGAACATCTGCTTCCCTCTCTCTCTGTATGTTTTCCTGAATACTACAAAGACCTTTCTTTCTTTTCTAGTTTTAAAAGCACTGACAGCATCCATCATAGAAACTGCAGGACTGGAAACCAATAACTGAGTCCCCCCCCCCCCCCCCACTTGTGGCTGTAAGTCAGGGATGGCGCATGGACAATCAGGCACCTGCATCTCCTGGAGGAGGTGCAGACAGGCTCATCTCCTGAACTGTCGGTTAGCGGGAAGGGCCACCCTTTAGAGGCTGAATATGTAGCACTGGACCTGTAGATGTGTCTTTGCTTGAGAGCCAGTTTAGTGTCCTCCCAGTTCTAGAGAACAAGGTCAAATATTTTAGGCTGTGAGATGTTTGGGAGAAAAAAAAATACAGTAGGAATGAGCCTAGGGAGGAGGACCTTACCGAGAATTCTTTAGGGGTCTTCCCGCCCTCTTTAAAGGAGATATTCCCTTATTAAGGAAAGGCTGTGTATCAGGGCTTCCAGTCGCCTGTTCTTTTTCTTACATGCCCTACAACAAACATGGGATTTTTAACGCAGTCTCTTAGCTTCTGACGGTGGCAAAACAGCATTAAGGCAAATGGGTCTTTTCAGATTTAAGGAGAGGATGGGGAAGCCCAATGGCACTCAATATAGTTTTACCAGAAACAATATGAATTCTGCCTGCTTTGTTAAGCACTGAACAGAGACACTATTTAAAATGTACCCCTGACAACAATGAAAATAACTAAAACTAGGTTTGACCTTTTCTCATTTGTTTTATACAATGAGTGATTTTATGTCGTTTTTCCTCCAGATTAAGAAAAATTATCACAACGTCATTTTTTTTTCTAATGGGTTATTTTCAAAATATCAAAATGATTCTATGATGTAGTTACTTAATGCTCCCTCTATTGGTGGTAAGGTGGCAAGGGTCACTACTGACCCTTTCAACAGCAAAACCAGCAGGTGGGTGGGGTGGAGAGGGCCTCTGCATTTCTGAAGCTCATTTTTAAAGCAGGCCACACATGTTCTTGGTTGTCCTCTTAGAAATCACGCTGAGTGATCCCCAGTAGTCAGCTAACCATCCAAATCTCCATTACAACTCCTAGCAAAATATCCACTGACTGAAGCACCCTAAGACGACTCAGACTGCACAGACACTCCAGTTGTACAAACTACGAAACATCACAAAGAACATCCGGAAAAGATCTAATGTAGCCAATTGTCTAGAATGGATGAATAAAACCAATGTAGTCAGTATAGAGTTGCTTGCCTTGGAAGATTTTCCCTAGTTTGCTGCATTTTTTTTTTTTTTTGGTAAATAAAATGCTAACAGGAAAATTAGGAGGAAAGTTAAATTAAAATGTAGACTAATTTAGAAACAAAAATACCCTCTTTTCTTATTTTTAAAAATGTAGTTTGGTGTTTCTGCATTATTGAAATATTTACTTTTCCTTTTAAGTATGCTAAAACATGCCCAGTCATGAAACTACTTTGTGAGTATTAGCTAGGTTTAAAAGTTATATTTCTGAGCTGGAATTCCTTCAAGATACTGTATATAATTGCAAAATCTTATGATTTCTTGATCAAGACAAAAGAGAGAAATCCCAACTAGAAAGAGTGGTATCTGGGATGACACCAGAGATTCAGGGCCAGTTTTCACTGGATGTTAGCTTGGGAAATTGTTAATTTCCAAAAAGCAAGGGTTAATAATCAGCTAGAGAGATCATCTTTTAGCCCTCTTAGCCATGGTGGAAAGAGTCTAGGGATGACATCTGAAAGGAAGAAAGAGTTTTGGCATCCACGCATTGTGGTCTGTAACAGGCTTCTCATAGTGATGTTCACACAGTGGGAGGGGAGAACTTTGTGGAGTGCTCCTGGCTGACCAGAAACGAAACAACCCCCCTCTGTCAAGATCTCTAGACTACTAGTGTTTCATCAAAGAAATAAAAGCAAAGAAATTCTAGTATCCGAAGAGCTCAGTGAAAATTTTGGAGAAGTAAGAAATCTGCTAAAGGATCACGTCCCTCCCAGGAGAAAGGGCAGGATTCTAGATGGGTCAATGGAAGGGTATTCAGTGGAGCAACTTAAGCCAGAAGTCAAAGATCTACACAGCAAAACACAGCAGCAGTTGAAATTACAGCAGGGGTGGGCGGGCCTCTGAGGCCCTCAGCAACCCAGGCAATACTTAAAATAATAAAAAACTTAAGAAAAAATATGAAGAAAATATCCTTCCTCTCTTTCAAATATAACTTTAGTTGCCTTTAATTCTTTCTATCTGGAAGCAGTATCGCTAACCTTAACAGTCTTGACTTACCAAAAAAATATATATATATATATGTGTGTGTGTGAGACAAAGTAAATGAGAAGGGATTGGTGGCAGTGTATGCAAAACCAAAATGAGAAAAAAAATTACTTTTAACAATCTCACTTTTTTGTTTTTTTTTTACACAAATACTGTTGTAAATATATTAAAAAAATCAGCATTCTATCTGGTAAACATCACTTTTGCCCCTCTATAAAATTTTGAATTAAAAAAGCCTCAAGAACTTTTATTGTTCCCCCCACCCTCCATCTCTCTTTCTTTTTCTCTTCCACAAGAATATATCCTGACACTTTTTTTTTTTTTTTGCAAAGGTTGTTGGAAATAATCCTTCTCTTGTACCTAGAAACATAGGTGCGAATCTGTTACCATTTTCTCTGCATTCCTGCCTTTCGTGAAAGTCCCTCCTGATTGCGCTGAGGCTGAGGCTCAGCGAAGACACTGAATAAATACGATAGCCACTGTTGCTTGTCCAAGTCTTCTGGCTTCTGCTGAAAGGGGCGGGGGATGTGGCGGAGGTGGGCCAGGGTGTGTGGACTGGGCAGAATTGGGGGAGAAGCCTGCCATGCCACTTTTTCCCCACACCACTGGGCTCACTGCCCCCCTCCCATCCCACAGCCCTTTAATAAGTGGTAGGTGGAAACAGCAGGGCCTTTTCTGGGTTCTCAGCAGAAGCGATATTACAGTTTTAACTGGTTACTATGAAGTCCAAGTGGCCAGAACTGTGAAATTCCACTGAAACACTGTGAGCGGTGTACTTACAGACAGCAGGCCTTTACATCTCCTTATAGACTTTGTAGTGCTCTTCACGAGTGGAAAAACAACTTTGTCTTTTTTTTTTAAAAACTTTTTTTTAACTTTTTTAAAAGATTTTTTTGTTTTGCATTTTTTTTGTGTGTGGTTTTTTGCTTTTTTTGTTTTTGTTTTGTTTTGTTTTTTGTTTTGTTTTGTTTTTTTGTAAAGAAGGGTTGTATTTAGAGGCCAGTAGCTAGAGATCCAACCAGTGGAGCTCTTGAAGCACTACCAGGCCTTAAGGCCACCATCCAAGGGAGACTGGGAAAAGTCTTATTTGCCCGAGCCTCCGGAAATGTAATGTACCAGCAGGCAAAATACAGTTCTTCGTGGAGTACAAAATGAAACGGAACAAAAACAAAAACAGAAAGTAAAAATGAAACCAAAACATTTCTTAAATTCTAGTGCCATAGCTTTTTGTTTGTTTGTTTGTTTCTTTTGTTGTTGTTTCGTTTGGTTCATAAGAAAGAGAGAAAGGTACTACTTATCCGTCAGACACATGCATCCTCATGTGGTCGTTGAACTGCTCGATTTGGTCAAACTTTGCTGGGCAGACGGAGCAGACATAAGTGGTCCCCTCCGTGCAGGCCACCACGCCTGGTGGGCCTGCGCGGGCACCTGGGGGCGTGCCTGCCGGAGGGGTCCCGTTGCTGGCACTGTGCAGGGCCACGTGTCGCTCCAGCAGGGTCTTGTGGGAGAACTTCTTCTTGCAGATGTAGCACTCGTAGGACTTCTCCCCGCGGTGCAGGCGCATGTGCACATTGAGGGAGCTCTTCTGGGTGAAGCGCTTGTTGCAGATACTGCATTGGTAGGCTCTCACTCCTGTGTGCGTCACCATGTGCTTGATAAGGTAATCCTTCAAGGAGAAGGAGCGCCAACAGATGCTGCACTGATGGGGCTTCTCACCTGGTGATGTGCGAGAGACAGCCAGCAGGACGGAACAAGACACGGCCAAAGTGGGAGAACGAGAGACAGAAGAACAAGACAACACAAAAGAAAAACAAAAACATTAAAAAATAAAATAAAATTCGATTGTTTCAAGGATCATCCTGGTTGGAAAGATCTAGGCCTTCCTGGCTTTCTTACACAGAGGAAGTTTGCTTCAAGGATGCCAGGAAAGCCTAGAGTTTTCCATTTCTAAGACCAAAACTGGCTCTCTTGGAAAGTAACAGCATATTACAACCGAACTCTTCAAAGGTCACCCGAAAAGGAAAAAAGGCCACAGGAATCATTCACGGGGCCATTATTAAGGATTTACATATTTCCGGTTAATATTAGCGAACGAAGAACGAAGAGAATATCTTTGGAGGCAGTAAAACCTTTGGGAAGTGAGAATGTTGGTCACATAACTTGGTTCTTTTTGGAAAGTCTCCATTTCCACAATTTGACCTGGTATACACCTGTTACTGACGGTAGGCCTGGGCTGCTGGTCTACACTTTCAGTATATCTGTGTCTCACAAAATCTTCCTGGACTGAAATCTAGTCATCTGGCTATTCTGTGCTGACTGCACTGCTTTGCAGACTGGCCTCACTGACTGCGGAGGCCAACTACTGATCTCTGAGTCACATGGCCCTATTCAAGCACAGGCATGGATGCACTGTGCACCATTATAACAAATCACCAAGAGCCTCCGAGGTACACAGTCCCACTTACCTCATGTGACGGTGTTGACATGAAATACATATGGAATCACTCTATAGACCACCAAGGGCGGTGTGGGAATACTTGCATGGCACTCTTATTACAAGGCTACATCCTCCCCCATTAAATGATTCCATATGTTTTTTGAACTCTTAGGTCAATTTCTAAAATAGTTTTTTTCTATTTTTTTTTCCTTAGCCAGCTGGCACAAGCCCTTCTTTCTTGTGTGTTTACTGCTTTGTCTAACATTGGCTCTGAAACTAAATGATCGCGCTAGTTAAAAATCTTAAGGTAAGAACAGTCACTGAACAGTCACATGAGTGACCTTCTAGAAGTAAAGTCTATGGGTCTAGGACACCACACTGTATAACTGCTTAAAGACCAGCTTTTATTAGTAGTATTGGTTCTCAGCACTTGCTGCTTTCTGATTTTGATGGTTGACACGAACTCTCTAAAGTGTGTGATCCACCTCTTCCACCTCATTACCGATAGCCTGAAGTAGCATTTGCTCCACAGTGTGCAAAACCGCAAGCTCGAGATCCTCTAAGGTAAGGTTTCAACATCTGAAATATCAGCTTGAATATCTGAATATCTGAAATATAACTTGAGTTAGCTCACATTTCCACAGAGCCTTGAGCGGTCTTCTCACTTTCCCATTCTGAAGGAGGCCACGGGCATGAGAGCAATAAAGCAAAGGCCTATTCACTGCACCTATATCAGGCCAGTCTGGACTGAATGCTTCACACTCACGCTTCACGTTGGGGAACTTTCTCTCACTAGACAATTTTCTTGGCATTGTCTAAAATAAGGGGGTTTGAATTAAAGAATTAGAATTCCTCATTCTAATGAGGATGCATGATGTAGAGGCTCCTAGGGCTAAGAGAATAATTTTTAGATTAAAATAGTAGAATTGGGGGAAGACTTCTTACTAATACATCCAGCTTGCTAAAGATCTCAGCCTACGCACAGTGTTTACACTGGTAAAGTTTCTGTAAAGGAGAGATCCCCTTGGACAGTCATGCATGTTATTTTTAGTTGAGGCATTTCTGTCAGCAGTAAACACGCTTGCTACTCAGATGCTCTTTGTTATACTTGTACTCTCGGTACAATTTACAGTGGCTACGAGAAGCTGCCCAACTAGCTCTTCAAACATGTCCACCTGCCACCTTTAATGGGAAGCGTGCCTTAAACTGCAGATGGCATTTTTGCTGGTGGGAAGGTGAATCTCCCTGTTAAAGTGCTCTTGCGGTGCACAGCCCTCACCTCTGACTGCGCACTTCCTCTAGGCAAGGTCACCAAGGCTCTTTCCTTTCACACCCTTCTAATCCACTATAAACGGATTCTTCACAGTTGCCATCTTTCCCTCCATCTCATACGTCTGCCCATTGTTTGTAGCATGTAGCATGGTTATGCCAGTAATTACTTGTGTGACCCTGGGCTTTTTAAGTGTTTTCATCTCTCTGGGTTTGTTTTGCCTTCTGTGAGTGATAGATTGGACCAAGCACTTGCTAGGGCTCTGTGGATTTACTGATCTTCATCTCAGGGTGGTCCACAACCCCTGAGGCCTCTAGTCCTGGCCTTGTCAGCAAATGACCTGAGGGCAACCTGCTTAATCACTCAATGCTTTGGCAGCCCATTTTTAAATAGGACAAAGAATTCGGTTCTCTAGCCTGCCACAGGAAATGGAGTGCCTGTGAGTGAGAAAAGTACACACAAGGCGCCTGGGGGCTACTCTGAGGATGGTACTCTCTGTAGTTACTCCAGCACTGAGATGCTGGAGCTGGCCATTCCAGGGTCTGCCTGATGACGGAGGTGTGTTTTCCCCTCACATCTGCCTGGACTGCTCTTCTTGTTGTGAAAGGATTTCAAACAGCATCATTTAGCATCATTACATGTTCCATCCCTACACATCACTTATGGCAAACCTTAAAGGAAACGGGGCAGTAATCACGAAATGAATGATCTGGAGACTGTGCCTCTCCAAGTGAGAAACAGTCACAGAGGGCTTTCCAGATTTAGCCTGCGGTTCACATCAGCAAGTCCGGACGGTTAGGAAGGGTCACAAAATGCAAAGAGGAAATGTGAGCCACAACACGAAGGGCAGCGGGCATAAAGAATCCTCCCTTCTGGAGGACTCAGATATGAATTCTGTTTCTTGACTGAGTGACTAGGGCATGTTAATCTAGGCTTTCTAAGCCTCATTTTCCTTATTGATACTTAATAGTTCCAGAAGCATATGCATGTGGATTTGTTTGGGAAACTGGGAAGGCACTTAGTACAAAGTACAGGTCATTTTAAAGAAAGCTAAACTGTTCCATTCAGCCTGCAGGAAATGAGGATAAAGTAAACCAACTGAGAAATCCCTTCACTGCAAAAGAAAGTGAGTACTGAGTTAAACAAAAGCCAAACCAAAAAAAAAAAAAAAGAAAGAAAGAAAGAAACACATTTTCAGATGATCCCCAAAGCAGGCTGTTTTAGTGAAGCTAGTAATTAAAAGCGAGGCATACAGTCTACTCTTACTTACTCATGTTAATGGAACAAGTGGTACCAAGAACAAAATGTCAACCCAAACATAGACAGGGAATTTCCTGCCTGTCAGCAACTGAGCACTGGAGGCTGAAAGGCCAACCATCAAGGGAAGAACCAGGGCAGAGTCCTATCCTGGCTTTTCAAGGATGGATTGGTAAAAGTTTATGTTTTGCTCAATTTTTCAATGCCTGCTCTTTAACCCCTCAAGGGTCAGGTCTGATACTTAACTCTATTATGACAGACAAGGAGAGAAATAAAGAAAGATAATGATTAGTAAGTGGGTATAGAGGGTTCACACCATTTCAGTGAAAGCCATCATAACAGGTCCACCCACCCCAAGTCTGCATTGTGATCTTAGCACTGGGGGCTCAGCAAGAACTCATTTATTCTACTGATTATTTCTTATTCTTGTCAGGGTTTTTCCTGGGCTGTGTAAAGAACAGTAAATGCAGTCTTCAGCTCTACCTATGTCTCCCAGTGTCTCTGCCTTTCCATCTTCTGCTGTACCACAATGCCTACTACTCTTTGGGTGACCACAGTGTGGATAGTGGGGGAGGGGGTGAGAAAACCAAGGCATGAATCTTGGTAAGACATAAAGCAGTAAGGAACGCAGAGGACGAGGGAGCAGAGGTGTTCTGGGAAGTGCAGGTCCAGTGAATGGGGAAAATGAAGACTGGACCAGAAAATGGGAAAAAGCATGGTACTAAGTGGGAGTGAGCTGCAGCCCAACAGCATGATTTCAGTGGGCTGCGTAGCTGCTCTCATTGAGGTGTCTGGTGAAGGAGGGCATGTAGCAACAGGATAGAGCTCATACGATCACCTGCTGGCCTTTCTGCCTGGTCCCTGCTGACTGTCTAAGAAAGACTGCCAATTGGGAACCCACACATTCACAAACATCTGTGGCCACACTGACAGTCCAGGTAGTCTGATTAAGTTAAGTAGAATTTTAAATACCTGGGGAACATGATCTACATCACCTGACCTCTTAAAGTGGTATTATGAGTGGGGCAGTATTAACACCCCAGAAAATGCTATCTTCTGTTACTTTTGTGCTAATATTCTAAAGATCAGCCAGCGAATGAACAATAGCTGAGAGAGTAAGGTAAGTAAGTGCCTAACCCTTGCTGACTCCTCCTTCCACCCTGAGCAGTTCTCTCCCCCTAGAACATGCTGGAAAATGCATGGTGTTTCTGTAATATATATTCCTAAGTGGCTGTGATAATGTTACAGCATTTATAGTCTAGTGCTTTTGTATCCATTACTTAATCCTCAGAGTAACCTTTTATTAAGACTTGAAAAACTGTGATTCAGGTTCAAACTAGAACTTGTTTAAAGTCACTCACTCACAACGTGGCTTTCCTCCTCTAAAAAGATATCCGCTGTCTTGACAGAATTAATAGTTCACTTCCTATACAGATGGCCAAACCACTGTCTTGTGCTCTCCTAAAACCCTATTGCTAACACTGATACGTTACAGCTATTACTTTCCACACTGAATTCATGGCTGAAAAACTGTGCTCCCAAAGAAATGAGCAGAATTATTTTAAGTGCAAAGGATATCAATGAGCTAAAACGCATCACCAATGGAAGGGCTGCTGATAATATGATTCAGAAAAAAAACCCAAAGAACTATAATTTGTTGGTTAAAAAACCACAAGTGGGAATATAGATACCCCACAATATATTCTAAAGCTATTTTTTTTAAAAGAAAGAAATCTAAAAGTCGTGCAGAGAAAAGAATGCATTTATGTATAAGTTCCTTGAATTAAGCTCTCCTGGAAAGCATGTCCACATTTTGAACATTCATTTCCATACTCACTCAACAAACATTTGCTAAGAAACTACATACGCTAGCCCATATTCATTTATAGATTTTTTTTAAAGTAAAATGCCCTAAGTTTGGATCTTAAAAGAAAGTTCCACCTGGAGTTTCCAGATAAAATATATGATACCCTGCTAAGTTGCTTGCCGATATCCATGGCAACACCAAGGCTCATCCTTCTAACATCCTCCACCTCTGTCTTCTGATCTCTCTCACTTCTTTATTTTGACCTCTGTTTTGTCTCTTGAAGGGAGACTTTGTCCCATGAAAGAAGACCGGTATTAGCTTTCTTTTTCTATAATTCTTTTGCTTCCATGTTCAATATTGAAATATAGATGAACTTTCTAAACTGCCAGTGCCAAATGACTCTAGAATGAAAGGGCAAGTTATTTTTAAAGAACTAAATGCCTGGGGCTAGATAGATGGCTCAGTGGTTAAGAGCACTGGCTGCCCTTCCAGAGGTCCTGAGTTCAATTCCCAGCAACCATATGGTGGCTCACAACCATCTGTAATGAGATCTGGTGCCCTCTCCTGGTGTGCAGGCATACACGGACGCAGGATGTTGTATACATAATAAATAAATCTTAAAAAAAAAGAACTAATTGTCTGGTTGGCATAGGTACAATATTGTTTCCAGAAGTAGTGCCTGTGTGTGTATGTATATTATACACTCAAACATATACATGTAGATACATATGTATACACACACACTCAAACAGCTCCCGATTTACTGAGGACCTTAATCATTTACTGCATTGTGCAGACCACACTTTGAATACAACTCAGGTTTATAAGAATGACTTTACCTATAGCTTTTTGCTTCTGTAATAAATAGGTGTGTAAAACCATTGCTGATTTTTATCACAGGGAAAGCCACTTACTTGGATTAACTACAGGGTTCCTTGGTGAATCTACTGGAGAAATGCATTTATACAGTGAAAGGACAATTTGGGGTAGGATGTGAGTTTTATGTTACAAATTTATTTCAATACATGATCTAACAGGATGTATATGTTTTCTATCTGATGGGACTATAGAAGACACTAAAGAGGAGAGAAGATATGTACATGGTCCAAGATTAACAAAGTCAACTTTGGCTAAAGAGATACTTGCAGAAACGGCTCTCCCACTTGTGCTAATTCTTAATTTTCATGGCTGTTAAATCAGCTGTTTTCTGATGAAAAGAATAAAACTACTTGAAAGCACATTTGCAATACAATACTCCATTACTAAAAAATGCTGTTTGGTTAACTCGATTGATTTCAGGTTATCGCTGCATTAGCCCTTGCCCTAAGTAAATATAGTGGCTTACCACTACCTAATTTTCTGTCTAAGTTCAGCAGTGAATCTCTGTGTGTATTAGGCAGTGTGAAAACTAAAACTCAAGCACAAGTGACTGGCATACAGCCACACAACACCTACCATCATGTCCTGAGTTAGACTGAACTACAAAGAGGGCAAAGTTCAGCTTAGGCATTGTGCTGTTTCAAGTTTTTCAACTGCATATGGAGTGTGCTTATTTATCTATGTCTTCCCTTTTCTTCTAGTCCTCTACTTAAATGTACTATATATATATATATATATATATATATTTAATGTACTATATATATATATATTTACATGTATAGTCATATATATAAATGTGCTTTATACTCTATCTCTTAGATTTATGCTAGCCTGATGTGAGAAATTAGGCTGCTCTGGGGAGTGAATATTTCCTCTGTATTAGAATTCAAGTATGTAAGTATTCCTTGACAAATGATTTTATTTAACTATTCTAGACTCAAATTTTTGCCAAGAGAATGACTCTTGTAAGAATTTCAAATATGATTGTTGCTGTGCATGGTGACTTTAGTTCTAAGAGAACCTATGTGAAGCCATAACCACACAGATGATCTCTTATATGGAGACACTTCTATTTGAGTCCTATTATAGAGCTAGGGAAAGGGCAGCCTCGGAGGTCTGCAGATCTTTGTCTCTGGTGTGGTAGAGTCCAGGGAACCATTATCTTTCCCAAGTACTCTGGACAGTATCTTTATGAAACAATCCATTCTCTCTTTAAATTACAGAAGCCCAGTCCTTTGGAGAAGCAAACTGCTCTGAGCAGCTTGTTCAACTTTTTCTTTTACATAGTTGAAAGATTCTCTGTAGAGCTTTCAGTTGCCCAGTTCCATTTTATCTTATTTTTTTGAGCCAAATAGAACAAACTTAATGTCTCCTCTTGGCAGCCATCTTAATAATGGTAACAACAGCTACAACTTACACAGTGCTAGTATGCTAGGAGCACCTGCAAGTCATGTTAATCTAATTCTCCAAGCAGCACAAGGACATCACTACTATTCTCTCTCTTTCTCTCAAGTAGTTAAGTGATTTCTTCTAAGGTGGCACAGTTTAGTAGTAAGTAACTGGGCCAGCCTGAGCAATCTGTCTCCAACGAGCAAGCTTTGGGACCTATACGGCGTCAATACTTAGGTATTGGATATGATGCCCTGACTCTTCTCTTCTGCAGGCTGCATACTCCTATGACATCCTTTTCCCATAAAGGGATTTTATGGTTTGGGGTACTTCATTCTTATGTCGGGTATAGCTAGACTTCTAGAAGGGGTACACAGTGGGGTTTCTTTGAAATTTGAAAGATGACTCCAACCCTTCCCCTTCTACCAGTTGTCCTGTTCTGCCCCTCCCACAGCCCTAAATACCCTGTTGCCAAGTCTTGAGAGAAGCAGCACTCACCTGTATGGACGAACATGTGCTTGACGTAGTTCTGCTTGGCTGTGAACGTCTTGTTGCAGAGAGTGCACTCATAAGGCTTTTTTTCACCTTGCCCGCTGGCTGTGCTGTGGCCGGCAGATGAAGCCAGGGGCTGTGGCGCTGGCAGCTGTGCAGTAAAGGTGGACAGGCCGGGCTGGGACACTGTCACAAACTGGGTCTGCTGGCCTGTCAGGGGCTGTGGCAGGCTGAAGAGAAAAGGCTTGGGGCCACTGCCCGCGGGCTGGGTAGTGAAGAGGGCTGGCAGGTAGGTGTTGCCAGCTGTGCCAATGACCTGTGTGTTGCTGGTCAAGGTCAGAGGCATCCTCAGGTTGCTGGTGAGCGTTTCTGTCTGGCGTAAATAGAGCTGGGTACTTGGCAATGGTTGCCCAATGGATGTGTTGACTGAAGGCTGCTGCAGGACGCCCTTATCGGAGCTGTTACTGACAGTGATCACTGTGCTGTCCATCTCCACCTCGTTGCTTCTCTCTGGAGAGGAGGCACCTGTTTCTAGCTGGTTTGGCTGGACACTGCCCTCAGTTGGAGCTTCTGCTGCCTGCTCAGGTTGGGCGGGTTCCGCCTGACCGTCCCTTGTGGCTCCCGCCCCAAACTGTTGCTCCACTGAGTCAGGTTCAGTGCCAATAGAGGAGCTGACCCCGGAATCAAAGCTTTCACCTTTGGGCTCGCTCTCGGTGCCCTCGGCCTGGTCAGTGTCTTCCGTGCACTCCTCAGATTCATTGCGCTCTAGGATCTGCACCCTTTGCTGCCCATAGTAGTCATAGTCATCTTCCATTTCCTGCTTGATGTGGATGTTGCCCACCAGAGTCTGGATGCGCACGGGCCGGGGCTGCTTGCGGCAGTGTGTGGTCTCAGGGGTGGTGGACAGGTAGCGCTCCATCTGCTGCGAGCGCTCATGGATGCGTGTGATCCAGCTGGGATCTTCTATGTGGTGGTCACGGGGCAGGCCGAGTGCAGTTTCGTGGTGGCTGACCACTGCACCGCTGTAGAAGGAGCGCTCGCCGCTGCCATTCTGCATGGAGCAAGCGTACAGTGCCGAGTAGATTCTGTCCACACTGTGTTGTGGATGGCTCTGCAGGTAGCCTGATTCCGTGTCACTGCTCTGGCCAGATGTGCCTGACTCTGGTGTGCCTCTTGGTGTGTCCTGGCCAGAATCTTGGATGCCGGGGAACACATCGCCCACATTTTGAGACACGATGCGTGTGCACTCATCTATGACTGTTTTGATCTGCAGGATGCTGGCAGCGGTGAGGATCTGCAGAGCTTCCGACTGTGAGACTCGCAGCACACCGCTGTACATGAAGTCAATGAGCTTTTGCACCGACTGTACTGACACCACCGATGGGATTTCGATGTCACTGTAGCCCAGCAGCAGCTTGTCTTGGAAGAAGGGGCTGCCGGCCGCCAGCACGCAGCGGTGTGCGCGCAGCATGCTCCCGTGGATGCGAACCGTCACGTCACAGAAGTGGCCACGGTTGCGCTGCTCGTTGAGGGTCTCGAGCACGGAATTGCTGAAGTTGTGAAGGTTGATGCTGTGAATGCGCTCGGTCATCCCCTTGCAACTGATGTCACCTGCAGTACAGTGAGGCAAATACAAGACAGGGCACATAGTCAGATTTCACTGATTGTATTTCTAACACTCGTAGCCAGAACCTTGTAGATGCACACAAGTTGGTCAGGCTGCTCACACAGCCTATGCAACCAACACCTTGAGTTTCTCCCCACCTCTGGTTTTAGTGTTCCAGCTATATGGGATATCACATTCATACTGGAACCCAAAAAATTCAGGCAAAGTTGTCTTCTCAAAGGATAACCAGATAGGTTGTTGCCTGCTATTTCTGTAGCTACTGCATGAAGAACAGAGTGGACCGAGATGTATTTGAATTTAGGGAACACTCCACTTTACTTTGGCCAGGCCGAATCCCAAGTCCTTTGGGAAATTTTAATTTCACCTCTCCTCAAGTTACTACTGAAGTTTCTTACTTTTATTGATAGGCAGTATCATTAGTCATAGTTTAAAAATTAATCCCTTCCTAGTATACATGGCAAGTTATCATATCCGATATGAGTAAAAATTCTAGGAAAATTCAACCCAGACTAAGATGTTTAGCAAACAGCTTCCACCATCCTTTCCAGGTAACGGGAGAGATGCAGAAAGCAATCTGCCTGCAGAAGGGGCATTTTCTGGCTGCTTTCTGTACCTGCACTTTTCTTACAGTCCCTGGCAGTCTGAGCATTTTCAAGGATGGTTCTTTGTGATACAGGTGCTGCTGATGCTTAATTAAGGATTTTTCTTTTCTTTCCTTTTTTTTTTTGAGGTAGGTTCTCACTATGTCACTCAGGTGGTCCTGAAACTCACTACATAGCTGGCCTTTAGATCTGCCTGCCTCTGCCTCCCAAGTACTGGAATTAAAGTACTCGGTAAGAATGTCTTAAAAGGCCGGAGCTGGATGTGCTGAGTGTGGTCACACTAGGCGATCACATTTATTATTCAAAATGGCCACTTTCAGAGTGAAAGAGAGCACTGTTGATAATTAGGCCAGGAGAGCAGGAAGGGATCTAGAGGTGGGATACAAGCTTACTTTGAGGAATATGATGTTTTGTAGAAGTATTAAACAGCCCCCAGGAGTAAGAAAATAATCTCTGTGGAAGCTCTGCGCGTCTGACCAACTCCCATCCCTATGTTTCAGGCTGTCTAGCCAGGTGCTAATGTTAGCATCGCTCCATGCTGAGAAGAAAACAGACGTCTACCGCACAGTCGCAGGACGCCCCATTTTCTACCCCACCTCTCGGGTGTCTCTCAAGATACCTTTCTATAAGTCATTCTTCAGCCAAAACCACACAGTCACTTCAAAATCTGCAATGCTCCCTTTGGACAGAAGACATGACTAGATTAAGAAGTACCTGAAAGATTAGTGAGGAACACTTCTGGTTCTGTCTGAAAGGGAATTATCGTCGATGACTAGATTATGAGGGTCTGGCCTACTGAGCTGATTAAGCCCTCAATAGATTAAAAGTAAGACACTATTTGGGGAGGTGGTTAAAGGTAGGAGGGCGGGCCTGGCTGGAGGAAGTAATCACTGGTCAAGGGTCCCTTTGGGGCTGGATCCTGCTGTGGCATTTCGAATTCTCTGCTTCCTATATATAATGCAGTGAAGAACCACGCCTGCCATATATGTCCATTATTACACCGGGGCCAAGCAAGCCTGGGCTTAACCCTCTGACACCACGATCCAAGAAAAATCTTTCCTCCCAGGGCTACTTAGTTATTGTAAACTTGACATAAACCAGGAAAGAGGGAATCTCAATTGAGAAATTGCCTCATCAGATTAACCTGTTGCTACAGGGGCATTTTCTTGATTGCTAATAATTGATGGAGAGCCCTGGGAAGATAGATGGTCTTGGGTAGTGTGAAAAACGAGGCTGAGGAGTTGGGAGGCACGCTGTCTTAGTGCTCTATACCTGTGAAAAGACACCCGGACCAACGCAACTCTTAAAAATAAAGCATTTAAGTGGGGCTGGCTTACAGTTCCAGAAGTTTAGTCCATTATCATCATGGTGGGGACCTTGCGGCACACAAGCAGACTTGGTGCTGGAGAACCAGCTCACAGTTCCACGTCTAGATCCGTAGGCCTGAAGAGAGCGATACTGCCCCCCCCCCCCCCCCCCCCCCGCTAGGGCTTTTGAAACCCCAAAGCCCTCCCCCAGTGAGACACTTCCTCCAACAAGGCTACACCTACTCGAACAAAGCCATAGCCCCTAATCATTATCAAGGATTGCCACTCCCTGAGGACTAAGCATTCAAATCCCTCAACCCATGTGGGCCATTCTTATTCAAAGGACCACACAGTGTTCCTGCAGGTTCTGCTTCATTTCTCCCTGGAGGCTCACTTCCTCTGTCCTTCCTCCATTTTTTTTCTTGAAAAATTTTTTTTATAGACAATATATTCAGATCTCAGTTTTCCCTTCTAGATGCTGCCTTAACTTTCCTCCGTAATGGACCCTAACCTGTAAAACACCATAAACCCTTTGCTTACCAAGTTAGTTTGGAACACGGTCTTTAACACAGGAACATAAATCCAGCTAGGACAGTCCCTTGAGGTTTCTTCTGTCATGAATTTGGTCACAACGGTGAGAAGAGCATGAATCCATAACCGAGCTCTCAGGTTGAGAGAGGCCAAGGAAGTGGGCTTTCAGAACAGAGCAGCCTCACAGGGATGGTAGCCTAGATCTCTGTATCTTGTAGTAAACAACCCCAGAGCAATTGGCCTGTGTGCCACATCAGGGGTCCATTCAGCTCTCAAGTGAAAGCTAAAGACTTCCTCCAGCCTTCCTGCTTCTAGGCCTGGGCACTTCACCGTAGCTGCAGCCATCTAACTTAAACACGTCCCGTAAGCATGTCAGCGTGTACAATA
Organism: Arvicola amphibius; assembly: GCF_903992535.2. Lineage (NCBI taxonomy): Eukaryota > Metazoa > Chordata > Mammalia > Rodentia > Cricetidae > Arvicola > Arvicola amphibius. The sequence goes on along the minus strand of NC_052056.1, from coordinate 44,853,865 downwards.
TGTCTATTTATTTAGGAGAAATAAACCAATCTGTCCTGGGACACAAATGTATTACTTTCTACACATGCTTTCACTGTCACCGAAGCCTCTCTCTCATTTAAGCTAAAGTTAGCTGGCTGTACACAGATGGCAGGAGGATCGCCATCTCTGGGCAAGGTGGGCTTATTAGACATCTTTTCACTGCATATGTGACCGTGGTGCCACTCACAGGGATTGCACTGCAGAGGTAGATGACCCAGCTGACTTCCTTTAGCCGATTCTAAGGAGCATTCCCTTCCCAAACGTTACCCTTGTTAATGCCCTTATAGCATTTTACACAGTATGAAATTCTCTACGTAAGACCTCCTTTGTTTTCGCAGGTTTTGTGGTAAATTTCAGGATATTATTGCTGTTTTCTGTGAGGAAAGAGGAAGTTATAGTTCTAAGGTTTCTTCCTGATTTGATCAAAGTTGTATGCATCAAGCAAACAAGTAGCAGAGTTGGGATTAGAACCCATACTTCTTGGTTCTATGAGGAGTGACACATGAATTACTAAGAATCTAGGACTACGCTCATTCTCCTTTGAAAAAGAGACACAGAGACTAAAAGCTGTGACAGACTTTGCTTAAGAGATGAGAGGGAGTACTAAAAGTCTATTTTATCTTACATATTTTCACACACACACAATTTCATGAGAAAACTCTGACAAAGCTGTCGTGAAGATTTAGCAAATCTAAATAATGAAGTTCTTTGCTATATAGCCAATATGACTATTACATTACTGTTTTCAGCCACTTCACTAAGAACCACAGAAGAAAAGGAAAACTATACAAGCTACAAGCTACAAAGATACAAGCTGACTGTATCAGCCTTCTGGATTTCTACGGACAAGACTCTAAACATCTCCCTCAGTACACTGGGCCCCCACCGCAGCGAGCTGCCATGAAAGGCTGACTTCTCTTTTGCTGATAGTGGTACAGATGTGATGGAAAGGCTGCCTCTCCATTCAAGCACGCCTCACTCCTCCAGCACACAATGCCGAGGCAATTCCTTTCCCAGGCTTGCTTTTATTTTTAACACGAATACAGTGGGAAAGTTTCTGCCACAGTAAGGCAAAGTCCAGGCTTTTGTGAGCACGTCCTTTTCATCCAATGGGCATTAATGTATAGATTCCAATGGGATAAATTTGAAATAGCCTACTGTAGATCTGTCTCCCCCCCCCCATTGAAAACAAATCTTGATTAGATGGTATTCAGGACTGTATAGGAAGGAATGGTGTGAAAATGCTAACTCCATTCTTTTCGAGACTGACACTGAATAGGCATTTGGGCTATTCAAAATAACCAAGAAAAAACCCCACAAAACCCCCCAACACCCCCAAACCAACTAACCTCTCTCCCCTGGAAATCCCAACTCTTCAAAACTACACAACTTTACATAGATTTTTGTGTATCTGAAAATGCCACATTGCCTTAAGGAAACCCACAGTGGAATGACAATAAAACTGATGGCAAAGAGAAGAGTGTTATTAAAAATAGGTCTCTTCATACATTTTAAAGAATAACCTACCCACCTGGCTTTCTACCAGAGCAAGAAAGTCAGTCTGTGATGACACTCAGTGGGAACATTCAAGGAATGTCCTGTGGACAGTGAGGTTGTCATTACTCTTAAGTGACGGTTATGTGAGCACACAAATGGATGGGGCTGGAGCAGGGCTGAGTCCCCAAGGTGAAATCTGCCTGCAGAAATGGGTGGTGAGGGGGCCGGGTGCTCAGCTTTAGAGGAACTTTGCCCCAGCCTGTCCTGCAAGCCGCAGGGGTCCACGGATAAGACTTAGCATGAGAATAAAAAGCTGCCTGCGAATAAGAGAAAGGAACAAGAAAGGGAACAGCAGGCAATGCAATCTTTTTAATTAGGTGTGAAATCCAGTCCTTTCTCAGGCAGGAGAGCAAAGGGACGTTTAAAAGAGAGGAGTGCAAGTATAAGGTGCAGGGAAGGGGGCTGGGCAAGTGGGGGAAGGGGAGGCAAGGCCGCAAAAAGAGGAAATACACGGTTTCAAATTAAAGCTAGTGTGAACTTTGGTCAAATCGACAGGTCTAAATCAAAGTAGTACCAAAGGAAGACCAGTTACTCAGCACGTGAACTAGGCGCCCGCAGAGGCGGCCAGGTCTCCAGAGCTCAGCCTCAAACAATGTGCTCATTTTAGTCTTGTTCCAGGAACATTGTTGGTACAGACCTGTGCTGCGGCATGAGGCTTTCCCTGGGTTTGGGGCATTTGCTTCAAGGTCCCCACTTACTCATCTCCTGGCCCAAAGTCGGTAACATTTTATACAAGAAGGTAGACAATCTTCAGTCAAAGTTGATTTTTAGAAAAGGATAGTCCACGATAGCCATATAAGATTCCAAGCACAGGGACACGGAGATAACCGACTACTAGCGCAGGTGGACACCTCGTAGGTGAAGCCGGGCTATGCTGTTTCCAGCTGCTGAAGGCATTTGTTTCCCAAAGTTTGACTTGATTTTTGGGTTTTAGCAGAACATATTTCTTTTGACAGTTTATATAAATCTATAGAAGAATAAGGGGATGAGATATTTTTGAAAACTTTTTGAAGGTTAAAATGAATAAAGCAAACCGAATATACATTTCTAATTCACTCAACAAAATGAAGTTTGAAATAAGGGTCAGCTGAAAGCTCTGTAACAATCCTTCTCTCCTTTCTGCCCCTCCCGCCCCTTCCTGTCTTCCTTTTCCTTTGTTTTCTTCTCTCTCCTTCCCTCCCCTCTTCTCTGTTCTCTTCTCTTTTCTCCTCTTTCATCCCCTCCCTCCCCTCTCCCCTTTCTTTTTCTCTCCTCTCCTCTCTTCTCCTCCCCTCTTGCATCCCTTCATTTCCATTCTGATTAAGTTCTACTAAGTTTTATGTATGGGCAACTGGGAAGCAAAGCTGAGAGCTAGGAAAACTCTTGTTCTATGACACTAAGGCCAACCCCAAACTCTAGCAGAATATTTCATTTCTAATTTCCTTTTCCACTTGTCTAATTTCCTTTGAAATTTGTTTGAAGGCTGAAACTAGATATACTTCACTGTTGGAGTTCATAGGTCCAAAGGAAGAAACAATCCCAGGCAGCTTGCCTATTGGTTTCTCATAGGCTCTTTCTTCCTTTTAGCCTAAATCTCTGGCTTGCCAACTTTAAACCAAGTCTGCTGTGAGCCCAAGACAGAATGAAACTTTGCTGGCTACATGGTAAAATTATAAATAAATATAACTGACTTATGGTAAAAGCTGCTGTGAGCGTTGCTTGGATTTTTACTAGTTCATTAGTGAAACATTTACTGAGAATACCCCAGAGCAAATGTACATGCATTGAAATCTAAAACAAAGAAGATATCCACCCAAACATATCTGAAGGATATTAACCAGTCAGCCTGGATACCCACGTTGTTCGGGGAACAGCATTCTCCTTTGATCTTTCTGTAATCTGCAGGTTAAAAAACTGATTATGTTCCTCTCTTGGCTCTGCTTAGAAAGGAGCTTGGAGTCAAGATTTAGGTCACACTATAGAAACTGAGTAGGCTTCAGTATGTGCTGTCCTATATAAAAATTCATCCAAATTTACTCTATTAGCAATTTATTTTACCTCAACTTTGATTTCTTGTTTCCAGTTATATAAAAATATATGTCTTAATAATTATTGAATTTTGAAAGTCAGCCTAAATCCTTAGGTCACAGCAAAGTATAGTAAAAAATCAGTCTGCAAGTACTTAATCAATAACTTATGGAACCAATTCCAAACATAAACTAAAAACCCAGTTTTAGTATTACCACATCATCTGTATGCTTATCAGAATTCTCTGGAGACACAGAATCAGTAGGATATTAATATAGACATGTGAAGGGGGATTTATTAAGAAAATTGGCTCCTGTAATTATGGAAGTTAAGAAGTCCTGTGGCAGGTCATCTTAGGCTGGGACATTGGGATCCTGGTGGCACTGTTCAGTCCAGGTCTGAAAATCTGAGAACAAAGGAGACCTATGGTGTGACTCTCAGGTTTAGGCTGAGTTAGTATCCAGGGACCCAGAGAGGGGGTGGCTTGTATATGTTCTGGAACCCAATTGGCAGTAAACCATATGTTTTGAAGTTCCAGCTGTCAGTAGGGATATCAATGTCAATTTCTTTCTGTATTTATTTTCTCTAGATCAGCAATCAATTAGATGTTACCCACCTTACAGAGGGCGAGTCTTTCTCACTCGTCTTCTCAATTGTACATGCTTACCCTGGTAACTTGGAGATACCCTGGCAGATGCTCACAGTTGCTTTTTGAGGTTTCTAGCTGTACTAGGTTCCTTTCCTGTTGCTATTATAAAACCCCCCGATGAAAGCAATTTAGGGGAGAAAGGGTCTTTTGTACATTACAATTCAGATTACAGTTCATCACTGTGGGTAAGGAACAGAGGCAGGGGCCTGAGACAATTAGTTACATTGCATCTACAGTCAAGAAGCAGAGAAGAAAGAATCAATGCACACTTTTGCTCAGTTCACTCTCTCCATTCCTATACAGTGTGGTTTCCTGCTCAGGGAATGATGCTACCCACAGTGCGTGGGTCTTCCCATTAATCAAAGTAAAATCCCCATAGATGTGTCCCCAGGTCAACCTAATCTAGACAGGCCCTTATTATGGCTTCCTTTCTGGGTGAGTCTAGATTGTCACCTTGACAATTAAACCAACCTTAACACTAGACATCTTTTGTTACTGGAAGAAATTAGGATGTGGGGTCAGTTGCAGGAGGTCACTAGAGTGCATCTGTGAAGGGTAGACCTTGATTGAGGTACCTTCCTTTCTTTCTCAGATCTTCTGCCACCATGAGGGGGCAGCTCTGCATTGTTATGTCCTCTTGTCATAAACAAGGGAACAGGACATTACTAAATACCTACTTCTTCTTGCAAGCAAAATGCGCATTCAGGAATACTGCTCAAGGTTCTGCCCATTGAGGTTTCCTTTTACTATTGTTCTTCAGGAATCCCTCAGAAGGGCAGCTGGCTGCTTCAGTTGTTGCCCATATATTGTATACAACTGTCTATGGATCAGGTCCTCATCTTCTCTTCCTCTCTCATCTGATCAGATCATGTCTAAGAATCAGAGATGTAGGCTGGGAGGGCCAATGAGAAATAGTAGGAAGAGACACCATTTACTCCCTCATGGAACTTACTTGTGCTTTTAGGACATGCTCACCAGTCAAAACTTACTCAGGCACTGTGCACTGTGCTGTTTCCCATCTTCTTTTTGGTTGTAAGAAATACCAGTTGTAGCAGTTCATGGTTTACCTTAGAAGGGAAGAGCCTAAGAGCCATAGAAATTTCTCTGAGGTAGAAGGCCCTGAATTTTCCTCTCCACCCTTTGACAATAATTTATTAATATGTCCACAGTATTTGATCCTTTACATTCACTAGGTCCAACCAGCATAACACCATTATGCCATCTATGTAAAGGAGCGGTGCTGTAGCACCAAAAGGAAGTGTGATCAAGACCTTTGGAAGCTAATACGCTTCTGAGGTGGGAACTGTGGGGCAGATACACTGCTGGCCTTGCCAGCACAAAGTCAAATGCTTCTGGTGGGTCTTATGGACACGTATGGAGAAAAGGTCACTTGCCAGGTCAATAGCTGTTTGGTAAATACAGGGCAAGTGTTGATTAGTTCAACCAATGAAACTACATCTTGTAAATTAATCAACTGAAGTCATCACTTGGCTAAACTTTCAATAGTCTATTAACATTCTCCAGGATCCATCTGTCTTTTGTGCAGGCCGAATAAAAAAGTTGAGTGGCGTTGAAGTGGAAATCACCACACTGGCATCTTTCAAGTCCTTGATGGTGGCTTTAATCTTCATAAGCCCTCTGGGGACATATGAATTTTATTTACTATTTTCCTAGGAAAAGGCAGCTCTGACTCTTCCATTGGGCCAGGTGCTAAGTATTCCTGTCATAATTATGAATTCCAGAGCTGCAGGAACACATATAGCACAGATGTGAGAACCCACGATGAGTCAGGATGGAGCCCAAGCCTACTAATCACCTCATCTTTGTAAACCTCTGACTGGGCAGCTAAAGAGACATTGTGGTCTCCTGGAATCGGTGTTATAGAGCTCATTTCAACTCATCCCATCAAGTGTGATTGTTTCCTTTTCCCACCGCATAGTTACCCTGCTAAGGGCTGTCAGTCTCTTTGGAGAGGATGGGGAAAAGATGAACAGAACACATTACTGGTAGGATAAAGTGATGGCTCTGCCTTGCATTCATTCAGCTCAGTTCTTAGAACTGACTAGGAGATGTTATTCTGATTGTAGAATTTGAGTTCGAGCTTTTTTTCACGTTTTCTAAAACTCTTCTGCTTATATAAACCATGGCAGGCCTCCTAGTGTCTTTCTACAAAAAATGCCGGGATTAATCAGCCAAGGCCATGGATCTCCATACTTTACACTATGCTGCTTGCCGCTCTGCCTGTTTGCCCAGCACTGTAAACATCCACCTTGATGCTGCTGCTTGGCCCTTGTCTTCCCAGAGCCAGTTCTTCTCATTGCATTTACATTCTCCACTTGAGTGACAGGTAGTCTCATTCTATGGGTGGGCCTACAGAAACACACCTTCACAGAGCTCCTCAAAGACCCTGGGTTGCCCCTTAGGAAGTGCTTCTTTTGAAGCACTAGCTGGTGAAAGGCCTACCTTCTGGACAAGTAGGCAAATACACTCTACCAACCCAAGCTCCCTAAGCTTCTGAAGTCTTTCACTGGACTTCTCCACGTCACACTTATTGATGCTCTTTCAGTGCATGTGGAAGTCAACAAACCGAACAGATGTGCTTCTCTTCCCTCTCTAAACTGCAACAAAATGTACCTTCTCTGTTTAATGGGCCCGTACTGATGAACTCTGTCTGCAGCTGGCAGGCAGCACGGGTTTAAGAAAGCACTCAGTGTGCTTCTGCCTTCAGGTACCCAGCACACACCCTTCCTGCAGCTAAGACATCCATGAAGGACAGCCAGTTGGGTTCCGTGAAGGAAGAGAACCAGATAAGACTATCAGGGCTGTCAGCTGAGTCTACTTTTGCAAGAGCTGAAAGAAAGCTAAAAGAGCAAGGGGAAAAGACAAATCTTCAGATTTTTTTTTTTAAAGATACAAGCAACAGAGAAAAGGGAAAGAAAGAGAAAAATGGCACAAGTGGCTAACCAAGAAACTCCATGTTTATCTGTAGAAGACGGAGGAGCTAAGAATGAGGAGAACCCTGGCTGTGATGAAAGACAGAAGCCAACCCCACACATGCCTCGCTGCTCGACTCCCTTCTCGTACAACTTAAACATATTTTTTAAAAAATTTTTTCATCTGGCTATCATCTGCCTGTGGGTGTGGGGTGTGTTTCTGTGCGCCACAGAGCACATGTGGAATTCAGAGGACAACTCTTGTGAGTGGGCTCTCTACCTTATGGAACGGAGGATAGACCTCAGGTTGTCAGGTCTGTACAGAAGCACCTAGGTACTGAGCTGTCTCTCAGATACCATAAGAGTGCTTTATGTATACCTGTAAACCAAAGTTTTTTGGTGGTCCTAATAACATCTGTAGGAAGGAGAAAAGCCATTTATCCAGTTCTAAATAGGTGAGAGAAATCAAACCAGGTGTGGTGGTACCACAGTTCTCTTTGCAGCTTAGAGCATTAAGAAAAAAGGGGAGAAGAAGGGAGGGAAGCAGAGAAAAATATAGTGCTCAATAAAATCAATAAAAAAAGAAAAACACTACGCTTTCATTTAGCTGTAACATGGATCAAGAGGGCCGATATGAACATTCTGGAGTGCCAAGGAATAACGTCAAAGGCCTAGGGAAACTGGAAGGGTAGAGTATATTCACCTACTCCGAGTGGGAAGGGGTGGTGGCAAAGAACAGGAAGAGGAGGAGAAAGCCATGGTGCAGCACCAGTGGAAAAGTCTTGTTTTGGATGCTGTTTACTTTTGATACAACTAAAAAGTTGTGGGGCATCTAATTAGGGGAGGCTGTGACTGTCTTGGCTTTCAGTTTAACATCTCATATGATGTTAATTTTATATCCTGTAATACAAAGCACACAAAATGGAAATTTGGTGTCATAGTTACCTATTTAACATGTCTGCATTAGACGACTGTCTTGTCACCATGTGTGTGCTGTGCAGCACCCTTGGTAGTGAGCATCTCTTTTCCTGATGATGCTGTTAATGTGCTGTGAAAGGCAATTTGTGTGTGCAGCGCATGTGGTACAGGCCCGAGACCTGCTGTGACTTCTGGGATGATGAATTAGCATGTGAGGATGTTGGTACTTCATATCTTCTTGCAAAAATTTGTTTCCACGTTTGAAGATGGAAAGTCACTGGAAGATATGCTAATAATGAATCACAATATGTGACTTTTAGATCTTTCACATGTGTGGTAAGAATTGTGTACAAACCAAAATGTATGTGACTGGTCCCCAACACAATCTGTAAAAAATTTCAATTGTAAATAAGTAAATACATTCAGGCTGATCTAAATTTATTTCCCTTTGACTTATCTTATTCTCTTACTTGTTCCCCACATGGTCCCTAGAATTCTGCTTGCAGAAAGTAAGTCTCTCAGGTGATTCTTGTAGCTTGTAGCATACCTTCTCATGGGCCTATTTTGTGCAATACTTTAGGGATTCTGATCAAACTTGAAGTTGATTCTCTGTCTAGAAATCAAAAAGGGTGGGGCCTTAGGAGAGGTCACATTATCCTCCCTGAGGCACCTTAAGAGAGACCACTAATTTTTTCTTAGGCAATGAGGACAGCCAGTGTCTGCAGACAGACAGGGAAGGTTCAAAACCTGTGTAGGCGGGCAGTCCCTTTAAGAGGTGAGAGGAACCAGCAGCCATGCAGCATGGTAGTGAGTACAAAGACCACTCTGTTGTAGGGCACAGGAAAGGGGAGGACATTGACAGTGGGTACTTCCACTGGCAAACAAATCTCATCAGAGTTTAGGAGCTCAGTGTCTCATGCCCCATTAGTCTTCACAAACAGTTCTATTCCGACTTAATGGATCCCCTCTTCCCCTCTTCCCTTGGTTTCAGCCATACCTTTCCAATTAATGTCCTTCTCACTTTAACAGTAGATATCATGAAAGGCTGTGTTCAACTTCTGTTATAATTCAGTTAACTTCATGATGAGGGCATGTATACTTTTCAGCAATTTGTGCATTGGGATGTTAGGAGAGAAATTTTGACTCTGGACATGCTTCAGTAAGTTATACAGGGGCCAAGGCGTCTTAGTCTCGAAGATTTGCAACTGACCAGCATCATATTCCTTGGTTCTCCAGAATGTTTGAAAGTACAATAGACAGAGCCACTAAACTCCTTGCTTCCTATGAGTGGTGAGTCAGGAATATGGAATACATTTATCTTGTGTACCCCTTCAATTTACACGTAGGCTCCTGGTTCTCTCTGTACTAAGCAGATCTCTTAACATTTTCAGTTTCATCAGATTAGAGAGTCAATTCTAGAAATCTTAAAATCAACTAAGGAAACTCATCCTTCAGATTCAGTTCCTTTAGAGTCATTCTTGATACTGAAATATGTACTAGTTGGAGTTCCCTAGAGGGAGAGAATCAATAAGATATGTAATATAGACATATGAGAGGGAATTTATCAAGGGAATTGGCTCATGCAGTTGTGGCAGTTGAGAAGTCCTCTGCATGTCACCTGCAGGCTGAGGACACTGGAGGGCTCAGAGTGGTGCTCAGGATGAGTGGAGAGGCCTTAGATCCTTAGAACTAAGACTCCTGGTATAAGCCCTGGATTCCAAATGCTAGGAAGCCTACAGTTCTGATGTCCAAAGCTGGAGACAGCCCTACCTAGCTCTCAGGTGGGAATGCTAATCCCTATCTGCCTTCTGTATCTGTTCTTTCGAGTCTCCAAGCTATTTGATGGAACCCACTCTCACCGAGGGAGAATCCACTCAGACTCACACGCTGTGCTTCTCTGGAAACACACACCGCCATCCCTGAAAACAATGCTTTCTGTGTTTCTAGGCAGTCCTTCATCCAGCCAAGGTAACTGTTAGGATTAACTATTACAGCAGGCAAGATGGATGTCTACGATTTGAGCTTCTGATCCCAGTGGAGTAAAACGTGGATGCTAACTGTCTCAGTGTGTGTTTGTGAGAGCTTAAACTCTCACTCAGAACAAAAGCAGACAGAGAATTCCAGACATTCTGAACAACACCTCTGCCCTCTGTCCAGACTTGAAATGAAATGGCTTTTTAGGAGGAAACACCTGCTGGGACTATGGAGAAAAGCCAAAGAAATCTGAGGTTGATGTCTTTAAATCCTCCTACATTGTAAACCTTTGAAGCACCTTTTAGGAACTGCATTTTTTCCCCTAAAGCTCTTTCCTTACAAATTTAGCAGCTGCCCTATTGTAACCCTTTCCATTGTTCCCAAAATCTGGAGAACAAAAATACACAGATGCTAGATCCATGGGTGGGATACAAAACGGAACAGAAGAATGTACCTAAATTCAGAGTTATCCAGTCTGAGCTTGGATTTGGATAGGCCTTAAAGAGGTGCCTATATAGTCAAGTATAGTTGAGAAGTCAAGGCTTTTGCTTTTCTGGGGAAGAAGTTCAAGATTTAAAATGTGTTTATATAAAAGCTAGCACCTTCTTACTTGTCTGTTTTCCTTCTCACCTCCATATCGACATGCACTTACTTTACAGGAGAAAATTAAATTCTCACTTCAGTAATTGTAATGAGACAGCCCAACTCTGTAGAATACCATTCTTTTAGAAATTGTCAACTGGTAAGAGTTACAAAAATTAATCTGTGAGTTAGGAAACCCTGTGGTCTAGATTTCAGTGAGTGAGAAATAAGATCCCATAGTGTCAGGTAAATGTTTTCCTACTGAAATTACCACACAGCTTCCAAGACACTGAACTTTCTTCCAAACTTAGGTGCAGTTTTGTTTTGAATGTTTCTCAAGCAGAACTTCAGATTCGTGCAGAGATGTGCTCTGCTGGGTCTTCAAAACACAACGCCACCTCCAATATGACAGTGAGAATTAATGGGAGCACTGCTGGCAGTAATAGGCAGGATCTCTCTTTATGGAAGCTGTGAACCGGAACTGTTACGCATTGTCTTACTGAGCAGTGCAGGCCTTCCACCCCAATACTTTGCTAGATGAAGGGTTTCATGGCGGCTCAGAGGTGATTTGTGTTGGCCATCTTGAGACACAAAGTAGCTGTAAGTCATATGCCCTCTTACGGTGACTCATTATAGAATGGGCTTCATGTATATTATATACTTGTATTTAAATGGCCATGTCTTATTCAGGAACATAACCGAATGAATACATACAAATGAGGAAAAATTATCTTCAAATGCAAAATATAAGAAATTTAAAAAGAACATGTAAGTCCTTTCTTGTGCTGTGGTGCAGATTAGGCTAAGTAAGTGCTGAAGTGTTGACAGAGCTCAGAAGCCTTGGGAAGCATCAGGAAGCAAATGGAGCAGAAAACATACTTCACAATTACACTCACAAGGAACACCTTGCTTTAATTTTATTATATCTGCACACCATACTCTGTAATATTTACAATATCTACTTACAGATTACTCTGTAATATTTACAATATCTACTTACAGATTAGAGCAAAAGGATTGAGTTCTATGAATCTTTATAGCCATGCATCTTGTCTCACTTTGTCAATCTGGTTTGATTTGAGTTTCATGGCATTCCCCCAAACACAAGAGTCTGGTCATTTTGCCAATCCCCACATATACTGTGGTCATCATTCACCTGGGGGATGGTAGCTTGTATGATGGAGTCTAGGGCATGCTAGGCCAACTAAGTACCACCGAGTTACATTCTCCAGACGACATTCATTCCTTGTTCTCTTCTGCTCCACTCATTACGAGTTCTGAAGTTACTAGGCTTTTTCTACTTACCAAACATTATATACCCTCCATGACACCTATTCAAGACTGTCCTTTTTCTGGGATGTTTCTTAAGACTCCTAGAGTTTATACTGAGCTCTTGCTTTTCCTACCTCCCACTGGCTGGGAGTTCTAAGTGGAGTTACTAATTTCTGGTTTGTTATCATATAAATAAGAAACTTTTTATGGGAGTTCTCCTCTTCCTCCGCCTGTAGGTAGAAGTGTTAGGTGTTTGTATATGGATATGGGCTCCTCTGTCCCAGGGAGTTGTGGCTTCAGAACTTATTAAGTCATAGAAGGAAGGGTTTTATTTCTTTCAATTTGGTTTTCTCAAAGGAATTAATTTGGGCTCTTTCTGAGATGTGAAGTGGGAGTTTGGTGCTTTGAAATTAGATTGAGGTAATATTACTGGGAAGAAAACCCATCAACTTCTTTTATAATATTAAAGGCATCCAAGCATGGTGGCTCATGTCTGTGATCACAGGACTCACAGGCTGAGGTGGGAGACTCGTCAGTTCAAGCTGTGAGATGAGCTCCTATCTCATTAATAGCCACAAAAACAAAACAAATTGGAAGAAGTCAACTTGTACACAACCCTCTGTAGGGTACTGCTTGTCACACTTTTGGAGACTGGACATAAAAAGGCATTGGCTGATTTGAGAGAAATAGTGATCTCCTGGGACTTGGGCTCAATGTTGCTGACATCTATAAAGACAGCGAGTAAAGTACTTCCTAGAAGTTTAAAGAATTATACTCAACTGCATCCTTGCAAAGAGTCAAGCAATACCAACGCCATAGCTCACTGTGGAAAAGGATCTGGCCCCTTCCCTAGATTTTCCATGTTTTGAACAGATCTAGAGAGGGGAAGAGAGTCTTGAGGCAACATTAGACTTCTGCATAACTTGGTCACAGGAGTCTTAGGTTTAATTTCCTTGAGAAAAACAAGGAAATGGTTCACACACTTGAATGCTGAGGAATTAGTGCCTCCTCCCTTTTCATTTGTGCCTCTCTTACTGCTGTAAGACAACTATGCCTAACCTACGGCAACTCCAACTATAACCACAAGCACAACTACAAATATAGCTAACTGGATCCCTAAAACTGTCTGACACACTCCCTCCAAACTGGTTTGTCTTCTCTGAGTACCTCTTTGGACAGCTCTCCATGACACTGTATAGGTATTGCTGACAGGGAGTGGCAATGCTCAGGGCCTATTTTATCCAAGGTGTTCCTACTAGTTGTTCTAGGGGGTCCTTCTAGTTCCCGATGGCCCATGTCTGCTCTTCCTCTTGGGTGGGTTTTTGTTTGTAATTTTCGTACCTTCTCTTATTAGTTAACAACCCAGTTTTGTGTTTAATATGAACTTAAGGTTTAATGTAGTTAGTTTATGTATTCACGTCTTTAAAACTACACTCATTTGTTTATTATTTCTGATATATGCCATGCTATTCTTATCCTCCTGACTCCATTTGTCCTAAGACACAGCTCACCAGGTCCTTCTGTCACCGAAGATTTGATGGGCTGCAAAGCTGAGTTACACTTACATGAAATGGGAAGAGACAAGCAATGTGGGAAATGGCATAGAAAACTATCAGGCCCAACTCTTGCCTGACTCAGGGAAGCCAATGCCCTTGGTAGTAGATGCTAGGAGCGATTTATCAGTGAGTGTTGACAACTGGTCTTTATATTTCTGTTAAGTGTCAGGGGTTGTTTAGAATATTTTCACTTGCTGGCCACTGGGTGTCCTCATTTACAAAGTAAATATGCAGCATTTAGAGCAGGTCACCAGGGAGAATAAAAGCCACTAGTTTTCTCTCTGGCTTTTCACGTACTGGGTCTAAATTTATTGCTAAGCTCACAGCCAGGCTGTATATTAGGAATGTTTTAAAAAGTTTTCAGTTCAGACTGTTAAAGTTTTTAACCAAAAACAAGTATTCAGTGTCCAGACAGAAACTGAAAAGGCTCTTCACAGAAGGGACTGTGATCCAGTCATTAGAATGAACCCTTATTCGTCTGCAAACTGGCATGGGAGTGTGACTATCTACAGAGATCCAGCCCAGAGAAGCAGGAAAGATCTGATCTTAATTTATTCTTGAGAGAAAAGAGAACACCAAATATCTCTATGGGATATTTGTTAGATTCTGTTTTTATCTTGACTTTTCTGAAAACTAATTAAAAATAATAATGAGAAAGATAAAATATGTCCTTTGTCTGAGAAACCCAGAATAATGTGAAAAATAGCAGAGTATGCTGGGTCAGTATCATGACTATTAATCACTTCACATTTAAAGACAGAGAATCAGTTATTTCATCTATAAATGAAGATGCTTCATGGGGATGTCATGGGACAAGGCAAATAGAGTATGCAGGCACCCTGGGCTCCTCAGATCAGAATCTGTCCACGAGAGGGACTGAGGACATTAATAATATTTTGTGGTTGCATCACAGCTGTGTATGACTTGCCTCTGATGGCAGATAGGAATCAAGGCCAATGCTTGTACAGCCAACAAATATTTCCTGGCTTGGTCATTCCAGGGCCCTAAGGTCACTTTCCATGCGTGGTGACCGCATCTTCTGCTTTTCTACAGTTGTCACTGTCTCCTCACTTATATTTCTGAAGGAATTTTCTCTTTTTCACAGCAGCAAATACGTCTGACTCTCTATCCTGCTAATTCCTCCAAGTGGAGACAGAGCCACTATTAAGGGTAGAAGGGGACTTGCCTTCAAATGTCATACTTGGCTAATTAGCTAATCTTTCTCAAAAGTAAACTTCACTGGGATAATTTTTTCACTAGTGTACATCTCAGCTTAATTATTATTCTCTGGCATGTCATTTTGGTATATAAATTATCAACATGACTCTGTGCCATAACCAGTAATTTATACAGATAATATCAGGGAAAGAGGAAGCTCTCGGAGCTATTCACTGCTTTTCAGAGATGTTCTTGGCGTTACCGGCTCTGCTTACTAGGCTTTTTGTTTGTAAAGGACCACCCACTCCTGCTGCCAGTGCAGCAGTCTATGGCTCTTAATCAATGGGTAAGTGCACAACAATGCACAATAGCTAGGTCACTTTCCTCCTGTGACTGCACAGAAGCTTTACAATTCCTTTGCAGTGTGTGGAGAAGTCTCTCCTTTACTCTAGAGATCTTTATGTTCTTGGGATTTAGACTGTTTTCCGAGTCTTTAATTAGTAGAGTCATGTTTGAACTACGGTAACCCTGAAGACACATATCTGCAGAGTCCTTCTGATTGTATTTTACCCCAAGTGCTTTCCCATTTTGGCTTCCTTGGTTTGCTCCTCTAATTTCACTTTCAGAACTTCTTGAGGCTCTGTGGCTGAACACTACACAGCGCAGGCCTTATCTGATGTGCCGGCGCCTGGTGTGGCCTAAGACACACTGGTGTTTTGTTCTTAAAATACGGGACTGATGTTCTGAAATCCAGACTCCAACACAAAGGAGATTATTAGCTCATTTTAAGTGCCTATTTTCTTTCCTCCCAGCCTCCTCCTACCCACCCCAATACTTCCTTAGTCTTACGTGCTCACAGCAGATGGCAACCATATTCCACAGCTGAGTTTGTACAAAACTGTGCCGTGGAGAGCAGAGTGGCTTCAAAGTTAGCCTTTCTATTCAAGGGGGATGGCAGAGACTTCTGCAGCAGTGAACTCATCTCTCATTCACTCAATCCTCTAGTCATTCAGCCAGGAATTTGTTTTCCTACACATCTTTCTACTGTCCAGCCAGTTGAAGGAGGGTGGGCGTGAAGCAACTCTCTTGAGGGCCCTTCCAGCAGGAAGGCACTAAGATTTCATGCCAAGCTCTTCTTTCCTTGGGCCAGCTCTGCCTGCTGCTGATCAAATCATGCCATTCCCAGGGGAGGAGCTTGGGAGCACTCTGTGTGTGGGGACTGGATTTCTCAAGAACTGTCTTCTTGCTACACTAACAGTTACATGCTGTGTTCCTCAGACAAAGACTGGACCTGGGAAGAAGGGGACAGAAGACAGAATGATTGGGGCTGCAGAAAACTGTACACCATGCAGCAGTGAGGGGACATGGAAGTGGTGAAACCTTTCGTTTTGTTATTGCAAGGTTTTCTAGAGCTTCCACTTAATCATCTGCTTGAATATCTTGAAAAGAAGTATCTATTTCCATGATATCTATGAAAAAACAGGCACCAGATTATATTACAGAGCTGACCTTAACCCTGCCATATTGCTATTAGAACCAAAATATGTAGCTGTCTACACCCAACGGAAAGTGTTCTGTTTTCCCAGCATACAAACCTGAGGGTATCTGTAATGTAATTTGTTATGTAGGTCTGCTGAGTGGCTAAGTTCAATTCAGTTTATAGTCTGGCAATATGCTCAGTAACATCCTTCCCTAAGCTCTCCCTACTGCCTTTATTTATCCAGTCTGCAAGCATGAGCACCTACTATGGCTAAGCACTTCACTGGACCATAGAGGTTAAGAGTGGACAAGACCAGATTTCTGTACATGGGGTTTCTGCTTGTACTAAGTAGTATTCAATACTGCAGCAGGGGGAGGGGGCTGAAGATTGAAGATTGAGAGGCAATGCAATTACTTAGCACACAGAAGGCACCAAGGCCAATCAATTCACAGCAGGACAAAAATAAATGCATGAATAAATAAATAAATAAATATTAACATATAAAGTTACAAAAGCTAGCAGAGGAACCTTTGAGATGGCTCAATGGACAAAGATACTTGCCACTCAGCCTGATGAGCTGAGTTACAATCCTGGACACATATGTTAGAAGGAAAGAACTAATCAATTGTTTCCTGGCCTCAACACATATGCTGTGGCATATGCGTGTGCGCACACACACATACACACACACACACACACACACACACACACACACACACAATTTTTCTTCTTTATTAAAGCTTCCAGGGCATGAATGGTATGGCTGTAACTAACCTCTTTCTTATTGGATTTGAGGCCTGTTCCACAGGCAGGAACTCAAGCCTTGTACAATAAACCTTGTCAAGAGCTTGTATGTGGGAGATCACAGGTTCTAGAGAAGCCCACCACTATCACTTTGGTAAACGGACATGTGGTCATGTGGTCAAACTGCCTTCTAAGCTGTCCTGTTTATATACACAGATCAGTGCTGCTCTCATCAGTGAGATTTGTTTTGCAGCAGGCAGTGGTTAACCAAACTCATAACTGGTTGAAGTGCTGAGAATAAGGGAAGGAAGAGTGCGCAGCCTTTACTGGGACATCTACCACTCCCTCCAAGACACAGGGAACATCGTGAAAGGGATGAGCCAGAGGGTAGGGAGGGCTGCTGCAAAAGGGGTGCTCTAGAATGACAGGGCCATTGCATTCATGAACCCAGGGCAACTGTGGTTACACACAGAAGTCCTGCACAAGACTAGACTCCTCAACTTTTCTTCATGGTAGGGGAGGGGTCCCATAATTCCCTGAGGAACTACTGACATTTAATGCTGACTGGGGAATGTGGTGTCACTTTCTTCAGTGACATAACCTGTCACCAATGCTCATACAAGCAACCCTAACTAAATTCACTGAGTCTCTCTCTCTCTCACAAACACACCCTCTCACACACACTCACATTAAGGGAGGAAGTGAAATTGCTGGGTGAAATTGAAGGGTTTCAGTGGGAGAGGGAAGGGGATGAGAAGATAGTGTGTATATGTGTGAAAATAACTAAAATTCTTTACATACATGTAAGAAACTATCAAATATATATTTTAAAAATTGTTTCATGGTTATATATTATTATATTGTTAAAAATTAATTATATATTCTCAATAACAAAATTATATTATATATATACATATATATGTGCTGATAATAATGTTATTTGGATAACAGGAATTGCAGGGTGTTCCTTCTGAATCTTCAAACATTCTTACTGAGGGTTTGGACCCCTGCTACCAAAAAATGTTGTCTTAAGCTTCCTTCTCCTGTTAGATGGACTCCTTTCTTGGCTACAATGTTGAGAGTTCAGACGCAACACTACTACTTTTTTTTTTTCCTTTTGGATGGGATGGTAGCTGTGAAGATCGTTATCTTTTGAGCTACACATATATTTTCTCTGTAAATATTGTACCATCTAATTTGCGTCTTTGGATTCCGCTGATTAGCCATCAACATGTGATTTAAGGAATTCTGCACACAAGATGCAGAAATCATGACTCAGGAAGTTAATGTCTTAAAGCTCTGACTTGGGATGTATACAGACTCGCACATAATCTGCTTTGGCTTTCAATCTGCAGCTATTACAGGAAGACTTGAAGAACAAGTTCCTCCATGTGTGTCCTTGCAATTCGCATTTCTACACCCAGCAGCAGAAACACTCAGGATGCAAGAGAAGCAAATGTCCAAAACCATCTCTACATACTACCCAAAACTATGTGGGTACCAGAGGACAAGAAGGGGACAAAGCCAACGAGCCTAAATGCATTTTCCTTTTAACTACTGGAAACTTCTTTAGAGATGAAGAAGGCAGGGCTGGAGAGTTGGCTCAGTGGTTAAGAGCACTAGCTCCTCTTCCAGAGATCCTGAGTTCAATTCCCAGGAACCACATGGTGGCTCCCAATCTCCTATAATGAAAGCTGGTGCCCTCTATTGGCATTGTAGCCAGCAGAACACTGTATATGCATAATAAACAAATCTTAAAAAAAAGAAAGGAAGGAAGAAAAAAGAAAGAAAGAAAGAAAGAAAGAAAGAAAGAAAGAAAGAAAGAAAGAAAAATTGCATCTGGGCAGTGGTGGCACACATCTTTAATCCCAGCACTTGGGAGGGAGGGGCAGGTGGATCTCTGTGAGCTCAAGGCCATGCTGGTATAAGAAGAGTTCCAGGACAGCCAGAACTGTTACAGCACAGAGAAACCCTGTCTTGAAAAACAACAATGAAAAAAAGCAAAACAACAACAACAATAAAATAAATAAAAGAAAAAGAAAAAAGAAAGAAAAATAAAGAAATGAAGAAGGTAGCCAGGTCAGGTGACAAAGAGTAATCCTCTACTCCTTCAAACACATTTACTTTTCTAACGGTACCTGATTTTGAATGACCTCAAGATACTCTAAAGCCATTATGAAAACTGAAGACTGTCTTTCAAAGAGATACTTTTTTTTGGCTTGTATTTCTCTTTGCAAAAGGCTCTCTGATGTAGAGGAACAATGGTCTGTCTGTTTCAAGGTCTGACTTCTGTTCTCTTCATGTATTTGGACTTGGAAAGCTTACACGGGGCATGCGCAGATCTGACATCTGGGAGAAAATAAAGGGCTTTCCCTTCTCCATCATTTGAAAACCTCCCACTGATGAGAATGCAGGGGTGCGTAAGAAATTCTTGAGAACGCTACCATCCAGCACTAAGGTCCTATTCTCACCCTTCCTCCAAACAAGGAGAAAGTGTCCACCAGATAATGTCCTTATCTTATATAAATGTGGTCTTTTATAACAATGCTATGACAATGTATTTGACACACTGGATGCTTACTAAATATTAGTCCTCTTTCATTTTTAGGAAAGCAAATCAACAATGTAGAGATTAAAAAAGGCAAAGACATCAGTGGAGAGGCTTCCTGGCCTGAATTCAGAGGGACAAGAAGAGGGGAATTGGCAGGCTTTCTTCTACAGACTGAGGATGTAGAGATCCAGTGGTTCTCAGGAAGTATGGGACTTGATACAACTGTCATCCTAATTTGAACCATCTAAACTGACATTATCATGGTAGCACCTGTCTGTAATACTCACACTCCAGAGGAGGAGGCAGGAAGATTCCAAGTTCAACTCTAGCCTGGACTATGAGACCCAAAATATAAAAATAATAGAAGATGAGGAAGAGGAGCAGCTATTAGTTGGTGGTCAAAACCACTGAGGATTGGCTGTTTATCTGGTGCTAATGATGTTTTGGGAAGTTTACAAACAGCACTCTACCTAATCTTTCTTGACAATAATTTATGGAATAGATACTATGCATACAAGGAAACAAAAGCAGAGAATAGTCATTAAAAGCATGTAAACTGCATTTACAGGCTAAAATTTATGTATAACTACACCCTGAGAGTGAGAAAACTTTTCCTCAACAACCCATGGTCAAAGCTGTAGCCCATGAACCAAGAAATTCTACAGCGTAGAGTCTGTTATCACAGCTGTCCTGCCTCTTGGGCAGAGTGAAGGACCCTGAAAGTCATCAGAAGTCATGCTGAATTTGGATAAATGTGGAACCTTTCCTCCTTGGATCTTGCTTCCTTTTGGAGGGCAGGTTCAAGGAGGGAGATGCTGACAGGCATCTGTTTTTTCCTTCTCACCTCTGACCTCGGGTCGGAGCTTCAACTGTCCAGACAAACAGTGAATATGTGCATGCATCGTCTTCTCTGGGAGCTCACACACCCAAGAGAGGCTCACTTCCTGCAACCAGACTAAGGCCTCTGGGTCAGAAGTTTACTGTGGAGTGGGATGGAGCCAGAATTATGCTTTGCCTAAAGTCTGCTTGTATTACTCTCTAGGAGGCAGGTCTGCTTGAGAGCATCTCTCAATATCTTTTTAAAAGATCATTTCTTTATTCGGAGTGTGTGTGCGCGTGCACTGTGTGCATGCACTTACATGCATTTGGGAGCCAGTGAATGATAAATAGGGTGATGGAGCCACTGGAGCTGAAGTTACAGGAGTTTTGGAGCTGCCAAATGTGAGTGCTTGGAACAGAATTCTGGTCTTCTAAAAGAGCAGCCAAGTGCTCTTACCTGATGAACCATCTCTCTGGCCCCATCTCTCAGTATCTTAAGGTAAGATTTTCAAGATGTCAGGCAGTCCCAAGGTCCTATTCAGGTTACAAGAACTAAAGGTCAGCAGTAAGATGGGATGGGCTTGGTTTCTGGAGCTTCTCTCAAAACTGGCAACACACCCAGACCCTCAGAATCTGCTCAGGAAAAGGCAGGCGTTCTTTCCTTTAAGGGTTTGCACTCAGAGTCTGCACGTTGCATTTTCATCGGATAGTTACACTCAGCATCTCGGGTATGCTTGGGCCTCTCTGTTCCACTGTCTCTTTTCCATATAATTCCTGGCCGTGGTATGAAGAGAATAGAGACAGCAAATGATTAGATGGCAAAGCTCATCTGGTGATCACTTCTTGAAATTCCTTAATTGGTGTTCTACCAAGTGTCCTTAAAATTTCTGTATGCCTTGACTTCTGATCGTGATATAAAGGTGAAGACAGGAATAATGTTGAGATGGCTTGGGCAAGGTAAGTAAGAGGATGCTTTCGGGACTGGGGAAGACAGGAAAACCTTCATATGGCCAATTTACTATCAAGTTTAAAGTCATTCTGCCTTGAGAAATTGTGTAGAATGTTCAAGAGTCTTCCTTGTGGTTGTTCAAATAATTTCCAGTGATGATAAAATAGTTTTCATTTAGTTTTGCAGGTAACTTAATAACAAAGTAATATTTGATTACACTGGTTCCAGATCACCATCTTGAAGTAGAAACAATGTCAGAAACTCTGTCCAGATGGCAACGGCTTTTGAAATGTGTTTAGCTATTAGTAAAAGTAAATACTTTAAGTAGTCAGGTTTAAAACTCATTGGTCTGAAAAATAAAGCTGAGGATGCCTCCTGATGTTTGATACAGAGGCCTGTTTGCTGTTCCAAGTAACTACACAGCTATTTTTATGGGGTCTCTCAGCCAAGGAAGATGGAAGGGGTACTTTAAAGGATTATGTTTCAAATAGCATTGTTAGAAAATTTACATATTCCAAGTATCTGATGCTTGTCCTCAGGTGACATGGGTGTCAGTGAAGCTATCCTAGAAGACATCCAACAATGCTTATAAAACATTCGCTCTCATTAAGCCAAAGGACAGGAGAGTGGCAGTTGAGGAACCAGTGCAATGGTGCCATCCACGCCGGATCCTTTGGGCCTTCAGTTCCTGTCACAGTCTTCCTATCAGCACTGTCCTGTGGGCGAGACCAACTCTCTCTCTCTCACTGTACCTACTAAAGGAGTCCTTCTTCATAACCCCTCACTCACTGCCCACCTCCTACTCCCACTCTGGGCTCCTAACAGGGCTTGGGAGTCTGGCATCTTAAAAATACTCATGATCCCATCTTTGAGTTACTTGACATTCTTTAAATCATTAAATTTCTTTTAAAAAGTTGTTAGCAAATGTTGCTTTATCTTGCTTGTCCCTGAATACCTCTGGATCATAAGAGGTGTGTGTGTTTGTGAGACAGAGAGACACCCGATTCTGCTCTCAGGACAGCCACTCTGAGGTGACCTTTGCCCAGTTTGCTGCCATCCTGCTATCTGTGGCTGACCCATCCCCTCCCCAGGATCCCTCACTCTCCTGGTCTTCTCCTATCTCTCAGATCTTTTCTTCTGTTTTGTTTTCCTCCTTTGAAGATTCTTTGTTCTCTTCTTATCACTCAATGTAAACATTCCCCAGGTTCTATTTCCCCCTTTTTTTCTTTCAACAAAGTCCTCTTTGAAGTTTCCTGTATTTATGGTATAAATTATGGCCTCTTGGCCAAAGGGTTTCCTACCCCTAATTTCAAATATTTCTGTGTAATCTGGGACCCCATTTGTAACTCACTATCCTGCTGCCAGTGGGGATACCTCCTGTTCCTTGCTTTATGCTGCATGAAATGAACTCTGTTCTCCAAAACCTTGCTGGGGCTTAAACCCAGTGCCCTGGGCATGCCGTGCAAACTTCCACCATTGAGCTGTATCTTTAGCCATATTTCTCTTCTTCTGTGGTTTTTGCTTGCTTGCCCGTTTGTTTGGGTTCTCTTTTGTTTTTTTTGAGAAAGAGACTTGATAAGATAACCAAACTGACCTTAAACTCACTTTGCTCCCCAGGCAGGTCTTGAACTTGTAATCTTCCTGCAGTAGACTCCTGAGTGGTTAAGACTGGAGTAGACCTGTTCCACTAGGCCCAGATCCCTAAACCTCCTGTTTTTGGTATCTTGGTGGTATTACCTATGATAATTTCCCTTATCTATTTAGTAGCCTTAGTCTTCCAGAGTTTTCACCCCTATGTTAGTCTGACAAGTCTGGCTTCCTGGGACCTCCATTTGCTCCTCCTCCTCTTATCCCTAGCTCCCTTCAGGTTACCAATAGTGTGAACTACTGACAATGTCTCTTGAGCTTTCTCCTCTCTCCAGTTGGCCTCTCTCATCCCTGTATGCCCCACATACCGGCTGCTAAGTTAGGCCTTCCCTAAGCAGAGTTTTGACAGTGAAAAGTTTCTTTAAAACCCTTCCTGAGGATTTTAAAGTTTTGAACTAGAGTGCAAACTTGTCATACTTTACCTGAATGCCTCACATTCAATGAAATTTTATTCACCTTTCAAAAGAGGTCAGTTGGAACCTCTTCAATAAACTTAACTAGATGTTAATGGATTCCAGTGTATTACATAACCACTCTGAATTCTAAGATAATGGTGTTTTGAAGACATAGACTAAATTCTAAGACTGTTGATGACAGACCTTTGGGTACCCATAGAATGCAGTAAAGTACATGGACACATGCACTCTACACACAAAAGTTGAGCGAGTGAATGGTTGCCGAGGGTCATGGTGCCGGGGATGCATTTTCAATGACCCTTTCTGACAGTATCTGCTCCTTTTCACACAAATTTAAGTCTCCAAGCACTGGAACCCAGCTGGCAAACAGCATCCTGTAGAGCACCAGGCCTGAGGCCTTCTGCCTTGCAAACATCATGACTGACCGACTGACCAACAGTCCTGAGTCTGCTGTTCACAGTGAGTTCTCCAAGAGGCACACTGACTCAGAACCAGTGCCACATTCACTGAGCGAAAGACAAGAGCCTACAAAGATGTCTTAGAAAGAAAAACTGTGACCCTAAGCACAATAAATAAAAGCAATAGACAATCAGAGCAATAACAAACAAACAAACAAACAAACAACTGGCCTTCTAATGGGTAAGTGCTGCTCTCAGCATTAAAATCTCGGAAAAGGAGGGTATACAAGGTAACAAAAACAATCCCCAAAACATCATATGTCAACTAACTCAGAGGTAGGGAAGTGACTTTTTAAAAAGGGAAAGACTCTTTTAAAGAAATAAAATCCATACGTACTGGTTAATAGAAGAGCAAAAAATCAGTTTACACTGTTAGGAAGAAAAGGAAGATAAACACTAGGTTCCTTTTGGAACTTGGAAGAGAAGGGAACTTGGGCACTCTGGAGGCGGCCGCAGTACCTACTTCCATTACCAGTGCTCTCTTTACTACTTAATTGATACATAATTTATTAGGAAATTAATTAGCCATGCCATAGGATGGTAACTATCTGTGCTTGTTATTCCCCTCTCCCCAGTTGGGCTGCATTTCTCCTGCAGATTAGTGTGACCCCAAAATGTTTTCAGGATTGTCCAACTTGTCCTAAATTCCATAAATAACTCTGTCAGAGGGTGCTGTTTTTTTTTTTTTTTTTTTTGCCATGTCTCTATTACGGTTCTTCACAGATGGACCATTTTTGTCCTTCCAAAGTCTAAGAATAACTCTTTCAGTTATCAAGACATACCAAAATCCAGTTCAGCTGCCCCCGTGGGATTCCAGTTAGTTTAGACACATCTGCTGAGATACACGCATCAGAATCCAAATGAAGTCTTTGTTTGATTATACATTTCGAACATTTATAGAGGTTTTCTGGGGCCAAAATGGTTTTCATTTTTTTTGGCATCCCAGAGATCTTCAGTTACAAACACTGCCTTCTGAGCACCTCCAACAGAAACCCAATCTTTCCATGTGAACAGGTGCCTCAGGAAGGTTTTGGAAGGTTTTACACTGAATCAGCTTTCCGATTGGAAACTTTCTGAACACGCAGTCAAATTTGCCAGAGAGCCCTTCAAACTTGCTTGAGCAGTTTCACTCACACAGACATACATTCACACTTAGAGACAGCCTAAGAACAGCAAATCAGAGCCCTGGAAAACTCAAGTTTCTTTCTTAAAGGTTAAATACCATATGCAACCAAACTGAGCAAAAAAGGAATGCATGACAGGAGAGAATGAGCAAGTAGCAGGAGGATCCTCAATGAGCATGCCCCCACCTCCCCAAGGCTGGGCTGGGGTTTAAGCCACACACCTTTCCAGAACAATTTTTATGTCTCCTAATTTCCATTACACAACCAAGCACTTGCATTTCAAAGACCATGCCACGGCGGCACATTGCTAATGATCCCTTTTATTCACAATCCCGTTCAGTTATTTTGAGACATGCCCTTCTCTAACACAAATGGGTCAACCAGATTAATATGCACAGGAAGAAAACACTATTCTCTAAATGAGAGGTTCTTTTGTAAAGCCCACCTTTTACCTGAATTCCCTACAACTCCCCACCCCTACTAGTTTGAAAATACACTCTGGACATTAGAGAATGAAATAAATTCTGAAGCCTAAGGAGTTAGGGAAGTCACTCCTCTACTGGGCAAGCCTGGAATTCATGAGGGAAAATCTGCTTTCAAGTTGTTCTTACAGCCCAAGACCAGATGCTCCAAGGTGGCCAGAAACCTTTGTCTACACCCACTTAGCAGATTTCTGGCTCTTTATCAGGGACTCAGAGGTTTATTTGCAGAAATGAATCATTTCCTTCAAAGTCTCCCTTACCCTATTTACATGCTTGCATATTCCTTCCATTTTGTTTTCCCCCTACAGCGTTTCTAAGGAATTAATTATCTAGAAGAACAGGAACATACAGTAAGTACATCTGAGATCCAGGATGGGACACAGTATGTCATCTATTAGGCCTGGCTAAGACCAGCAGCTGATGCTAAATGGGAAGGAACATGCACCAAATGTTTTTTAATCACAAAGTTAGTAATTAATTGCTCTTTAAAATACATTTTATGCTTCTTTCTGTCTGTGTACATGAAATGCACATTTATTACATGCCAAAAATTACAACATTATGGTTTAAATGTGACTGGCACGGAAGTCCGGAAACCAGAGTTAATGTCCCCACAGCAACTTTAATCCTATCTGTGTGCACATGGAGAGCATGTCTTCCGTTACAGGATAATGCACAGAGATGGATTCGGGAGGGGCGCTAAAGGCTCACATCCTCAACTGGAGTTCCAGCGAGCCACAAAGGGTGAAGGCTGCTTCTTTCCATAGACATGGCTAAAAACAATGTTCTCCTGCCGGTGTTGTGTAACCACGCAATGAAAGAGTCTGCTGTGATGCTGCACTCGGCACTCAAGGGGACAGTTTCTGTTGCTGTGGGAACCTGAACTTTGCATTTCCTGACTTGGGGGTAATTAAAATGTCAGCCTTAATGTGGCATTAATGGAGTTTGCCATAAAAATCCTCTTTGTTTTGTTCTCTCAGAAATTGCTTAAAAGTTCAAAATGATCCAAGTGTACTAAAAATTTAATCACAGGGCCTTGGATGAGTGAAGGGAAGAGTTGAAAGCGAGAAGGCCAGGGAAGATGGCAGGCAGGAGACAGGAAAAGAAGAACCCACAGTCTCCTCGACAGCAGGCAGCCCCAGCAGCACCATGCTACCTACACAGCTAAACTTAAACCCACCCACGCAACAGTTTGGTAATGTGTAAAGGTTAAATTAAAAATAAATAAAAACTGTTAATGCATAAATGCATCTTGGCAAGGACACAAGAACTAGACGGTCTGATGAGTCCAACACAGAAACATTGGAAGGTGAGTGACCATGGATGTCAGCTTCCGACGAGAGGAACTAGCGCAGACCTCCAGTAGAAGCGGGGAGGGCCACCAAAGGGAGAAGTGCTTCTCCCTTCCATGGAAGGGAGCCTGGTCTGGGGCGGGGAAACAAGATGGAAGAGATATACAAGGAAAAATTCTGTTTGCTTCTATCTCACAAGTATGATGTGATGGGTTACAGCTTGACAGTTGTCAGGACAGGCTCTTCATATGGAGGCCTTCATCTGTGCTGCTGACAACGTTTTGTCCTGTTGAAGTACACAGCCTGTTTGGTGGGCTAACTGCTCTATCAAACACTGAGGGCTCTTGTACCCTTTCTCTTCCCAAATTCAGCTTAATGCCTTCTATTTTTGTCATCTGAAGCTGTTTACCATTATGCTTTCAGAAATGGTGTAGAGGTGACAAGCTCCGTGGAAATGGTAGAGTATTGCTGAGAGGAAATTGTGTTGGGGAGTGCACTGCCAAACAGCATGCATTTCTGTGGCAAGATAACAACAGCATCTCGCTGAAGCAAAGCCTATCCGACTATGTGACTTCTGCTTTTGGACATCACTAGTATATTTGGCCAAGGCGGAAGTGCCATGGCACAGCAGGTTACATAGCCAACTGATCAGTTAAGGTGCTAGAATGGTCATCTCTCCATGGGTATATGCACAAGCACCATGGCTCGTCACCTCTCCTAGTTACAGCAGAGCTGACTTCTCTTCTGCAGGGATGATTTATCTACTGTGTTTTTATAATCACATCACCATTATGAGTAGCCACACACTTCCAAGATGCCGGTTCATAGCTAGGAATACCATCTTTGCGCTTTGAGCAGAGAGTTCTGGACAATCAGAATGAGAGCAAACTGGTAAACTCTTGTCAGCACCCACGTGAGCACACGGCAGCAAATCCTTCCTCAGTGAGGTGTCAGTTCTCTCAGTTCTCTCATCCGTAAGTTGGGAAGAATCATGCTGACGGACAGGAAGCCATGACTAAGAATAATTTTGCTAAGCACACAACAAAATAAAAAAGGTGCTATGAAAACTCAAGCACTTGTGAAAGCTTGGAACACCACAGACTGGTAGAATGTTCCTGAAGTTAAAGAGACTAACAAGTCAAGGACACTATTTTTAAATGCCCCAAATCTGTTCATTCTAAATAGGAACTGAATATTTTACCTTAAAGAAATTAGGCTTTTAAATTAATCTATGGCAAGAATGACATTTGAAAGTAAAAAAAAAAAAAAAATCCTCTTGAATGCAAGAAGAGCATCCAAAAAATTTAACAGCTTAAAATAAACTCCTTTCCTGTCTTCTCTCAGGCAATCTCCAAATGGACAGATTTCTGTGAATCTTTCCTAAAAACAATCTTCCTTTAAGTGTAGGCTCAAATCAGGACAAACTACAATCTAAATATGTTTAGAGAGAAGTAGAATCCGTTTCAACAACAGGTCGGTGTGGAGAGGACTTACACATCTTAATGGCAAAATCAAAGTGACTTTCAAGACAGCGGAGATGAAGTTTCTCCTCCTATTTCAGTCTCCTTCCAACTGCATTCGCACACCGACTGAGCTCCACTCTGTCGGCTTCCACAGGGCTGTACTGACAGCACCTTCCTGCTGTTCCTTCCACATATGCCAGGCTAGTAGGGCAAGCGAGGCCTGGCCAGAGGATGCTTACTACAGTGTGAGGAGCACAGTGGCTTTTCTACTCAGCAAAGCTTTCATTTGACTGTACTGGATTTCTGGGCTCTGGCCATCCCATGCAACCTTCCCCATAGGTATGGCAGGAAGCCAGGTGATGAAGGTGTACACTGAAACTCCAGCTTCACCAGAGGGAAAGCCACCTTCCTAGTGGGCAGGGGCAGTGGACACATGTCTGTGGGGCACTGTGCCATGCTATTTTCAAGTTCTTCCTGTAATTACTATTAGGCAGGAGACTTCCAGGCAAGAAAGCCATGGACGTGACTATGATGATGGTCCCCAGGATAAAGTCCCTGCTTCCGCCCTCTACTAGAAACAGAAGCTGCAAGTTTGGCTGCACAGATCACGTGGCACTGAGTGACTCAGATCTAACAGCTGGAGTGTGGCTGAAGCCCAACCCCTGTCCCAGCTCACATCCCCTGTCTAGAGGCCATGATGGCCAAGTGAGTGGGGGAGGGATCGCCCAGATTCACCCTTTGTCCTCCTTGCAGAATTTTACATTTCTGCTGGGAGAGAAATAACAGCAAGAGATTGCCTAATGGAGATTTTTTTTTTTTAAATTTTGTCTTGGAGGAACAGGATAAATGGAGCCCTTTTGGGAAATAAAGCTTTCCTGGTATATTTAACTCACTCTATTATGCCAGCTCTCTGCCTGTTACCAGACACCCTGTGGAGAGATCAGTTCAGAAGACTTGTTGGGCATCTTGAAGCTAAAAGGAATACTTTTTCAGTTTGGTATTGTCAACACATGTGTTCCTCTCTCAAGTACTGGGTTACACTCGAGAAACAAAAAACAGCCTTCTAATGTGATTTATCAACTTTCTTAAAATAGAATTTAAGAAGTGACTTCTAGATTAGTGAGAAGATG
Source organism: Arvicola amphibius (assembly GCF_903992535.2). Taxonomy (NCBI): domain Eukaryota; kingdom Metazoa; phylum Chordata; class Mammalia; order Rodentia; family Cricetidae; genus Arvicola; species Arvicola amphibius. The sequence continues at coordinate 44,824,683 of NC_052056.1, read as the reverse complement.
GCAAAAATAAACACCAAAGAAGTGATTTCAATAGTGACGATTCTCATTAAGTGCCCATTTCCAAATTTAGCCCGTAGGCAGTTTTTTTTAATTAAAAAATATTTTTAACCTGCGTTCTTATTGGCTATGAGAAGTCTGGGTGGCTTTTGAATTCTTGGAAGCCATTCTCTTTTCTTCTGTAAATGTATGCTATCCTTTAACCACTTCAAAATAAATTAAAAACTGGAAAGACCGAAATTCAGCCAAGCTACATGAGACTCCAATAACTAATGCAAATCTGACTCGGGTTATATAATTTGGAAATGGTTGTTTCCTTGTGTCTCACTGGCCTTCTGAGGTCCATATTTGGTTGTTCCATTTAGTAACGGTAGAAGTGCTGTTACTGAGAGCAAGAATAATCAGTAAGCCGCAATACAACTTCTTTTTGTGAGTTTCTCGTGAAAGAGAATGTGACCCATGTAACTAATCAGCATTTCGAGGCCAAATGCCTAGTCACGTGGCTTTAAAAGATACTCTGGCTTTGAGAACATATAGACGCTGGCTGGATCAAAATGGCGGCATGCTACTCTTGACTACTCTGGAAGACTAAATGGAAACAGCTTGCTCTGAATACAAAACAGCCGGAACCCCGGGGCAGGAAAGAAGCCCCATGCAGACACTGGGGAGACAGGGTCACCTCACTGGCGTACTCACAGTCAGACGACCCGGTGTGAGCGTGAGAGTTTGTCAGTGAATGTGTTGAGTGGATGAGGGCTGGGTCTGGAGACAAAACAGCTTCAAAGTTCAGGCAGGGAAGGCCCGGCTTGGCGCTGGATCCACCCGGCTGAGTAATCTCATTCTCCTCAGATGCCTTCTGGTTTTCAGCTGTCTTGGGTTTCTTCCTGAGAATAAACAAAGGGCCCTTTGAAGGAACTGACTGCATATTTGGGAAAAGGCATTTTTAGAATCTGTTAAAGATAACTTGACTTTTTTTTTTTTCTGAAGGGGGATGGGAGGGAGTCCAGCATGTCCCTTGTTTTAAAACAAGCTGATTCTTGTTTTTTTCCCTCCAGTAATGGCCTAACTGGGAACACATGAAAGCATATGGGCCAAGCAAACAGCACCACATTTGGACTCTGTTGGCTGTATAAAAAGACCCTGTCCCAGAACTTTAGACAGCTTGAGCTACGTATGGCTGACATTATCCAAGAAAGCATCCTGTCCCCCTTAGAGCTTTAACAGGGTCTGGAAAAAATACTGTGGAGGTTTACCGTTCTAGCATTTGTCGGGAAGCTTAGAGACAGGCCCGTGGAGTAATGGGAAGAGCAATGGACTGGGAGTCAGGAGACTTGAGCTACGGTACTAGCTGTGCCTGCAACTTGCTGTGTGGCTTTGGGCACCTCACTTCACCTCTCTGGGCGTCAGTTTCCTCATCTGCAAAATAAAGGGCTTAGATTAGAGGGCCCTACAAGGTTCCTTCTAGCTTTAAGTCTGTTCTTGGAGCACACTGTGGAGTATCCCACTTTCCTGTTCCTATTAGTTTTATTTTAAGTCAGTTCATAATTCAAATCAGAACCTCGATCTATCTGCAGGCTGTCCAGATGAGAGGGGTGGTGTAAGAGTGGAGAGTGGTTAGGAGGAGCTCAGGTTCCTGCAGCTAAGGGGGAAAGAGGACACACATTACTCTCCACCCTCCTCTTTATTGTCCAGGACTTAAGATGCTCTTTGTTCTTTGGTTTAGTCCAGGCTCCCGGAGTTCAGGAGTGCCAGTGGCATTTGCCTTGTGAGAAAGAGATTGCCTCAGGGGCAGGAGAAAGGTGGTGGTGGTATTTAGTGTCAGGAGTAGAAAGGGAAACAGTTCAGCTATCAGTCAGTTCAGGGCTCCTTTCCCCGTGGCAATGCAAACGATAGTAACTAGCAATCAACATCTAGAGCAGATGGACCCCAGACCCCAGAAAAAAGGGATTATGAGTTCCTCCTTGAACACGTCCCCAGTTTCTGTGGCTTTGTGTCTTTTTCTATCACTATGTAACCAGAGAGTATGCTTTTTTTTCTTTTTTGGATAGATTATGTGTGGGACATAATTTGTTGTAAGTCGCTATGTTTCCATGTTCTCCTTGTTTCTATGAGCATGGCATTGGACTTGTATACAGAATATTTCGTATTGAAATGTGTTGTACTGGGTAGTCAAATCTGCCCTCGCAGAATATGGTGTTATGATTAGTATGCTGTGTTTTCAGTCCAACAGGTTGTGAAATCAAATCTGTTTCTTCAGAGGGCACGAGGCAGAATAGTATGGTAAAGATTAGAATTGGGGGAGGGGGGCTTTCCGATATATTTTTCAAAGTCGAGAAAGCCAACATCTAAAAAACAAGTCTCATTGCTGAAGGGGCAACTCTGGGACTAACCCTTGAATCCTATGCCTACCTGGGGACCCCCAAGAATCTGCTACTCTGGTTTGTCAGATTAAGAAAGCATCCAAGATCAAAGTCTCCAAAGACCCCTCCCCCCTTGTTTCCCCTGGGAGAGCCATGCTTCTGCTCAGGTGTCTATTTCCTGCAGTGTGGTCTGCTGTAGAAGCCCCAGGTGCAGCGCTCACCTTCCTCAGCCTCAGCTTACCCTGCAGTCTTCTCAAGTCTGTTCCCTGTCCAGGATGGATGCTGGTGTCCACTATCTTGCTCACCACCCCCTAGCCCCCTTGTCCTGCTGCGTTCCAATCAGTAAATCCTGCAGGACCTGATAGCCTGGCAGTCAAGGTCAATTCCTTATCTGCCCTACATTGTTTCATGGTTTGTTTATCATCCCCAGAGCTCTGGGATGTACTTTCTGGGCTCTTCAACTTTATCCATCACTGTTCTTTCTTTGACCAGTCTTTTCTCCTCTCTGCCTGATGAAAAGAGATGTAGCCTTCATACTTAGTAAATGCCAGCTCCACGATATGCTGCTGTGTGTCCCCTCTTTCAGAAAGGATGACTCTTCTCTGTGTCATCCTGAAATCTCTCAGTACTTTCAGGATTCGTGTTTTCCTCATCAACCCTCACTTCATTGTTAGTTATATGCTATTACTTCTATGAGAGAATAACCTCCCTGTGGGAAGGGGAATGCTTTAGTTATTGATATAGTCCTGCTCTTCATCCTTTCTTTCCTTCTGCCTTTCTGCTCCTCCCAGCTCATTCATTCACTCATTCACACATCCACTTTACAAATACCATGTGGCTGCGATGTGTTATACAGGTTATGGGTTGAGCAGTGTGGGTCCTGTCCTCCCAGAGTTTACCCTTTCTTTAGTCTATACTGTGAACAAGGGCAACTTATACACAGCAGCTATTCAATAGCTGTTTGCTGATGGAATTAAACAGAGCTGAAATTCAAGTACACTTGGAGACTAGTCCCAGTCTGAATCTCAATTAAGTTTCCTAGTTTTTATGCAGCAGTGGAATCAACCTGGATTGGTTGCTTTTTCATTGATTACATGAAGAGTATTTAATAAGAGTGGCTGGTCCTTGCAATTCATCTAAATATAGGGACAAAACACCAATGACCATTATCATGTAGCAGAAAAGAAAATGACCTCTGGTGCTTACAGACAAGGCCTGAGCTAGTTTCAGACATGTGGTTTGGAGAATTAAGGGTGCTCTTTTCCAAGCCCCAGTGCTGCCAAACCACCCAATGACTCTAAATTAACCCTGGAGAAATTGCACTGTTTACGTTTTTGCTTCTTGTCTTGAATTGGATTTTGATACCTGCCTGATATCTGTGCCTCACCTTATGTCTACGATCACCTTGGGCATCTGTCCATGGCACAGGGGCATTGCAGCCTCCTCTGCAAGAAGGACACATTCAAGACCAACCTACCTGGCTCCTTCCCTCATTTGCTTAGTATCACTATAGTTATTCTTTTACCATGGCTGTTTCCCTGCCATAGCAAGAGCACGGAATACTGTCCATTGAGCATTTCCTCTCCCACCCTAACCTCTTTCACAATTCTTTGGGACTCCTTTTTCTGAAGCCAAGAAACAGCAACACATAACACCAATCTGTATGACACGCACAGGTGCTGTTCTATGACCCATTTTTTCAGTTTGTGGTTTATTAAGGAGGAAAGAGCAAGCTCTCTTGTAATTAACTGAAAATGCCTTCTTTGGTTGCATACAAAGGATTGTATAAACATGGCACATCTGAGGATGTGTCTGTACAAGCCTTTGTAGCTTGTACTATCCCCTGGAACCTGTAGAGGGCAGCAGCACACTGGCTGAGTCCAGGCAGCATTTCAGAGAACAAACTCCTACCAGAACCTTCCTCCTGGTCACCATGCCAAAGGTTGGTTTGCCAAGCTCTTTCTGGCCTCTCAGTCTCTTTCAAGTTTGTTCTCTCCCCGCCTGCTGTGAGCCTCTCTTTCTCCCCCCCCCTCTCTCTCTCCCCGCCACCCCCCCCCCCCCGTTAAAATTATACACTGTTATGAGGTGGCCCCTCATCCGGAAAATGAAAACTTCAACGAAAAAGTCAGACAGGCCAACAACAACAAAGAAAAACCGGGGGAAAGGGGAAGGGGGCTGTGACGGAGAAAGACTTCAGAACAAGAAAAGGGCAGATGTTTCGTAAATATATGCAAAGCAAAACTGGGTGTACCCAGAACACTTCCACAGAAAAACAGGCCAATCATTGTGCACTTCCTCCCGCCACACTGGTGGAGTTCTGCATTCAAAAAAAAAAAAAAAAAAAAAAAAAAAAAAAAAAAAAAGAAAGAAAGAAAAAGAAAAAAAAAGTGTGGCCGCAGGCACCCGCCTTTCAACGGTCAGTGCTGACATTCTGACTGAACATGTCCCAATTGTCCAAAGAGAACAAAAACATTTTCATCTCCCCACTGTGAACATTTTTGTTATGAGAAAAAGGCTGCTTCAAGAAATAGGAAGGCGGTTTAAGGTGAAGGGCAGTCGAGCTAGCCAGCAGAACCTTCTGTGTTTTAACTCTCCCTGTGCTGGTCCTGACAGAAAGTTTCAGGCTGAAAGATAGCAGTGAGTAAGGCTGTGGTGGATGCTGGCTCTTGCCTAACTAGACCATATTGTTTGTGCAAAGAAATATGCATTAAAACATATGGATGTGCTGCTAGGTATTAAGCATGTTAAATGCATGGAAATTAGGCAGAATGGTGCTGTTGGATGTATATAGTTCACACTCCTTCACACATACTGCACACATACAGTGATGGCAATGCTTTCTGCAACATATGGAAAAATAAATATTTTATCTGCGTGAGCTCTTATCAGTCTCCAGGGTCTGTGGAGAGGCAAGTGCTTCCTCTCTTTCTCTCTCTCCCAATTCTCTCCCTTCAGTGGGCTACCGCTCTCTCCTGCACATGAACAGCTTTTCACTTAGCAGCCTGTGTGGCTAGGAAAGGGTTACTTTCATAAATAATCACTCAGTCTTTTAGATCAGCCTTTTTGGAGTGGCAACTATTATCCTCCTCTGTTTCACACTGGAGAGTGTCTGGGGAGGGGTTGGGGTGGAAGTAAAGGACTACTGCCACCTGGGGAGGGGAGTTTAGGAAAACTAAGCTCCACCAGCTAGCAGCCACTTGCCCAAGGCAGGTTAGTCTGCATCTCAGAGTCTCCATCTTCCCCATCCGTAAAATGGGAACAGCGATACCTTCCAGCTGTGGGGTGTGGGTAAGAATAAAGGAGAAGAGCCAGGTTGTGTTTAGCACAGCGCTGGCCCAGGAGCGAGTAGTCTATGAGAAAGCTTTTTGGAAAATATTAGTTCTGTGGTGTTCAGTTAGCTGTGTAAGTAAGGCATGTCCACTGCAGTCATCTTTTGAATTTCCCGGCCAGGGGCAAGGGTAAAAGGATTGTTGTTGTACTGAGCAAACTCTTCTTTCCACCCAGGCCTCACTGCCTGCCCCCACCTCTCTTCTGTTCACACATGCCTCTCATTGCTGCGGCTGCACTTAGGGCTCCTTGGAGCTGAGGGTCAAGCAAGCTGCACTTGGCCTGCAGTGGCCCACTGGCCTGAACACTATAGGCTATTCATGAAACCAACCTACAGGACTTTTGCTTATCACGCCTTCTTACAATTTATCCTTTCACAACTTGGCCCAGTATTCTCACATTAATTTAAAATGTTTTCATGATTAAAGCATTTTATTATCTCAATCTTTTCTCCCCCTTCTTCTTAGCAGGGCTGATTTACAATATTTTTCAGTGTCTTTCCTCACTGCAGTTGAGATCCTGACAGGAAATAAATGGTACATGTAAAGCCCCCCCTCTTTTTTTTTCTGAGACAGAGTTTCATTGTGCAGCCTCGACTATCCCGGAATTAGCTCTGTAACTGGCTTCAGACTCATAGAGATCCTCCTGCCTCTGCCTCCTAATTGCTGGGATTAAAGGTGTGTGTCATTACTGCCCAGCTACAGGTAAAGCTTCTAACTGAAGGGAGTTTGCTGAAGGAGCTGTGTCCCAAGGTGTAGATGAGACCAAGGGATACTCTCAAGCGATGGTGAAGCACCAGAGACCAGCAACAATGGAGAGCTGTTGACCTCATCTTTACCGCATTGGAACTGGAAGGCGAGAGCGGGGCACATTTCTGCACTGAGTCAGGATGGCACTAGGGTGGGCGCTCACACTCTTACAGAAGTCTTCTTTAGGCCTGATTTTCAGGGAAGCTAGAGAACAGGTGAGCCTGGGTACTGGAGTCCTGAGAAGCCTCTGGGTCATGCGCGAGGACCGGGACTGGGAGGTGGGGTGGCAAGATTCATTTGCATACCTATTGTTTCCCCTTTGCATTTCTTTCACACTTTTCCTCTCAATTATACTTTCTGGAAGGAAAAAGGAAAATAAAATCAAATCAGTCCTTGGTTAGCTTCTATGTACCTATTTTGTCTGTTTGTCATTTATAGAGCAGGGAAACTGAATGTAAGCTCACAAGTAGGGATTTGTTTGTGTTCCTTGATGTATCCCAGTGCCCAGAATAGTGTCTGGCACCCACTGAAGGCTCAGCAAGTTTTAGTGGTGTAGACACACTCATCTCTGCCATGCCAGGCCCTCTATACACATCCTCTCACTTCGGGATCACAGCAGCAGGGGGAAGTCGGCAGGCTTGAGCATGTGTGCAGGTAATGTGAGAAAACCCAGCACTAGCCTCAACCATCACCTCTCAAACTTTGGGAACAGGTGCAGAGCCCTGGCAGCTCTCAGGACCCTCTCAGGAAGGGACCCACTTTTGTAAAGCTCCCGTTTTTATATTGTTCCCGCCTTGGTGACTATTTTCTTTCATGTATGTAGGGAAGCAGTCTCTGAAGAGCAGACACTGCTAGGGTTATAAGCCAACATGCCCATGCCCCGGGGCCCAGGGGAAGATGAAACACCTCCCTGAGGCAAAAAACAGCTGACTGGGCATTTCCTTGCAATCCCAAGAGAGATCAGGTACTAGTTCTTAGGTCGAGGTCTGCATTCTCTGCAGCACAAGGATGGAGGAGTCGCAGCGCGCGCGCGCAAACCTCGACACCACTCTATACGCTAGCGTGACTGTGCTCTTGGCACGGGCATCACTTTGTGTTGAAGCAAAACTCAGATGTGAGAAACTATTCAGATGTGAGGCTTTCTAAGGGACTCCTTGTGCTTGAACATAAGGATAAATTATGCAATTAAGTTCCCTGTGTGATTATAGGCAAAAGAAACAACTTATGGTCCTCTCTCATGTCTGTAAGCCCTAGTTCCTCAATGGCCTTCATTCCCCATCTTGGCTAGAAAGGCCTGTTTATCACCTACATACCAGCTATCATCAACTGTCATCAATTGTCAAGAGACCAAATGCAATACAGGTAAAATGACTCAAAACAAAACTCTAGCTTCATTTCTTTGGGTTTGAGGTATGCTAGAATAGCTAAAGACTTAGGTAATACGAATGTGAAATGTCCTACCTGGACCTAAGAGGAGTATAAGCCTCTCAGGTTTAGCGTTTTCCAGTAACAGAGACTTTGGTAAATCACCATCCCATTACCTGCCTTCTATTGTACAGGAAAACTAATAAGTACAATTAAAAGGAGATTTCTTTTTTAAATGTATAATTATTTTGCATGCAGAGCATCTAAACAATTCAAATTTTTGGCTTTTCTTCGTGAAAAAAAGCATATATTCATCTATTAGTTTTAATATGATTAGTAGATTTTCATTAGTTGCCTGTGGATATTGACTCTCCTACCCTGTCTTATTTCCTTGTGAGGGATATATTTCTACAGAAATGCCATGTGTACAAGGAATCCTATCAGTTACACAGAGCCATGTACCCAGAGGGCAAAGCAGACCTGTCTTGATGGGTTGGAAATACGGTGGAAGGAGCCTAGAGTCCCAAAAGGAAGCCTTGGCTGCTTACAGTTGCAAGGAGACAATAACATGGGGTGTGTCCTAGAGATCAGGGAGGTATAGCCAGGCTACGCTGGCTCAGAGGTTTGACCAGGGTGACATGAAATGACAAGCAACTGCAAGGTTCAATAGACTGGCAAACGATGAGCATAAACAGAAGAGGGTAGCTAGCTACCACCATCCTGGGAGAGGCAAACATGACACAGCCACCAGGAGGCAGGAGAGAGATGGGAGAGGACACTACCTGGGCATGCATGCAATGAATGCTGGTAGCTGAAAACAGCTGCGGGTAGTGGGACTGGTCACCTAAGAGATGAAGGTGCATCTAAAGGCTGAAGCTACTTGTAATTGTACCTGCTTTTGTAATTGTGTGGTTTGTCATCACCATCATCACCACCACCACCACCATCATCTATTAAAGTAAACTAGTTCACTGGAGGCGTAAGGTACTTACAACAGATTTCAGACAAATGGTGTTACTCTTCAGGTAAGTCACTCCAAGGTTTGGGCCTAGTGCAGATGTTCATTGGGGCAGGGGACAGAGAGCGTCTGCATCTAGCAGAAACAAACAAACAAACAAAAAAACAAAACCAAACAAGGTCATTAAATGAGTAGGTCATGATTACAGCATTCTTTGCTCATTTATTTAACGGTTTTTGAAAGAAATAAACTAAGAAACATGACTGGGCTGGTTCTGCATCTTTCTCCTATGGTGCTTCTGCTGACTGCTGGTATGGTCTGAGACACTGGAGTATCCTTACAGTGCAAAGCAGCTTTGGGAAACTGAGTGGAGGTTAGACCAGAGAGACTGAGGACAGCCTTGTTCCAAGTTGGCCCAGTCAACTCTTCTGACATTTTACACATACTGGTTGATTGTTAGCCGACATAAATTATACCTATTTGTGGAACATATAACATAACACTATCATGATGTTTTGAGGTTTGTGTTCATTGTGGGATAGACAAATCAAGGTAATTAGCATATCTATTACCTCACATATTATGTTTTGTGGTGATAGTTTTATTTTTTTTAAATTATCCTAGAGTAGGCAGTAAACTGTAAATCTCAGCAGCTGCCTGGAGGAAGAGAATGGAGAAGAGGGGGAAAAAAATCTCTGAACTTATGTCTTGTCTAGAATAAATTTTTTATTTAGACTAGAAAAATGTCTAAATGAAATTTAGTATTCTTTGAACATCCCTATAGCCTAAGTTAGCCACCATTTTAGTCTCCACTTCTATGAGTTTGACTTTTTTGGATTCCATTTCTAAGAGAGAGCATGCTATGTTTATCTTTCTAGGCCTGGACTATTTCACTTAGTGTTTTCCAGGTTCACTCATGTTGTGGCAATAAGACTGCCTTCTTTTGAAAGGCTGAGCAGTACTGCATGGTGTCCCTGTGTATCCCAGCTCTTGTATTTTTGACTCCCTTCAGTCTCTTCCTTGCTACTAGTCAGGCATTGCTTTGCCTGAAGACAGCCACTTACCTGGTTTGGATTCTTGCCTTCTCTCTGTTCCCTTTGCAGGGAACTGAAGAGTCTCCCTTCTTTATCTTTAACCCCAGGGAGTACAGTCTTAGAAGATGTAGATTATGATCTGTCTGCAGGGGCCTCTAGCTCACTGCCCCCTCAACCCTGACATTCCTGCCTTTGTCCTGCTCAGGGTCCCCTTTGTCCCTGAAACTGATCCACTTTTGTGGTTGGGCAAGCCATTGTCCTGATTGTCTTCTTGTCTCCAGTCTGCTGCTCTGTGTCCAGTACTTTGTTTTCCTTCTCCTCTTGCCTTGAAAGGTAAATTCTTTAACATTTTACCCCACAGGCTTTATCTAGAAAACCTGCCTGGACCTCAACAAACACTTTCCCCGAGAGTCTACAGCGCTGGCTATCTCCAGCTCTTGCTTTCTGCAGCGCTCCAGACCTATTTCTTAAGTCAGCCACTGCCCAGTGCAATCACCATTTGCTGACCCACTGTGCATACTGTACCTAGGAGACCCTTGGAAAAGATGAGCAGTTCAGGGTCTCGAATTCTTCAAAAATTAATATCTCTGTCAAGTATTACCAGGCTCTTTAAAGTTAGAAATTTTAAAATAGACCTCATTTTTTTTCCTCCAAACCTGTGGCAACCTCTACTCCATGGCTTGTCTATAGTTGAGCATTTATCCTGATGTTTTTGCGTTTCCATATCCAATCAGCTGCCAAGTCCGCAGCTCTTCCTCTGGCCAACTTTCTTGAATCTACTTCTTTGGTATCCAACACCATTACCTCTTTACCACCTGCGGCCAGAACGTCAGAGGACATTTCCTGAATGCCTCCATTCTGCTAGTTTCTTTTCATTTTACACCAGCATCTGACATTTCTACCTTGATTATATTAGTGTTCTAGAGCACCTCCCCCAAAATGTGTTCCTCCTGTGTGCAAAACTCTTTTGTTTACTGCATTAAATTCAAGTGTCTCAAGTTGACATTGAGTATGCTATATGGAGGCCCTGATCCAATTTTCAATTCTTGTTCTGATAGTTCATTCTTTTTTTTTTTTTTTTTTTTTTTTTTTTTTTTTTTTTTTTGGTTTTTTCGAGACAGGGTTTCTCTGTGGCTTTGGAGCCTGTCCTGGAACTAGCTCTTGTAGACCAGGCTGGTCTCGAACTCACAGAGATCCGCCTGCCTCTGCCTCCCGAGTGCTGGGATTAAAGGCGTGCGCCACCACCGCCCGGCCTAGTTCATTCTTTACATCAGCAAGGCCCCACTCTTTCCCACATGTTCATGCCATTTTTTCTCTCATTCCAGTGCCTACATACAGCTTCCTTATGGGCCATTAGATGCCACCTCATTTAGGAAACATTTCTCAAAGGGAAATAAATGCCCTTGAATCCTCAAGCACTGATTTGCAGGATCCCCTGGAACATTCTACTGATTCCAATCACCATTTGTATCATTTCTCTCCCTACTCTTGAAAATCAGAGACAATATCTCAGGGTGGATGCTTCAGAAATAGCCTTAGAAGCAAATTTTCTCTCTGACCCTTTCTTGTCCCCCTCTGTCCTGCCTCCTCTCATCGTAACGCAAGTCACAGAAGTAAGAGATTCTTTTCTGCAGAGCAGAAGATAGAAATGAGAACCTGTTTCCTAAGAGCAGATCACAAAGCTTAAAAATACCATTCTAATCTTCCCTAGCCTTTCTGTGTAGGAACAGGGCATAATGTTCTGGCGTACCTTGTTTGGAAGTGGATTTCAGACCTCAGGTTAAGGAATGGTCCTGTCCATACCCAAGTAGAAGGAATGCTGCACAGAGAGGCCAGCAAGAATCTGAAAAGACAGGCCTTTGCCACGGACTGGCTCAGGGGAGCCACTCAGACCGTGGGAGAAGCAGGGTCTTGGTACACAGGAAGGCACAAGTTCGGCAAATGACAGAGACACAACACACAAGAGAGTGCTTGGAATCTGCTGTGATTTTACTGAATTCATGTTTTCATTATGTAGTATTCAAACAAAGAACAAATCAGAAGGTCATATGTCATTGGTTGGCACAGTATGAAAGCTTCTTTTAGTCACATCAGCGATATTTAAGAAAAGCATATTATCAGGGACAGGTGTTAGACATAAAGCATCCTTAGAAGAGGAAATCTTGTCCTTGGGAACGTAAACCTCAGTCAAGTGGTTTCATCTTATGAATAGAGAGTTTCTGTCTCATTATCGCTATCATGGCCTTTCCTCTTTCTAACCCTTTTTTTAAATCTCATCTAGTGACCAAATATGCCTAATCAGCTCTCTGCACCTGCTGAAATATACTTTTTAGTACCTTCTTATGCAGCAGACACCATGGGGTTGGGATCTAGCAAGCCTATCCATAAAGTTCAAAGTATACTATAACAGTCTTTGTCCATCAACATTAACCCATCTATTCCCTTGCTCATCATACACCCCGTGTATGACAAAGGTTCTGATATAGTCTTATACATTCCCATACTGTGCTTCCCTATCTCAGAGCTGTTCCTGAAGAGATAATTCTTGCCTTGTATATATAAAGACTATCATTATTAAAAAGATATTGTGCAAAGCCCATATCCTGCATAGCCAGTTACTCGAGAAACCTGTCTATGCCCCAAGGATGGCCAATACCGGGCTTTCTGCCATTGATCTCCAGGAAGCCTAGTCCCATGGGATACGTAGCTCCCGTCCGGCATAATGACATATGTCATGTCACACAGACGACACTGGAGTTGGTGTGGCAGTTCTTACTGGGTTTCTGTGCTTAGTCTACCACCATTAGGTCACACTCCTTTGACCAATCATATTTCCACACGGTTGTCCATTCTCTAGCCAGCTGAAACATGTACAGCTCGTCCTGTATCCGTGTATCCTTGGGTCTTTCTCCTGAAGTCTCTGCTATCAGGTAGACTTGTGGTCCAATGCATTTATTGAGCTTTGCTCTTGTGACTCTGTCTTTGGCTATAGGGGTGTTGGCAATGTCCTTTTATCATGTGTAGAATATGGACCATTTCTCTTTTCCTACCTCCAGAGTACAATTCCTTGCATATGGATGTGTGCTCCACTGATGTTGGCTGAGTGGAATTCCAAAAGAATAAGTAATCTTGCTTCGAAGGCATAGAAACTGGAGATGAACTGAAAAGGCTTTGAAGCTCATCTATTCCACTGTCCTCATGCTCCTATGCAGAGATTAAGGGAGACAACTTCTCAAGGCCCTAGCTTTGTTAGCAACTAAGCAAAGATAACTGATATAAAAGGTCTTGTGTCTTTAAATATCTATCAATGCCTGATAAATACCAATAAGCCCACCAGACCATCAAGAGTGATGATCAGACCAAAAGACCAGACCAGGGACAGGGAGAGTTTGCTGGTATACTATGTTTCAAAAATAACAAACTTGTTTTAGTTATTAGCTTCAACAAGCGGAGCAAATAAATACCATTTTATAGTTCAATAACACCTTAAAATGAAAGTGGTTCATAAAAGCGAAGAAGCAGATTTTTCTAATATTACCAGCAGTAATAATTATGTTAATACTGAAAATACCACTGGAGTGATAAATGCAGACTGAAGACTAGGATGAGGCTCCTCGCACTTCAGCTAAGGTCCTGCTGGAAACAGGCTACAGTAACTCTAGGGTTAAATTCATTATGGCCGGTTGGCAGTCTTGCTGCATTAACACTTCTTTCCCCAGCTAGCTTTGTTCACTCTTCGCGCTCTGGACTTGCTGAAATTTGCACTTATTTTTCTCCTTGGAAATGTGCAGATGGCTGCCCTAAGTCACTTCTCATTTTCTTGCCTTGTTTCCCTCCAGGAATAGAAGAAATATTTTTTTGTTCCATTTCTCCTGACCTCAAACAGAATCATTTTTTCTTAGTTCTAAATGAAAAATTAAAACATAACAAATAAACAAACAAACCCAAACCAAACTAAAACTACAACCAAAAACAACTGTCTTGGGATAGTGGTGCTTCCCATAGCAAGCAGATTAGGGCTCCTAGGGGCTAGCCCTCATTCTCACTGGTCAGGAGATCTTCCTCTTAAACATCAGTCTATACTATAGGCTCTGTGGTACTACAAGGCCTTGCCAACTCATTGCTGCCCAGCAGAGGAAGAAGACGGTAATATCCATCAATCCCTTTTTTGGCTGTACAGTGGAGAGGTGCAACGAATTGATCCATTTGCCTTAGCAGCTACATTACCAGCAAAATTGGGCCCAGAAACTGTTCACTGCTCTTTCTATCAAACTGTTGGCTAGAGATTATTAACAGTTTGCCACACTGAACTATCGTCTTTTTCATCTCCTGGCAACTACATTATGGTAATAAAGAAAATCATTGATCAATATTCTCCCACACTGCAGTGAACAATTACCTGGCAATACACAGATATCCTCTATGTAATTAGTTAAATGTACATGTTCAGGACACATAATAGTTTACTAAAAAGTGTGAAATTTATAATTAAACAGAGGCATCATCTTCCTGTCCTTTAATCAAACCACTTTCCTTCACATCCTGCTGCTATGATCTTCCAGTTTTTGGCAAACTACCTTCTACCCCTATTTCCTTATTTCCCCACTCAGGTGCCTGAACACAGTTGAGGGTCTATTAATCAGTGCTGCTGCGTGGTCCATCATGTTTGATTGCTTAAAGGATAGTTAGACTTTAAAAAAGACTCAGTGAAAGTGATTTCATAGGGTTTCATATTTATTCCCTTTTAATGACTTCCATATCCAGCGCAGTTAGTTTTTAAGTTAAAAGGTAATTCTGAGGGCTGGTGCCACAGATTCCACCCAGACGCTTGGGCTCCAGCTGTTCTCTCTGCCTCTGCGTCACCACTGGGCTCCAGAGTCCACACTCAGACCCCAGCATGTCTCTTGATGGTGTCAGATGCAGAACAGACAGAGGGTCACTTCTCTGCACACCTGCCTTGGAAGCCGGCTCAGAGCAGCTATGGAACACAGTGCCGCATGTCACCTATGGAACTGTTTGCTGAGGGCTGATTTCATTGTGGCCTTTGCTCCTCACTGCTCAGAGATCCCCAAATTAATGTAAAATGGAAGAGTACTTTCAGGGTGGAAGGTGACATAAACGGCAGTGAAAACAATAGCGACTATTTCCTGGACATCTATATTCTCTCAGGGACCACCCATTTGCATATATGAAAACATTCTCATTTGACCTTCCCAGCTATGTTGAGTAATATGCCCCATGTACGGAGGAGGGACAATGACTCAGTGAGCTCATGGAATAAGTCTTTGATGAGAACGCTGAAGATAGCGAGGCTAGACTCTGCAGGCACCTCATTGGACTCCGTGTTCCTGTCACTCGAAACTAGTTTCCACAGAGCACAAGTGCATTGCTGGTTCCTGCTATGACCCCACAGGGAGTCATTTCCCTGCGAGTCTCCAGTCACTGTGAGGAACTGGCCTTGACACTACCAATATGCAGTGCTCCTTTCTAATCCCTTTCTAATTAGAGATGGGAGTGTCTTCTATCAATCTCAAGTTCTGACTGGCACACAAATCACCAGGATTTCTGAGTCAGCATGTCTGAGTGTAGTCTGCAGTTCTACATTTCTGCAAGTTCCCAGGAGATGCTGATGCTACAGGTCTGGGTACCACAGGTCTTACATCTGACATTTCTATTCTAATAGGGGCTTGTTTTTGAGGGGGCAGTTCAGCTGAACAACATGGCTTCTGATTCTGGGCCAGTTTGTCAGTCATCAGACATAACAATTTCAGGGGTTTCTGTGAACAACAACAAACAATTGTTTCTAGATCTCCATTTACTTCTCTCAACTTCTGGAACTTCAAAATGATAATGTCTCAAACATGCCACGTTCCCATTTTTACATTATTGTTATTTTTAACAATAATTATCTGGTAATAATTCAAAGAACACCTTTCCTCTGAGAAATTCAATGAGCTTTACTAACCTTAATTGTCTAACAGCAATTCCCAGGTGTAGAAAAAACTGTCTCAAAGATCACAGGAAATTTAAAATTGTTCTACTTCCCTCATTTCTTCCCTCTAAGGGAAGTGGTGAGTCAGTGGTGAGGGTTACTAAAGCACAGACCCACGAGCTCAGACTCTGAGGCACGAGAGTTCACAGCACAAGGGGAAATGCAAGAAAAGAGATAGTCAGTAGTGAGGAGTCCAGTGTGTGTGTGTGGGGGGGGGGGTGGAAGGGGTGGGAAAGAAACACACACACACAGACACACACACAGACACACACACACAGACACACACACACACACACACACACAGAGAGAGAGAGAGAGAGAGAGAGAGAGAGAGAGAGAGAGAGAGATATTCATAGAGAATTCAAAGGAGAGGGGAACAAAAAAATCTCAATTGGATGACCTTAGGTGAGATATTTGACCTCTAGGTGGATGAACTTTCCATTTGTAAAAAGAAAGGATGGGTTTTATGATTTCAAGATCTCTTAAAAGTGTAATAGCCTCCCGAGAAGAAAAGGTGGAACTACATAGCTCATCACCCTGGGAAGCCATTAAACCTGTTTAAGAAATCTATTTGACTTTGAACTTTTTAACTAATTACCTGGAATGAATTCCCAAGTTACTACTAGTAATCCCTCCTCATGGAAACCGGTGACAACCACTAAACAAGGAAGGCACAAAAGACAGCATAGCCATCTGAGCAGGGACTCCAGCTTCAGTTTTTTGATGCTGTGAGACCCATTTCCAGTTTTACAGTTTAGCTCCTTAATTAACCACCGGTTAATATTTGTGCCCAAGAGAAATACCTCGGATGGCTCAAAGACCCCAGGAATGGCCCTGCCAAGAGAGAGTGAAATCAGTCTGACTGTTTGTCACAGTAAATCTATGTTAATTTTTTTCCATAGAGACCCCTGATTTGTCTTTGATAATTTACAAACTGTTAATAAGAGTTATACATCACCAAAGTCTTAGTATTCCAGGTAGTTGATTCTTATTTAAACAAGAAAGCTGGGGATCAGGTGATATATAGGATCAGGTGATATATAGATCATGATATTTTTTGGCTTAAATGAAAACCTAGCTATAGCACACCCATCCCTTTCCTCCTAAGTCATTTTTAATGGACATTTTCCTGTCTAGAGAGCCTGTCACAGGCCTCGGTGACTTTAAGGTTTCTTTAAATTCTAAAATAAGGATCCTAACAGATGCATGATTTTTGTCCGGAATGATTTCTGGTATATCATCATTTTATATATTGTCACTTGTATATTTCCTGAACTAACCATTATACTTTTCTGGAAAAACAAGTAAGGGGAAGCATCACAGTAGGTTTGGCCCAGATTACACACTCTAAGAGAATTTCACTTTCCCTTTTCTGTTCCTTCACCTTGGAGACAATTTTGGGTACCACAAACTAAATGCTATCACATGGTAAATATACTTTTTCATTCACTGTTTAACTTCATGTCTTACAATTACTCTTCAAAGTATTTTATACATAGACAAGGAAGCTGAGGTTGTTTATGAAAGATGATTATTCGCCATAGGCCACAAAGCTGACAGGAGCAAAGGATGTAATATCAGGTTTTAATCACACTGCCCTGAGGTACAGCGTGTAGCAGCTTGTAATTACTAACCCACTGACCTGCCTTCACTCCTGTACTCTTCATCTGGGTCCTCACCAGACTTTTGTTAGAAACTCCATCAGGGGCCTCTACTGTCTTCTTTTGAATCTCTGTACTTTTTAAAACCCTCCACACTTGATTCATGCCCTCCCTACATTAACACTTGAATCTAAATCACCACCACTATCCCTGCCCTACATGCTGCGGACTGAGTTTGAGGCCTCTGGCATGCTAGGCAGATGCTCTGCCACTGAGCTATACTCTGGCCCACCACACCATTTCTTTTCCATAGGCCTTCATTACCCTTCTTCAGTTACTACTTGGCCCTCATCCTCTCTTTAAATTACTTTTTTGAGGTCTCACATGTCACTTCAATTCTTTCAACCCTAGCTTTAAACTTGCCTTTCTTAACGTGTAAAGAGCCCACTTTTCACCATTTTAGGACATCAGGATGCTAATTGCTGGTTCCTGCTGTTTTCACTAAGCATCTTTGTTCAATTTGACCTCAGTCCATCACTGACCATTGAGTTCTGTCCTTGGTAACCTTCAGGTTTCCCATCCTCAACTTTGATGTGCAGGGTTTCCCACTAATTTCTTCACCATGTGAATCAAGATTACCACTTGTTGCTTGCTGATGTCGTTGGTGCAGGGGCCCCTCTACCTGTTCCCGTCTGGACCTCCAACCCTGCCCACTGTTTCCATGTGCAAACCTTAGTGTATCGGACTTTTGCCAAGTCCTGTTCATTCTGTTTTCTTTCTCAGTTGATGGGCATGGCTGCTATGGCATCACATACAGCAACAGGCTAAGTTTATGGGCTCTAGCTTCCTTTCAGCACCTCTGGTTTTCTTCCCCACACTTGATCCTCCCCTCCCAGGCTCTCCTCTCCAGTCCTCACTTGTGCCTACTGGTTTCATCACTGACACTTCCCTGCTGTCAATGGTGTGCTCATTCTCAACAGCACTGACCAGTACAACATCATTTCTCATCTGATTTTCACTTCTTTTAAAGGATCTTCAAATCCTTTAAGGTGGTATGCCTTAGAGTGAGTTTACAGAATACTAGTACCGTAAAAAGCATCATAAGAAAGAAAAATGTTGGGGTGTGTGGAGGGAAGCTTTGTAAGGTGGCTCCAATGTTAAAAGCATTGGCTGTTCTTCCAGAGAACACTGGTTCGAGTCCCAGACTCTGCAAGTCCAATCATAGAAATTTGGAGTTTCAGTTCCAGGGGATCCCGCACTCTCTTCTGACCTCTGCTGGCGTCAGCCACACGCAAGGTGCTTGGAAATACAGGCAGACGAAGCTCCCATGTACACACATTAACTCATTTTTAAAATTAAAAGTTGAGCTGGTGTGATGGCTTAGTTTGTGAAAGCAACTCCTGCCAACTCCGAGGAAGCTTCCCCTGGGTTAGAAAGATAGAACGGGCAGCTCCCACAGCCTGACCTCCACTTGTGCTTATGCTTTTCCATGCAGCCTCCAAGCCTGCACAAGGACACACCCAAAAATTACTTAAAAAATCTTAAAAAATGTTTTGGTCAAAGAAATTTAGGAAGCCATGAATGCTTTATTCTCTCTTGTATGCTCACCAAATACACGGAGACAGGTGCTGAGGACTCATATTTACCCAAGCTTATTAGATTAATAGAATTTTATTTCACCTAAGAAAATGCCTGAGAAAAACTAGGGGAAAGCTTTTTTTTTGTTCTTATGGTGAAAGTCACTGAGTGACTATAAAATAGGGTCTTTCTGTTAATACTCCACTTATATTAACTTGTTAATTTTTAGGAGTCAAAAAGATAAACACATTTGTATCCCTAAGCTTCTGAACACACCATTTTGGAACTAACAGTATATCATCATTGTCACCTTTGTTTGTGTACCACAACTTTCTTCCTACACAAGATCTGTAAGAAGTGACATGTTCCTTATAAAACCTTCTTGTTAGGAATGCCTTGCCCAATATTGACCTCTGACACTGACTTAGCATTTAACTAGTTATTGTTTACTGTCTTTTTTCTGTATCATTTGGAAGTGTGTCAATCCTCTAGGCCTCCTCAAAGTTTACTGAAACATCAACACTTTCTGCAGGCCTCTGCACAAATTAGGATGTCATAACTATGTTATTGGTTGCCACAGTTATTGGAGGCCTAAACATTCAGGGACTGTTTAGGATGGTAAAGGCCCAGGTAGAACGTATACTTTGTTGAAAAGAAACACCATCTACTATTATTGCCATTGCCTCTACAAATGCCACTGTGTGTCTCTTAGGCTTTTGAAAATGACTAGACCCACAAAAGGCTGCCCTGTTGTTGTTGGCTCTACGACTCTGCCTTAGTTGATACCAAACAGAGAGAAGGATAACAGAATAAGGAACAGCAAACAAGCCATGAAGGGAAGCCCTGGAACATGCTTTTACACCAAGGAAAATTTCCATTTATAATCATTAAATCATGGTAACCTGATGAAAATAAAAGGCAGGGCATGCAGCAAATGTCTGTGGAATTCCCTGCCACCTTTCACCCATATACTAGCCTTCACCTCCAATCAGTCTGGGGACACACTGGGTTGTGCAAGCTAAGGCAGCCAGGCAGTCACTTACACAATACAAAACCCCCAAAGAGTGAGTTCTGTCTTTTCATAAAACTGGTTCCTGCCACCACACAGATAGCCCAGGGCAGGCCTTCCGAGGCCAGTGCAGAGAAACCAGATAGCAAAGGACTCTGAGTTCTGCAGATTAGATGTTATCTGAAGTAGAGACTTAACCTAATTCCTAATAGTAAGTTTGTGCTGAGGCTGGGGCTAGAAACACAGTTCCTGGTGCATGAACAGGGAGTTTGACTGTGTGAAGGAAGAGTACAGCTTTCTTCCTGACAAAAACTATGGGAACAGACGGCTTTCATAATTTATAAGAAGAGTAAGTACTCATGAAATAGAGTCTATGAAGTATTTCACTCCCCTTCTCAATTAAAAAAGGGGTATACAGAGGATTTAATTAAAAACTATTTTATAAATGAGAATGTTTAATAATGTTTTAACTTAAAATAGGGAAAGAGCATGTGAGATAGCAGAAATATTCATGAAATTCTGTATAGTCCATAGTTTAAAGTCTCAAGGCTGTATCATGATTTTGGTCATGACTAGTAATCAATAATAGTATTTCTTAAAATGAAATTTTATTGCGGGGTTATTGGTTTGATGAGACTATATGGCTAGACAGTTCTCTGTCGTTTCTATACTCCGAGCTGTCTTTTGGGGTGGCTTACATAGGTGAGAGGGAGTGAAGGGCAGCCTGCCCGTGGGGCTGGAGCTGGGCAGGGCTGCTCTTTCCTGAGTCCTGGGAGGCTTTGGCAATCAGAAATCAGCTTCTTTTTGTAGCCAAAGTAACTTATTTCCAGGGTCTGAGTGAAGCCTAGGATATTAGCATCTTTCTGAGATGTCACTGGTAGGGACCGGGAGACACTGCTGGGGACGCTCTACTTCACTGGGGCAGACACAGGAACGGTTGCATGGTTACTTTCTTTAAGAGTGAGTTCCCATCATGATCCACAGATGACACACTTAAGGCCTGGGGTAGGGAGGAGGGGAGGGGAGGCATTTCAGCTGCCTGGCAAATGAGTGTAATCTAAAACACAGTTTTCAGCAGAAAATTCTTTTTCTTTTAAATTTTTAATTTTTCTTCAAAAATGTTCTGGTTACCACCAAACTTTGTAGCAAACCTGAGAATCCCAGACTAAGAACAAGATCTGCAATTCTCTCTGCATCTGCAAAGAGGACTTGCGTGACCCTAGTCAGGTCACCAACCTGATATATATAAAATTACAGCTAAGAATACACACACACACACACACACACACACACACATACACACACAAACACACGCATATAAAATCACGGACAGAAAAAACTACCATTAAACATTGAGCTGGTTCTCACCTGAAAGGTGGTCTTGACACACACTGCCTGTCCCACACAGTTGTGAGGCTGACGTGCAAATTTATGAGCAGTGTGGAGTTGGTGTAGTCTGAAGGGACCAGGGGGAGGGTCTTGAGTCTGTGTGAGGGCTGAGAAGCGAGTCTGTGTCTTCTATAAGTTGGGGAGATGCTGTACTAAAGGGGTACCAACCAACTCTAATACCCACTTCATTCTTTGTTCCAACGGCATGCAGAAAGCATCGCCTGGAGAAGTTCTGAGAGTGGGGGAGCCCAACACTCAAGTTCTATGCTGTCTAACTTGAAGGCACGAAGAGGCCTGTGTCTAGCACAGGTGCAGGCACTGTTCCTTGCCAGGAGTGTCTGAATCCTGGCAAGGTCCTAGGGAGGAAGATGGGATGTCACTGCTCCTGAAGTCCGGTTTTTCCTGTGCCTAGCTCCAGACACATGAATTTATCCGGCAGTCTCCGGAGACAGAAAAGGTCCAGAATTAGCAGAAGCCTCCTTTCCTGATAACCTAAGTGCCCTGACTGAAAGGCAGAGGGTATCAGGAGAATGGTGCACGGAGTCGGCATTGATTTCTCCAGCCTTTGTCTGCGTCTGGTTTCTGTCTCGTTCGGAGGTGGTTACTGTTACTACAAGCAGCATGAATCATGTCTCTGTTAAAAAACAGAGCTTCAATTGTCTTACATAACCCCTGGTAACTGAACATCTAATAATAGCAAGCCATTTCCAGGTAGGGAATCTGTCTACCTCCCAGACACACTCACACATGCATGCACATATGCACACACTCTCAATTCCTCACACAGTGTGACAGACAGGAGGGGGTGAAGGGAGAAAGAGGATGGCCCAATTGATTTTCCTGTATTTTGTAATGTATTGAATAATCATGCATCGTGGTACAACCAATATGTTTAACTGAACTTGTTTAAGGAAGTGCAGGAAACAAGCATTCATCTGAAAAGTATTTGAAACAGTAAAGGCTCTAAACTCACAAGGCAGATATATTCTCTGACTCCTTCCTAGTGTACAGAAACATCAAACCCAAAGCACAAAGGAGACAGTTATTTCACTGTATTGGCTGCTCGCTTGCACTGGTTAAATTGGAGTTTCAAAGGACTTTTTCTCATCTCCTTTATGTTTCACCAGAGTATATTCCAAAGTTTCTTGGCTCTATTTATTGTATAAATTTCCAGGGAGTGAAAAGGAACTGAAAACAGGGCACCAGTGTCTCCCCATGCAGGACATATAGCATCACACAGTGTTCCTGGACTACTCTCTTTGTGTGTGGGGGGGGTGGGGTGGGGGGCTATCTACATTCATGGGTTTGCACTTCTCTCACGAGCCTATCTTCTGTTTTGCTATAAGCTAGGAGGACTTTTCACACGTGATTTCCTCCCAGCCACCTGTTAAGATGATTAACCAAAATCCCAGTAATAGGAAATGCTGAAAGCATGACTTAAAAATGTCACAACGATAAGTTCTTTGTGTGTGTGTGTGTGTGTGTGTGTGTGTGTGTATGTATGTTTTATCTCTAAGTGGTACCCACATTTGACAGGCAGAAACAGATGTCCTGTCTGTTCCTGTGTCACTCTCTCTGCCTTATTCCTTTGAGGACGGGTCACTCTGAACTAGCAAGAGTGGATGGTTAGTGAGTCCTGCAGATCTCCCCGACTCTGCATCCCAATTCTGGGATTACAGGAGCATGCAGCTATGTCCAGCATTTTATGTGGGTTACTGGGGTTCTGAACTCAAGTCCTCATGATTGCAAAGCAAGCAATCTTACTAAATGAGATCACTCTATTGATTGAGGATCAAATGGGGTCTGGATAGAGAGTTAAAACACTTATGAGGAAAAATATTACAAAGATACGTTTGTATTTCTTCACTGCCTCATATTTTCCTCTTATGGGAAGTCACACCTAGGATCTAACTTTATTGTATGCACCCCCAGGAGTCAGTACCCCCATATATCATGGAAAACTTTATGGAGAATTACAGACAGAGAGATTATATCCTGCTACTTATTTTGGTTAAGTACACAGGACGAAAACTTTCTTCTCTCCTTTGATTGCTCTGTACTCTGAAACAGTGGATTAGACTAGTTCAAACCAAGCACTGTCCTTGGAGGACCAGTGCCTGGCTATTCCACAAGCTCCTCAGTTGCACCGGCTACTGAAAGGCACAATGAGATAGTCACCTGTCAAAGTAGAGTGTGTTCCTGCAAATCGGATGAACTTTGCTTACTTCCTTTAGGAGTGACCCCAATCCGTAACAGCAGGAAAGCTTTGGATTAGAGAAGAAAACAAATAAAAGAAAAGAAGAGGGAGGAGAAGAGCTCTATTATTATTGCTACCTGAACATCTGGCTAAAGCTGACCAAAAAAATCTTGATTAGTATTCTCTGGTGGTTTTGCTACATGCCATATGGATATTAAAGGAAATGAGTTCTAGTTTTCCCCCCTCACAAATATCTAAATGCAGAGCAGTGGGAGGGATCTTGACCACTGACTCGCCCTGCATCACGCAGGATTGCAGTGGTGGGATGCAGCTGTTGGGGCTAGACTCTTCTGTTTATTTCATAAGCTGTGTGAATTGAATTATTCTTAAAATTGGTATGCTGGTGGACTAAATGTTTTAATAAAAACAGCCTTGAGACACCACAATTTTCTTCACAAAGGCTATTCCCTCTAACTATCGTGAATATTGCCAAATGGTTCCTACTTAGGGAAGAACAGAGTTTTGCCTGTCTTCTTGGTTTCAGATACCAGGCTCAATCCATGCTTGTGTGAGATGACTACACGTACCTGGGATTTTAGGCACTATGTCAGCCAGTTTCTTCACAGTGGTGAGTCTGGCATCTAAGCAAGGACTTGGTGGGCCACACACACTTACAGTGTAAAAATGGATTATGATGTTACTTTGCATTGCAACAGCAAAGTATTTCTGGATCATTGCTGACAAGTAGATCACAATAACCATATGTGGGCAACAAACCACACGGCATTGTATCAGAAGCTTGGAACTAATATTTCCAAATGATTTCGTGAGTCTTTTTTTGATACTTTTTCCTGCCCCTTTCAATAACCATTTATTGACTGTCTGCTGTCAGTTATGGACTCCTTATTCACAAAAGGGAGCTAGACCATGCCAGACACTCACCATGTTCTTTCTCTTCTACACTGAGTAAAACACCAGCAAAATACTAAGTCCAGTTGGTTTTGAGGCTGGTAGGCAATCCGTTAGTAGTAACTGGTCTGATGATGGAAGTGGGGTCATTGATGATAGTGGGAATTGCTAGTTTGAACTCATGGGGCAAACGAGCAACTCTCAGCACACTGCTTACACCTCCTAACAAATGTCTGAAGCTCTGGAAATTTGAAAAGCCTAATATGGTCTGAGGCAGTTTTATAGGTATTCTAGCAGTCATACAAGAAGATGTAGATGTCCATCTGGTAAGCTTCTCTGTATTTGTGCAATATTTAGGATACATCTGAGAGCCCATCTTAACTACTAGAT
The DNA here is from genome assembly GCF_903992535.2 of Arvicola amphibius. NCBI lineage: Eukaryota > Metazoa > Chordata > Mammalia > Rodentia > Cricetidae > Arvicola > Arvicola amphibius. The sequence continues at coordinate 44,799,828 of NC_052056.1, read as the reverse complement.
TCATTTATAGGAACCCGGTAATTATTTATTATAAAATAAACTTCTCCAGGGCAATTAATTGAGAAGCCAGTTGGTAATCAAGATACAAAGAAGCAGTGTTGCTAGAAGAAGCCAAGTTAGAATTCTCTAAAGTGATGGCAGAGGAACTGAAGAAACTACAGGGTGGTGTGACGGAATGGTACCTGGGTACCTCAGAAGATTTTGAATCCCTATCTGTGTCTAAATTCTCGTAGATCACAGGTACAGCATGGAAATGCGTATTCCCGCATGTGAAACTGGGCATTAGGAGGGCTGCTCTTAGGCTTCCCTCCAGTCACAGTATTTTGTGGGGCTGTAAAAGGAGCAAGGAGGCAGCAGCTCCCCCTCTTTGTTTAGGTAAGCAGTGCTCATCAGTTGCTTCTGATCAGTGTCCGGTGCTTGTTGTGTTGTTAGGTGAAGAAGCCAGGGAATATATACCCAGGTGAGTATTTTTCATCTATCCAAGGGAAAAAAAACAGTAATATTTTTTGCCTTTCTTTGTCTTTCAATGTCTCCTTTCACATCAGACTGATGCCTGAGGTGAAAACAATCATTCGTGTACTAATGAAGAGGCTCCATCCCCACAAAGCCACCACCAAGCTCATGCAAGCTTATCTGATTGGACTATTTACATCTTGGCTATTTCTCCTCCTTCTAACTTGTTTATAAAAATCCCTGGTAAGCATAAATCTGCAAAAGCAAAACAAATAAGACAAACCAGCTCTGTTTGAAGAATCTGTCCTAGTTAAAGCAGTAGAGTAAAACATTCTACTGCTGTGGGGGTGCAGGGAGCTTTAAAAAGACACTTCCATCTCAGGAGAGACGAAACGAAATGCATCCACGACAGTCTCCTATTGGTGATTGTTTTCTCCCTTTCAAAATTAATGCTACATATTGGGTTTAGAGTCTGGTACACAGTCGTGAGTATTTCTCCCAATAGTTCTCAGGCCAATGCATCCTCCAAGCCAAGCGGGTCCAGAGCTTGCAGAGCTAGCCTTACAGAGACAAAGGAGCCACACAGAAAGCCCAGCACCTAGAGCTTATATCATATCCTGAGCAGGAACTCTGATTACCCATGACTCGCTCCTTTCCATCTCTGCCTTATTCATTGCTGCTTTCATTCCCTTCACCTAGAATGCCCCCTGTCTGCCTCTCTTTTCCTGCTCAAAAGCCTCTGGACACTGTCTGGTCCTCATTTCTGAGAGGCAGCTAAGACTGGCCCAACTTGGGACCCAGTTATAACTTCCTTGGCTAGCACTTGAAAACTAGTTCTTGTAGTGACTAGAGTCCTGGAGACCACACACCTAGGAAGAGTTCTGAGACCACTAGAAACAGTGTCAAAGGTTGTACAATCATCATAAAGGGGGAAATATGCCAGCCTTAACAGCAGACTCAATATAGAGAGTACCTGAGAGGAAAGCTGTAGCTGTGTGCTTAAGCAGAATAAGTCTCAGTTTCTGAAAAGGAGGAGCAAAATATTTGATACAGAAACAAACAGTGTCATGAGTTTGGCTTCATTGACTATAGAGGTAAGTTAAGATTTTAAGAGAAAGAATATAGAGTACAGCTAACACAGGCAAAGACAGAGGTGTACACACACACACACAACACACACACACACACACAAATTTACCTCCTCAAGTACCTCAATTACTGTTCCTCTCGGTCTGAGCCACCCACCATATATCATCACAAACTCTGAAAATACCCAGCTAGGCTTAACTGAAGGCCATGATATGTCTAGGAAGGAAAATATGGAATAAAGCACAGAAATGCTGAATGCTACTATATATGTATACAACTTTATTTATGTGTGTATTTATATATAAATATATACAAGCATATACATTTGTATGATGTTTGGCAACCTCACTCATGGTATTACTGAGAAGCAGGCATGTGCTAAACATAATTAGCCCATTAAACAGATGGTAGGTCTCTGGCATCTCTCACCATAGTCTAAAATGGTGGAGCTATGAGCAGGGGCTGAAGTGAGAGTGTGCTTTGATATGCAGCTAACTGCAGTCTCTGTGAATTGCTACTTTCCTAAAGACAATCTGGGTAGGCTGCATTTGGCTGAGAACTGGGATGGTTTTGAGGAGCTTTAAAAATATACAGAGGGACAACTTTCCACATTCATTCAGATATAGTATCTTCATTTTTACTTACTAGAGGCAGTTTTTGAAAAACAGCTTTTTATCTTAACTCATCTGTGTTCCAAGCAAACTTCCAAATTGCTGAGCAGATTAAACAACAACAACAACAACCACCACCCCAACAAAACTTACATGCCAAGTTGAACGCTGGGTAAATAAAATTAAAAAAATAAGAAAAGCACTAAGAAAGTATACTATTTTTGAAACAACAGTGTTGAAAATCGGTTTGGTCATAAACACAAGGTGGTCACTGTAGCCTGGTGATCTACTGTGTCCAGAATGTGATGAACTTTCATCTGGTTGAAAGCTGAACTACACACGATGGTGGCATTGCCGCTGCATTGCCCAGCTGGCCTCAGAGATCATGTAACTAAATGTTCTAGCCCCTTTCCTTGCCAGGTGAACAGGATCTAGCAGAAGAGTAAGGGTTACTTAAATCAAGACTTGCATTCACAAATATGTTTGAACTGGCTTCAAGAGGACATGAAACATCAATCCATCTGCAGAGGAGAACTTTCAGTTGACTGTTCTTTACCATCTGGTCTCAAGAACACTTTCTGCTTGGAAGTTGCACAAGCAAAGAAAAAACACACAAACAACTCCTTGTACCATGTTTCTGGTCAGTTATAATGACACATTAACAGAGCAAATCAGCTAAATATGAGCAGTTGTGTCTTACCCCAGATGACAAAGTACAGTACAGAGCTATGGTCAATGGGAAGGAGAGACTTTAGTGCCAGATACCTGGACTTAAAAAAATATTCAAGAGTAAACAGCCTTTCAAGGAGTCCATGCTGAGCAGTTTTGGCTAGCCTGCTCTTCAATGCCATCACAAAACCATTTCTACATTTTCTAAATTAAAAAATTACCAAATAAACAAAAGTAATGTAAGTATAAAATCTCCACCTAAATTTTAATGACATAAGCTATGAGCAGTGGCACATATTCTAAACTTTTACAAAAACAGAGACCCTTCAGATATTCCTGTCCTTGTTGGAGTACGCTGCTACCACCTAATTGTTTCTTATGATAAAGGTCACCCTTGTGAATTATCTTCACTCTTGCTTGTCAGGGACAGACTTTCGTGTTTCTCTGGAGAACTCGCCTCTTCTCTTACAGGTCTTTATTGCCAGGCCCACGGGCCATCACCGTCACAGTTTTTCAGAACCGTCTCCTCTCAGCCTCCTGTAAGTGCATTCTCTAAACTGCTTTGGGTTGGAAAAGCAGATATACAAGGCTTATAAGACGATACCACTTTTGTTTTTTTTTTATTTATTTATTTATTTATTTTTTACAATACCACTTTTGAATGCAGGATTTGGTGGAGACCCATTTGAACACTTGAAGGTCCTTCTTTACTCTGATTCAGGGGTATAAGGCAGAGGTCTACACTGCCAGAATTGGATTGCAAAGTGTTAGAGTATAACAGAGTTGAAAAATTATGTGCTTTTATTGAAGGGTTATTTCAGCCAGTTTCTGGCTCGGCCAGAAACTCATCCTTAATTACTTCATTTGGTAGGTATCTGATCCCTTCCATTCGTTGCTTTCCTCAGGCAACGGACTAACATGAGGTCAAGGAGAAGTAAGAGTGCTTTTGTTGGATCAGGTGAGAGAGTCAGCAGGAACTGACTTCATTAGAGGAGCGGAGGCAGAAAAAAATGGAGTAGAAGTAGCCTGGTGTTTCCAGGCTCTGGCCTGTCTGGACACTGACGGACATAAAGATACTAGAAAGCTATTATAGTAAGTGTTGAGCGATGTAATCGAACCATCTTTTCTTCTATTCCCACAAGGGGACATTAGCATAATTCACAGTCTGTGAGAGTTAGGATAGGGAAAGTATTGGAATTTACCTTTTGCTATCTCTGGAAATAGGATTTCTAAGCAGACTAGAAATGTTAGGCTGTGGGTGCAGGGGAAGAGGTAACCACATTTGACCCACAGCTATCAGGTCTGCTGGTATAACTCTTAGTTGGAAGTCAGCATTCAAGGGATTCACCTGTTGGCACTCTCAAAATGGCAAACTACACAGATAGGACACAACTCATACTTGCAGCTAAGTCATGTCATTTGTCCCTTTCCCAGTTTGTCAAAATTGGTGATTTCTTAAAATAATTTTTAGCACTTTGCCTACATTTCCATATGCTTACTAATAATGTCTGTTAATTTTTTAAGGTGGGTTACTTTAGGATAAGCAGAGTCTGCAAGAAGAAGCTGTCAATTTTACAGGAGCCAAAGCTGCTGCCCACAAAAGCAGAGGCCCAGTTACTCGAAAGCTTGAAATCCACACTAAATGGGTTCTGAAATTCATTCATAACATTTCTGATCTTTCAGGAATCTCATAACCTTGTCTCCTCTCTCTAAAATCACGAGATGGCCTCCTTTCTTGTCTTCTATTTACATTTGTCTTTTTTTTTGGCGGAAGTGGTGGTGGGTGTGGGTAGGTTTCAGAGCAACCAAAAGACTATGTTTTTAAATTCCACAGAAGACTAACGATTGAATAATTTTCTCACATCTCTGTTTGCACTTTCGCAGTCTGGTTGCATTGATTTGTGTCTCATAAGTAGACATTTCCTTTGTTGGTCACAAATCAATGCTGCAGAACAAACCCACCAGTGCAATCCCACCCCCAACTCTCTTGCAGATTAAAAACAAAGCACAGTTTACATTTTTCCTTTTGAAAAGATTAATTTCATTGGTTGGTAATATATGAAAGGAAGACAGAGCACCGGAGTTCACAGTCCCTGGGGAGAGGAACCCTTCCTAGCCTGGCAGTTTCTTTCACACTGCCTAGAGCAGCGCCTACTGGGAGAACAGCACTCACTCTCCACCCCGTGCCCCTAGTGCGTCCTGCTAACCCAATTACAGACCTCGCCTTAATACATCACACAGCAGCCTGGAGCAGCACACTGTGATGTCACAGTCAGATATGATTTCACGATTGGCGGAAAAAGCTAAATGGCAGGAGAGGCTGGGTGCACTATGACTTTATTCAAATCTTTTAAGAGGGGCAAAGAGGAGGTATATTTTCCCCTGAGAGAAACAGCACAGCTTTTCTCATGTGGATGGGAAAGCTCAGTTCTGAAGATACCCTGGTGCTCCACCCAAGGGGATAAGCAGGAGAAAGGAAGTACATGGAAGTGCTAACATCAAGCAGGCCACTCTTGCCCACACTTAGCTACAGGTGGAAGGCAAGTAGGCACGATTTGATTTACCCTGATTAAAAGAGCAATTTTCTACCCTCTTTTTTCTTTGTAAAAATAGCCGATCGATTTTGGCCTAGCTATTGCTGACTGTACCAGGCCCATTTTACTACATCACTGATTAAATGGCATGTGTTGGCTGAAGGCGCTGCAGCAGGGACGAGCAGGACAGCCTCGCCAACCCTTGTCTGGCTCTTCAGGAAGGCCGTGGCTACCCCTCACTTTCCAGTGGATTGTTGGGAACACATGTTAGGCTCAAACTGGCTGAAATACAATTCTGGAAGCCGGAAACCTGGAATTTATTTAGCTTTTTAATCCTGACCTTAAGAACAGAAGAGGGGAATTCTTTGATTTTTGTCTTAAACACGAATGGGAAAATCCTGTGTTCTAAACTGAAAAGACATCTGACATGAAGATGGTATTCAGGAAACAGCCTCAAGTAGTGGACACAGAGGGAGATTTCCATATGGCGTGGAGTTACCCAGCATACACAGAAGTCAGCTTCCCATAAGGTATGGAAGTGGATGTTGCCTAGAGACTTTGTACAGGAAAACAGGTTTGACAAACAAGAAATCCTCAAGTATACAGAACCTGAATATGGCCATCTCAGAAAAATATCTCCACAAATTCTGATAACTATAAGAAAGCTCATCAGATTGCCATAAGAAAGGACAATCTCAACCATTCTATGAAGCCACGAAAGTAACCCTGGGAGGAACTCTCTCAGGGTCTGCATTGGGGGATCTGATTTCCACAGGCATCTCCAATATGGAAAAAAATGCCCCTCTTCTTGACAGGCAAGCTCTAGTGAACAGCGTCTGTTAGGACTTGGGACCCGGGTCTGAGAATTGTCGGACTCCATTTTAAGAAGCATGGTTAATTTCTCCCCTCTCATTTACGGCTTCCTCTCTCCCTCTCTCCGTTTTCCTCTCTCCCATTATCATTTACTTAATTTGTATCCTGGCCTTAATGGGGACAGAACAGCATGCAGAGGTGCTATTAAGATAAGAAATTTCAGGAAGAAAGATTTAATGAGGGGCTTAGGAGTTTTTGGAAGGGGAATAGGAAATTGTTTAGTGAGAACTGAGGAAAACTAACAACATTAACTATCAGAATGAGAACAGTGGCTACAGAAGAAAAGCATCAGAGAGACACAGATGGTCTGCATTCTCCAGAACAAAACCAAACAGGAAGTAATGGGGCCAGAGCCTCCTCTCCCCTTCATTCCTCCCGCCAGCGTCAGTTAGGAAAACACACACACACACACACGCACACACGCACGCACGCACGCATGCGCGTGCCCACACACACACAGAATTTGTTCACATGGAAAAGTTTTCCTTCACACAATGAAAAGTGACTAAAGTCGAGGCAACAAGATAACGGGCTCTAGCCTATAAAATGCCAAAGGGACAGAACATTCCAGGGTGGATGAGAAATAGACTAAACGTGCACAGTGTGGGGAAATTCAGGCTCCTGAGCACACTGATGACTGCATCAGACAGGTGACATGTGGCATGAGGGACAGACGAGCTTTGCATTTAGCCTTCCGGTGGTTTGTGTGAGCGGTGTATGTGTGGTGTGTGTGCAATGTGTGTGAATATGGTGTGTATGAATGTGGTGTGTGTGGTGTGTGTATGTGTGGTGTGTGTGTGGTATGTATATATATGTGGTGTGTGTGCAGTGTGTGTGGTATGTGTGTATGTGGTGTGTGTGTGTGAGGGTGTTGTGGAAAGTTGTTGTTTTGGATGCAAGGGAGACAAGAGAGGTAGTGGAGGATAGAGGTTATTTGGGACCTTTGGACTTAGCTAGGGTTTCAGTTTCAGTCATAAAAAGTTCTTAAGTCATGGAGCTAACTCTTGCTAAAATGTAGCTGGAATGCATGGCTAGTTCCCAGGTTAAAAGCTCATCTGTCCCCACATCTCAGTGTTGAAGTTCTGCCTGGAGCACAAGCACGCACATGTAAAATCTGCAAAATTCGGCCACAAAGCCTTTGAAGAGGTGCAACATATGCCAGTGGCCTCCTTCCCCATGCCCACTCAAATTCCAGACTCACGAGCCACCCCATAGAGATAAACCACCGGGGTCGCCCATGACTCCAGGCAGCAATGGGGACAGTTTTCGTGTTCCCTACTTGGACAGTGAGGAGTGTCTGTAAGAATGAAAGAGGTTGGGGTGGAGGATGGAAATAAAAGCAAAAAAAAAAAAAAGTGTCCTTGTTCGAAGTTTTAAATTACAGGCTCAGTAAAAAAACAAAACAAAACAAAACAAAAAAAACCCTGGCATTCCACCACATCCGGTCTAGTTACCAAATGGAAAAATAGGGTCATTAACATGTTTATTTGAATTACATTAGTCCTTCCCTTTCATATTTAATTTATTCTGTTAGAAAAAAAACAACACAGTGCTCTGCATGCTGGTGAAAGGCAGGAGTGTAATGGATCAGGGAGCTGAAATACAATGATCTTCACCCATTATCTGCTTGGCAAAAGTTTTTCAGAATGTACCATGAGCATTCAGGGATGAAGAGAAGGGCCCAAGAGATGTGGGGTATAGTTATTAAAATTATATGGACACACATTTGAATTAAGGAGTGGAAAGACTATTTTAACGTGGAAAGGAAGCTAAAACAAATCAACAAGAAAAGATCCAATTAATGACTTCTTCAACCGTCTGTCTGTCCAGACACAAGGTTGGTGCTAGGTTTACCTAGCAATCTCTGAGGAGGCTAAGGAAGTCTGCGTCATTAGCATTTGAAAAAAGCCAAGTCTCAGGATGATCTCATGAGTCCTGCTGTCATCTACAGGAGGCCAGATTAATCTCAGGACAATGTCTGGAAATGACCTTGTTATCTTCATGATAGCAACATGGCAAGAACATAAGGCTCGGGATCATACTGTTCCTGAGTCCCGCTTCAGTTTTCAGCTATACTTGTGCACATAATTTAGTTTTCCTCATCCATGAGATGAGAACATAAACAGTCCACCAACAGGAGAAAAATCGCGTGAAATACCTTGTCTGCATGTTCTATGAAGCACTAGACAGATAGCGTGTTTACTTCTAGAGGCAGTGGTGCCAAGCTCAGGCTGGTGTGTCAGCAGTCCTGACAAAACTCAGGAGGACTGGACTCAGGCTGCCTGTGTGTATCATTCACTACTTGAAGGGATTTCTCCCTAGGATGTTGAACTTGGGTTCACAAAGTACCTCAACAGTAGGTTGCCACCCACTCCTAATGAGTCATTTCAATTTCAAATCTTCGTGTTGAAGATGCTAACGTGTGGAGGCTCTTTAGTCCCAGATTCCTGCTCCCTTGTCAGACTGCAACCCCCGCCTCTGACTGCAGCACAGTCTAGTGACCCCAACCTCACCGTGCTGCTGTGGGCACTCTGGTGCTCTAAGACCAGCTCGAGAGGAACAAGGTGCGGAGCAATGTTCTGCGGCCTTCCTTTCTCAGGTTCTCTGGCAGTGTATGTGCGTGTGGGGTGTCAGCCTCCTGCTTTTCCTTAAGGCACGTTTTTCACTTTGCTACAGACAGATCATGTTTTTGTTATGATTCTTTCTCTTTGGTCCAGTTTGTTGAACATTTTGCCAGCTGTCTCTAAGCTGAACCTTGGCTCAGATGCAACTGCATTTATATTAAGACCATTTTGCTTGGAGCCTTTAGTATACTTAGAATGTAATTTTGACAGGGGAAGGGGAGTTAAATCACAACAATTCTAGCAGAAGATAATGGCAAGCTATGTGTGGGACCCTTTCTGGATAAAATGCTCCAAAAACAAAAACAAACAAACAAACAAACAAACGAGATAAACAACAAAATGGATAAGACTGATCATGATATGAGATGAAGCCTTCTGTTTAGATGGTCAAGTCAAGGCAGGGATCTGATAATAGTCTATAAAGGGATGAAGAGCCTGGGAAGGGGAAAATGTATTCCCTTATTAAATTCCATTACACAAGGAAGAAAATCTTACTAGTATTTAAGCAAATAAGCACTTTACACACAAGGCTGGAAACTTGAAAATTCATTAAAGGTCGATGACAGAAATAGTATCACGAAGTTTAGCTAAATTCATGGGTAATAAGTTTAGAGTTATTCAGAGAAACATTCGTGAAGGAAGGTAATTAATCCCTGAAGTCAGCAACAAGGACCTAACAGTTTCCTGGGGCTGTGGGCTGAAACTGAATATTAATCTGAAAGGACCATGAGCCTGATCCATCGGGGGTTTACTTAAAACCACCTGCTCACAAGACACTATGGGGCAATTATGATGCTAAAGCAGGCACAGGAGGGCCAGAAAGCCTGCAAATGCTCAAACTTGTGGCCATCTACGTCCTATTACCTGAACCACACCATGCCAGGCTTCCCTGAAGTAATTACCTCCCTGATAAAAGTGAGAGAATTTGAATCAGAGACCTTCCAAGAGGAGAAGAAGGTCACAGGGCTCCAAAGAGGCAGATCTGAGATTTGAACTCACGATTATCTGTTCCCAAAAATCTGCTGCCAACTTTTGGGGCTTTAAAGTGCTAAAAAATACTTGTTTTTTTTTTTATATAATATATAAATGTGTGTGCGTGTGTGTGTGTGTGTGTGTGTGTGTGAACACATACGCTGCTGTGTTTCACGGCAACTGCCCTTACCTGCCCATTCATCTTGCTGCCTTTTTGACCAGAGACTTGAAGTGCTAACAGTTTGAGATGACTAGTTTGACCTTTCAGAGAGAGCTATCTGGTCCTTTTCTTTATTTTCCCTTTATCTAAACTGCATGCTGTACCTTTTTGTTAGCAGACCATGCGTATGTCTACATCTTACAGTAATGACAGCTCTAGATCCCATTAAGAAGGAAGAAAAGGAGCAAACACGATGTAAAGTGAAAGAGCATATGGTTAGTAACACACAGCTAAGCATCACAATGAAGTTTTGCAGTCTGTGTTTATTAATGGCAACTGATTCTTCTCCACTTACTAAGTGTTTATAGATTTTCTGACCTATACTCATGCAGTTGAATAGACATAATATCTAAGAAGTAATCAAACACCAGACTTCATAAATTTTGTGTTAGTAATTCTAATGGTGAATTAGTGTCTTTCAAATCGAAAGATGAAACAAACACTGCCCCCAAAACACCCAAATATTAGGATGGAGAGAAGGTGGAAGAGAAAGTCCAGAGTTTACTCTCATAGACTTAGTGGGTCCAACCAAATGGGTTTGACTTGCTTCTGTTTTGAAGACAGTGCAGTTCTGCTTAGGCGCCTGTGTTACAAGGATGTTGCTAACTTAGAGTTATGAGACAATCAATGTCCTAAGAGTTTTTAATGAGCTTTTAAAATTTATGTTACTGAATATCTACACCTTAATTTTCATTCATGCAAACAGAGATGGTTTATTTTTCAATATTCAGAATTAATTATTATTATTATTATTATTATTATTATTATTATTATTATTTTTTAAGACAGAGTTTCCTCTGTGTAGCCCTGGCTGACCTGGAACTCACTCTGTAGATCAGGCTGGCCTCAAACTCAGAGATCTGCCTGCTTCTGCCTCTAGAGTGTTGAGACTAAAGGAATGTATCAGTACTGCCCAGAAATATTCAGAATTATATGTTTACAAGTAATTAGGATCTGTCACTAATGGTCCAGTTAATAACAAAGTCCTCTTTAAACCTTTTCCAGGGTCTCTTTTTTTCCTGAACATTTCTGTTCTTTTTTTCCTTTTCCTTAAATATTTATCCACAGATACTGCAGGTTTTCATAACTCTGTGAAGCAATGCATGACTTTCACAAATAGTTGGAGGTGAATCACTCTGAGAGTGCCAGTGGCCAATAGGGGAAAAGTTAATATAGTCTGACATCATTAAGAAAAGACAGATGAGCCGGGCAGTGGTGACGCCTTTAATCCCACCACTCGGGAGGCAGAGGCAGGTGGATCTCTGTGAGTTCTAGGCCAGCCTGGTCTACAAGAGCTAGTTCCAGAACAGGCAGCAAAACTATACAAAGAGACCCTGTTTCAGAAAACCAATAAAAAATAAAAGAAAGAAAAAAAAGAGAAAAAAATAGATGAATCTTTGAGAAACCCTTTTATTGCTTAAGATTATGTCCATAGAAAGGCGCACATTCTCCAGACACCAATGTGATGGATCATACTGCAAACAAGGCCGGGGGATGTGTCATTACTGAACTCAGAAAGCTATGCCAGTTGCTTAACTGATCAGCATCAAAGAAGAAAGATAATACAGGGAAAATGTCAGCGCTGACTGCCTACACCATCCCAGAGAAGAACTTCTTGATAAACAAGGCATGCTGAGGATAGAACACGGCACACAAGTCTGACTGGGGGCTTCGTGCTCTGCTTCTGGAGCTCCATGTGAACCACATGTGCAGAGGGGGAAGAGTTAACAAGACTGACCAGCTCCAAATGGCTTCCTCTGTGCAGTGAGGGGCTCCTTGTGAATAGAAAGTCCCGATTTTGTGAGTGCTGCCTGGCTGGTTTACTTGATTACACCATGGATTTAGTGTGGTTAACATCACAGACTCAAACCCCAAGCAAATAAGACGGCCCAGTATAGTATTTTGTATTTAGTACCTTCTTAATACAGTTAGTCACTGACTAAATGTCTTGGGGTTGAGAAGAAAAAGCTTTCATAGTCACAGGTTCTAATTTAAACTAAAATGGATAGCTGCCAAAAATGAGCATGAGGATCAGCACTAGGCTGTCTGGGGCCATGAGCACAATAACTCAAGGTACCATTTCACTTATGCTGAGGCTGTGGTCTTGCTAAACTAGTTACGCCACAACAAGACAATGATCACTTGGTACTTTTCTCACCAGCTGAGAGCGCTCCTCCTAGCAACCTCTTCCAAAAAAGAGATAATTAATCACCAGCAAACTCCCTGAGTTTATTAAGATTATATTACCAACCCGTCAAATGCTCACAGCATCTAGCTGGGGTACGAAAATGACAGATTCATTTTCCTCACTTTTCACATGGGAAACAGAAATTTGCTTCTATTGCAGTCACCCCAATCCTTTGAGGGGTCGGAACCAAAGTAGTCAACCAGTAATATAGCTTGAGTCACTATCTTTTTCAAACATTTGCATACAGTTTGCTAAGGTGTGGGGTGCACAGTGATCAAAGTGGCAATAACCCCTCCTTGAATTTTGCTTCAGATAATTACAATCACGCAGGAGAGGGACATACAAAAATATAGGAATGCTTAATAATACTAGTCACCTAGCTAATGTGGTCAGGCACACATTAATTAGAATTCCTTAGTCACACCTTAAAGACACTAAAAAGGAGAATTAGAACCCAGAAGACTGTTAGCATCTTTAGTTGCTTTTAACATTTGGGGCTTCGGTTTGGTTTTAAGGTGTACTGTTTCCTCTTTTCTTCTCTTGTAGAATCAGGCCAAGGCAATCAGAGCACTGAGAGAGCTCCCCTCACTGCTGGTGGAGTGGATTGCTAACTCTCACATGTCCTGGTCAGCAGTGACCAGCATGCAGTGATTTTCTTTTAGTAGCTTGGTTGTAGTTGCAGGAGCAGCTGTCCTCACTCACTGCACACAATGAGGTCCTCTTTTCAGGGGGTTATAACTCAACCATCAAAATACCAAAATATGCTTTGGTTTGAACTTGGTGTACAGAGTCTCCAGCCCAGGAATGACTGCGGTTTACTTCCAAATTTAAGAAAATATTGAATTTTGTAGGTTATTTATTTACTGTTTTCAAATATGTTTGAGGAGTCGTTTAAACTTTCCATAGGAAAGTGTACTAAAAAAGGCACACCATTTTATTACCTTTGGCCATTCATTTTGAATTTCAGCACATCAATGGAAGAAGTAAATGATGGGGGAAACATTTATTTGTTTTACTTTCTTACCAAATACAGATGTTTTGACCACTTGGGTCCTCATCAGTGCTCAAAACGTTGGTGTGTTGCAATATAATGAAATAAAGGCGCTAACATCTTTGTTTTGTTCTTTTCAGTGGTATGCAGAATGGAGTAATGAGTTCTTGTTTTGGGCCCTGTATAACTCAAGAACTCATTTCAACTTAAATAAATTAAGTAAGCAATTAGTTCATAATATGGCCTAATCACCTCTGGTATTTTGAAACAAACAAAAACACAAAAATGGCTGTTGAACATTTGCAGTTAATTACTTCCATATAAAATACTCCTGTGGATTTCATTACAGGTGACACAAATTTCAGATGTAAGTTTTGTTTGTGATAGAAAGTCTGGACTATTGTGTAGATTCCCATGAAGATTCTGTATCCTTCTCGACTCCTTTTCTAAAGAACAGCCAGCCTATGCAAGCACATTCTTTCCCTCTTTAATTGACAAAAGAAAGCCCTTTATTTCAAAGACCCTGGAGAATAGGTTATGTTCTACATTGGCTCTAAGGATGTGAAAGAGCAAAGAGAAGCCAGTATTATTTCAAGAACTGCAAAGTTCCATTCTACTCTCAGAGGTGGAACATTCTTCCTTGCATATGTGTATATGTGTAGGATTATCCTTGGAGATCAGGACAGCCTCATGGAAATCCTTCCAGAGGAAAAGGCTCAACCTAGCAAATAACCTCGACCTGTCTCTAATGTAAAGGGGGAAAAAGGACATTCTAGTTTCAGTGTAATCGTGAATTCTTGGATTTTCCCAACCCTCCCTTCAGATAGGTAATGGTCATAGTGTACACTAAGGAACTGGTGATACAAACCAAGGTACTGTGCGTCATCTTGGTTACTTTCCCATCATGCAATGTGTGTAGCGGCACTGGGACTGAAGCCAGTGAGCCAATAATAGAAAACGGATGATGGAACATTGTTGTGAGGTTTACAAACCATCGCCTCTGCTTTATAAATAGGTCCTAAACTTCTCGGCTAATTCTACCTCGGTGCCAAAGGATCAGCCTTCACTGGTCAGCATCCAGGTCCTTCCCTTGGCATGATCTCATTGTCAAGTCAAATGTAAAGCTCACAGTTCTACAGGTGATATTAGATGCCACAATGCATTTCTAATTTCTGATACTCTGAATTTCAATACAGAAATCTAAGTGCAACTAAAGTTTTTCCTGTTATGACAGCTTTATGGATGTCACTCATTTTATAATTTAGGTCAACATCTTTTTCTTATATCTGGTTTGGAAGAGCTTCTTCTGTATCTTAAAGTCATGAAATCATTCAGTCCGAGTGTTGCAATGCTTGCCAGTTGTGGATATCCCCTCACTAAGTGATGCCTTCCACACAATGGGTATTCAGTAAACATCCTTTGCAGGATGGAACTGGCTTTGCTACAAGGGAAAATGGAGTATGCAATAGAGTTCTAAATGAACCTGAAGGAAGACTAATATGAGTGTATGGTTTTAAAAGAACAGGTATCTAAAACAAGTGTGCTTTGATGTAGCTTCCCAAGGGAAGTAGGAGAAGTTTCACTACTCAGAGCATTTTAAACTAGAATAGACAAAACACCAGAGGGGTATGTTGAAATATGCGTAGTCTGTCTGTGAATTAGTGTTTACTTTCAATATAATTATAAGTGAAGCAACACTGCAATGGGAATTTTTCATACACTTGAAAGCTATGGCTACTATGTTTCCACAATGACCATATGTTGCACATATTGGTTGGCATGGCTGTGTATCCCTACTGCCCTCTAGTGGATAAAATGTAAGGCCTACCTGATTAGCTGATCTGAGGAGCTACTACAGTTTGGGGGTATATCAATCCTTAATCATTTAGGGTAGGAAGAAAATAGCTGTGTTGATGCATTTTCCATCAAATTATAAAATTGAAGGGCATTAAAAACAACAGAGTCAAACTCTGTAATTAAGACTGCCATTTAATGTTTGTTCGCACACGGTATTCATTTCTGTGTGTCCCTGCCAAAGACCCATTGTGTAATGTTGTCCTCACATGACATTAAAAACACCAGTTCCCTGGAAAATGTGAAAAAGCAACTTGCTGCCTTGAAATACATGGAGCTTACTTTTGGAAACAGAAAATTAATACAGATTCAGGAAGATAATTTGGAACACAAATAATGGCTAGAAGAAACTTGAAAATCAGTCCTGCTCCTTCAATCTGAGCAAGCATATCAGTAATCTCCAGGGTGTGCTGGCTGTTACTCAGAAGACGGCAGGCAAATGGCTCTCAGAACAGGGACACTGGCTGGAGAGAAGGCTGAGTAAACACGCTTTCCCAGCGGCGGGCAGGACAAGAAATAAAAACCCACATTGGTGCTCCAGCCTATACTTAATGCCTTCCCAGTTAGGCTGTTTTCAGGTAGAGAAACCAGAGGCTTCACCTCCAGCAAGGAGAGCTACAGAGCTGCAGAGATGTTTAGCATTTTGTCGTTATGACACAGGGGAGATGGGAAGGCAGTTCTCTTTGTATCATATTAATTTTTTTCGAAAAGATTTACAGTTTAGTCACTATTTTTAGCCCCATACTTAAAATGTTAAAGAAGTCTTCTAAAATATCAAGTGGAAACAACTGTACAGTCTTCTCTTGCCCCCATGACTGATAAACCAAGTAGAATGAACAATTCAAGTGAAGAGGAGCACGTCCTGTACCTCTTGAGTGCAGCAAAGCAATCGCTCTTTCCATAACTATACCTCTCAGGGGAGGTATCTACGGCAGGCACACATCAGAGAGTGACAATTTTCACAGTCTCTGATTTGGTAAAGAAGCAATGGTTTGGCAATCCAAAGTGGATTCCAAGGACTCCTGGTCCATTGCAAAGAAACCAGGGCCAGCAAGAGGACTCAGGAGTAGAGGCCCATCGCCAATCCTGAAAACCCGAGTTTGATCTCCAGAAGATACACGATAGGAAAAAACTGACTCCTGTGAGTTGTTCTCTGACTTCCACATGCACATCATGGCAAATGTGCACTGACACGCATATACACTTGCACATATGGGCACATACTCATATACAATGGATAAATAAAGTGGTAGATTTAGAAAAAGGTATACCAGAAAAAAAAAAGCAAACCTTTAATATGACCTGAGAAATGTTTTGGAATCTCTGTTCTCATCTAATCAGATTTTCTGTGTATCCACTGAGGTCTCTATAGCGAGATGAATGGAAGCCCCAGCAGAGCTGCGGGTAAACAGTTTGGGGGTCACAAGGAGGAAATGGAGCCCCTTCCTGCTTAGCACCACGGACAGAGCTGTCAGAAGCGAGACATCTTGGAGTTCTCCTTGGTGTTCAACTCAAAGAAATCAGCGTTCTATTTTAAACACAAATCTGATCCCCATTATGACTGTAGCCAGTGTGGCACTGTGTTCTGCTGCCCCTTCTCCAGGTGGCCACTGGTGACAAATAGTACTAACTCTGAAGAAAAAGGTCTCCCTCTACCTGTGCACACAGGGGAAGGATGGCTGACACAGGAGAATGATGTTTCTTTGATCTTCCTCTATCACTTCTCTGGTGTTTGAACAATCACAGCCCTCTAGGGAGCAATACCCAGCCTTTCTTATGACTAGAGGAGTCCATCCATTTAAGCCTTGGGATCTCTGGAGCATGGAGACTGTTGAGGGGCACCAACAGGAAAGACAATAAGCAAAGATACTTTCAAAGCAAGTCCCACTAGAGCAGACCGCAAATAGAGTTTGCTTTCCTCTGGATTCTGGCTTTTACAGGGTGAAAATCACTGTTAGGTCCTGTAGCTACATAGCAGTGTCTGGGGAGCCAGTCCCCACCCCTCAGCTTAGCTGTGAGCGAATCTCCCTTTTCTGTGCTGCAGAAGACTAAGGCAAGGAACCAGTGTGAGGAACGAGCTTCCTGGCACAGTCACCCAGCACTGACTCTCAGTGTCACTTGCTAAACATCCAGTCAAAGCTTTTCTCACTTGACTGTTAGCAAGACACTACCCATGCAAAAGGAATGCGACTGCCAGGGAACTTACTTTTTAACATTTTAATGGTCTATCAATCTTTTATTTTTTAGTTTCTTATATCCACACGAAAGCTTAGCAAGAATAGAAAGTAAGCTTAAATCTAGACTTTTGCCAGCTCAGGACACATGTTCACCAAATGGTGAAGTCCTCATTCAAAACCCCAGCAAGACAAGAGGAGCTCTGTCTGCCCAGCAGCCTTTCAGAGGCATTAAGGGCAAGAGAGAAGGTAAGTAATTCACTATGCGTCCCCATTTCTATAATGGGGAAGGACGTCTTGATACATTTACAATACTCCTCTGGGGATATTTCATCAGTTATACCTAAACTCTAATGGACAATAATTGATTTGAACTTTCCACTTAGCACAGAGCTGTAAACAGCTTCAGTGCAGACGGCAGCAATGAGCCGACGTTTTGTAAAGTGGAGAGAGATTCAGAAAAGTTTTGTACTGGGTCATGCCATAGCCTAACAGCTTTTGTATCCAGGGAAGAAACAGTTTGTCCTCCTGGTTTTAATAGCTAGGCTAATAGAGTTTCAAGCCTGCAGTAGGTCTAGGTTATCTTTTGAAGGCATTCCATTTCAACCCTTCACTATTATGATGGTTTATAACCCAGTCATAAAGATGCACTCCTGATCTAGATTCACATCAGGACACATTCAGAAACAGAACTTTCTGAATGCTAATTTCTTGTAGAAAGAAAAAAATGTAAGATATAAAACTCTCTCTCTCTCTCTCTCTCTCTCTCTCTCTGTGTGTGTGTGCATGCGCGCACACATGCGCACGTGTGTATGAAAATCTCTTTGAGTCTGGTAGACTATTATCTCAGGGAAACACTCCCTTTTTTTAAAGTTCATCACCTTGTGAACATATCATGCTTCTGCCATTCTTAGTTTCTGGCTCATCTTAGTGTACATGCACAGAATGACTGAAGCCCACTCTACAGCAAGGCATAACGAGCCTCTTACCAGCCCTGTGAATGTTCAAACCAACATTTTGGGTGAAATTTCTGCTCTCAGGATCTGCTTTTTTTCTGCTTTAGGCATGGCAATGGGGTCTAGAAGAAACAGACCATTCAAACTTCTGCTCAAAACATGACCCGACTTTCCTACCTGTCTTGATGATGAGGGTTGGGATTTCTTGCAATGGGTATAAAGCTCACTTAACAGCTGTACTCAGACAAAAAGAAAAAAAAGAAGAAAAAATAGGGCAGAGGCCCCTTTGGAATAGCTGCTGTCACCTCCCTAGTGTCAGAGATCTATAAACCTGCGCCTGTGAAGTAGGACCTTATGAAGTAATCTATAAGTGCTTACAAAACTCATTTTAATCTGATGTATGAGGAACATAGAACACAGCAAGATGATTCATTTTATGAACAATTTCTAACTGATATTATTTACTGTATGTGAGCTTGACATGGAATATGAATTTTCTGGTAATTTAGCTGATAAGATTGTAAAAGCAAAAACATTCTACCTTCAACTGCAGCTCCCTTTCTAAAATCTACAGAGAAAACATGAAACAACCACGTATTTGTGCAGCATTTTTCCCCTAGAGTTTAAGATGCATTGAAGTGAATATAACTTGTTCTGCCTGGTCCTGAAAATAGCACTCTGCTGATCCCATCACTGACCCAGCCCTGCTTCAATCCTAGTGCTGAGTATGTAGATGGCTCTACTCAAGGTACTCAAACCGCCCACAGCCTCAGTGTTTTCTGTTTCTTATTTGTGGAGAACAACGTCTGTACATTCCTATTTACTTACCGAGGAGGTGATGAAATTATGGCACAAGCTACTGGAAAATGGGGTTACATATGTTGGGTCAATCTCCTTGACCTTTAGTGCAGTCTGACCAATGACAGAATCAGAAGTGTGTTTCACCCCCTTGGATATTCTCCAATGTGGAAAGGTCATTTTCTATCATTTGGCTGTTGTGGTTTAGCCATACCAATGTTATTCTCTAGGCAGATCCACCCCCACTATGGTTTAAGGCCAAAGGGCAACATTTTAAAACTGAATCTTAAAACCAAATCCAGCACCCTCAAATCTGATCGAAGCAGCTACTGTTCACTTAGCTTGTAGATGATCCCCTAAGTCCCTCCTTTAACATCACACTTCCAAAGAACACTTTAACCCCAACATTTCATACAATGGTACCTAATGACTACAAATATTTCATCAGTGATCTACAGGGTATGTCAAAAGGACCCAACTGTAAGGTACTCAACTGTGGACAATTACTCCAATGTATTAGACTTGCCTTTCATAAATGTACTAGTTTTTTTAATAAAATGATGCAACCAACCAGATGCCTTTAATCTGAGCACTAAGGAGCCAGAGGCTGGTGGATCTTTGAGTAGGAGGCCATCCTGGTCTAAAGAGTGAATTTCAGGCCAGAGCTACACAATAAAACCTTGTTTAAAAAAATTAGGAGTGTATAACTTAAATCCAATTCCTCCTTTTGATATCAGCCTTGATACTCAAAGCTCCATAACTCATAAGAATGGGAAAAGATTAGTAGAGAATGTTCAGAGCAAAGGCCAAACAACTTTCCTTTCTTGCCTCAAATGTTGAGGGGTAAGTTGGTAGCAGCCATCTGTGAGATGAGGCACTGGCTACCCTACTCTCCTCACACGTAACTCAGATCAAGCATTTTAAACCAGGGTTTGAGAATGTGATGAATTTAGTATTCTGTCATAATTCAGAGGTCAAGCCATACAAAACACTGTGATGCTCCACTGTAAATTTTGTGAAATATACCTGGTCCCCACTGTGACAATTCAAGTGCTGTTGGAAGTCAGAGTCAGTGAACCACTTGAGTTCCTGACTGTGGCTTTTTCACCAAGGCTTAAAGAATGAACCATGGAGCGTCTCTTGAAATAATTTCATAAGAAGCCCGTGGAGGACGCTAGGGTCGCTCCACCCCACATGCTACATTGACTGTTGTCACAGGGAGTCAATGCCATATTAACTGCCTGGTCTCCTTATTGACCATGCTTTTCAAATGCTTGGTAGAGGTCAAGGAAGCAAACCTAACACCTATGAAACAAGTATGAGATTTCTTTGTTTGCTTTTGCAAGTGTCATTTACTTATTTTTAAAATCAGCAGTCAGCTGTATACAACTATATTCTAATTGTCATATGAAAACCTTAATTCAGAGACACATCCTTTAAAACAATGTATTATTCAGCAACCTTAGGTAAACATGCAATTTAGGAGTGGAAACGATGCACACAGAGACAAGTAATCACAGATACAAAGCATGCTGAATTTCTGTGCCATGCACTTCACACCCCAACTCATCTCGCAGGGAAACTACAGAAGGGGCAGAACCATTTCTATTATGATAATTCACAAAGGGAGGCCATATAGATATGCATGCTAAGTCTCTCCCCACCTCTCCATTTACATGCCAGGATTTCAACTCTGCCACACTGAGTCCCTTCATTTAGCCAATTAGTCCTTCCAACTTCACGTAGTGCACGCCAAGAAGAAGGAGAAATAGAAGTGCTGACGTTCACTGCTTTGAAAGTTGCTATTCTAATGCCAAAGCTGCCTCTTGAGCAATTTCCAGAATGTATTAACATGGGAGCAAAGCTCTATTCCTAAAGACAGGGATCACATTATGCAGGGGAGCCCCCTTCAACATGTCACAACTGCACGGCATCTCTCCCATCCCCTGCAAGACCTTACAGTTACAGTTAGCATGGGCTCAAGTTTATGGCTCTTGCCAGGCAAACCTAGGAGGTCTTCCTGAAGCAAAGGGACCAATTTAATGATAGTTAGCAAGCAAAGCATGGCACATTTTCTAGACCACAGATTGGCTAAATCCTTGCATTGCGGTGCTGAAGAAAGGCAGTCAAGGTCCAAAGCAAACCAGTTTCTCAGTTTTGATTACTGTGAGGGAGTCTCCAGTTTCATTCTTTCTCCTTTAAACCCACTAAACCTAGGCTCATTTAAAATTATTTTATTCAACAAGGACTCTCGCATTTTCTTGATATTAAGTTGAAAACAGTGGTAAAACTACATAGCTGTGTTTGTGAGTGTTCTCAACACATGTGCTTCAGATAGCAGCAAGTAATAAAGGACTCTCTGACTTACTTGAAACCATTTACTATGCTGCTAATCATTCTGCCCACAGTGGTAGGGATTTTAATATTTCTCCCTGGCTCTCAGCAATGGATTCAGGAGAGGAAAAGATGCACAGAGAGACAAGCAATCATAGCTATAAGCATGGTGAATGCCTCATTAAGGAGACCAGAGGGGGCTGAAACATTTCTACTACATTGTGTTAGCCTTTTCTACTCAGATTCAGTCCTTTGCTTGACTTGTGATGTGCGCAAGTGGTCTCTGGAGTTCTTTACTGAGGCAGAGCGGCACAGTGGAAGGAGCACTTAGCTATGATCAAAGGCTCTAACCTTACACCCTAGCCTTTCTGTAAGTTGCTCTACTTTCTTGGACCAAGCTACCACTTCTTTGTAGGCTTCCTTTCTCCCATATATAGTTCAGGTAGTAGATGAGCTGATCCTATAATGTCCTTTCTAGCTGGCCTGACTGAATTTCCTTCCTTCCTTCCTTCCTTCCTTCCTTCCTCCTTCCTTCCTTCCTTCCTTCCTTCCTCCCTCCCTCCCTCCCTCCCTCCCTCCCTCCCTCCCTCCCTTTTCCTCTTTTTTGCTTTTCCTTCTGAAAAAGTTTAAATGGCTTCTTTCTCTATCCTTGGCTTCTGCAGTTTATTCAGAAGAATCAAATATTCTTCCAACGATTCCCCCAACATCCCCTTAATATCTCCTGAATGTGCTGTCCCTCACAGCACCATCTTAGGACCATGGCATGTTCTTCTTATATTCATACATTAAAAGATCCATTTTATTTAATCTTTTCTCATAGCTCAGGTAGGTTAACTAAGTTGGTTAATGCCTTCTTTTTAGAATGGCTGTTGCTAGCACCTCAAATTCCAAATAATAAAGATCATCTATCTTTATTTTTAAATTATTTTGTCACATTATGTATAACGATTGTCCATGTCATACCCAATGGCCTAATATTTTGCTAAAGATTTACATTTGAAAATATATTACTTATATATAGCCAGCTATCAAATCTAGAAATTTTCCTAGACTGATCTTAACTAAAATATACCCTTTCACTATTATCCTTGGCTAGCTCTGATCACACTCTACCTAGGACAGGAAACTGCCCCCTCACCCTAAACATATGCTCCACGTTCTGACTGTTGTCATTCTGTCTTCAGTCCTCCAGTGGATTTCTAGGCTACTTTAGCCCAGTTGTGAATTCTAGACTCTCTGTGCCAAAAGTCCCCTATAAGCTTGTTTGTTCTTCTAACCTGTCATCAGTTGGTGCCACCTGGGTCCACCTCAATCTAATAGGTGAGTCACTGTGCCTTCTAGCTTCTCCTCTCTGAAAGCCTGTTCTCTCCATCTCTGAACTTTTCTCACATGAGCCTGCATCTATGGAATAATCCCTCATGCACTGAAGAATATCTTCCTTTCACTCAAATTACAACTCAAACTGCACTTGTGCACAGAGATTTCCATGATTACCGCTAGCTCTCTAAATCAAGGTAAGAACTACTCCATCTGTCTTTCTACATAGCATTTATAAAATACACAGTGCATTTTAAATGTACATTGGTGTTGCTTATAAATTAATGAAGATAGGAAAATATATAGTGGCCTCCAATACCATTCAACTATTGGTCTGCTATTTTAGTCTTGGTTTCAACTTACTGTTTAAAGCAAACAACAACCTGTCCTGTTTTAATATTTTAAGCTACATAAAGCCATTTAAGCCTCCTGATTTTTTAGAATTGTCAACTGTTATGCACACTTCAGGTATCAGTAAACACTTGTTGAGTTGGATTGAGGAGAAATCCTCTTAAACAGTTTACTGACTGATGTAGGAGGGAGCAATCAGAACAAGGCGGTTAACATAAATATTCTATAATAGTATCTGAGTGCAGGAAAAATAATATTGAAATGAAAATTTCTCAAAGTTAGCTTACTCCTTGCTTGCCATTGTATTGCTAAAAATATTTCTTACAAAGCTTTGATTTTAAAACACTGATTTTACACATGAAGAATTAGACACTAGCAATGTCTAATAGCCTGATTTATTCCTCTGTAATATATCTGTCTTGAGAACATCATCAGGAATACACCAAAGAAATATGTTTCTCACGGGATCAACTATATAAAAAGACAGAACACATCATCAGCACAAAAATCATTATCCATCTAATTTCCCCCCTTCTGGATGGCTCCGGTGAGCCCCTCGATCATTACTGACTAGGGTTAAGATAGACCTTAATGGATTAATTAAGCAAGAGCAGGACTGTACTGTAGCCCGGGGAAGAGGAGGCCCTGACGCAGAGAAGGCAATACCTCTGTTCCCCTTCCAATCACATGTGGGAGACTGGCTTCCCCCAAGGGCTGTCCATTTACACTGTAAAGTGGTCTCCAGAATGAGACTGGGTGTGTGTTTTCTGAGTCTCCTCTTAGCATTCATCAGAATCTAGGGTCCGGGTGAATACTGAATTTTATCATAAAGGAATTAAATGTTAAGACTCTTATCAGGAATGTGGGGGAGCACTTGGGAGAGAGGGAAGGCAACAGAGACAGAGTGCTTATTTGGATTATCCAAAAGCACCATCCAGGGCAGTCACTATCCTTTGGATGCCACAGTTATTCTGAGGGAAGACAAGGGCACAACATACTCACAGAAACTAAAAGGAAATGGTGCTCAAAGCCATAAAGTCATCTAGCAAGGGGGACATGTGGACATCTAAAGGCAGATGTTGAAATGGAACATTTCAGAACTGTCCCTTTAACGAGGATTTCCAAATTCAAATGTAAAAAGAGAAAAAGATATTCCAAAATGCACACTTTAGAGTCTTTCTCGCCTTGTAAAAAGAGCAGAAAAAGGGGCAACTCCAGCACTGAGCCACACTGGCAGTTTACTCTCCATTTCATGAGCCAGATCAGCATATTAATGACATAAACCCTTTTCATGACGGACACAATCAGGCTCTGTCAGACACAGCATTAAATATGCAGGCATCAAAAGGGAAAAGGCAAGCCACCAGAAAGGAACGACTCTGGACATGGCGAGGTGACTGAGGTAGATAGGAACTGGCAACCTCATTTCCTACAGAGAAGCACTGCCCCAGTGGAGGCCAGAGCAAGGGATTTACAGGGCTAGGTTTCAGGCTCTTCTCATGGCATGTACTTATAACTTCAGCTCTGGGGCTGGGGACTGACAAGGACTCCAGGGGGTTGTTGGCTAATGGAGGGACCTCGTCTCAAAGGCAAGGTGGAGTTAGCAAGATGGCTCAGAGAAATGGCACCTGTTTCTAAGCCTGATGACTTGAGTTTGCTCCCTGAGACCCACATGGTAGAAGGAGAGAACCGACTCTCGGAAGTTGTTCTTTGACCCCCATGCTCGTACTTTGGCACAGGCGCCCCCAATAAATAAATAAATAAATAAATAAATAAATAAATAAATAAATAAATGAATAAATGAATGAACGAACAAACAAATAAATAAGGAGGAATGCAATGGAGGAGGACATATGATGATAATCTCTGACTTCAACACATACAAGGACAGTTGAATACACTTGAACATGTATGTGCATACAATGTACACACATATGTACCTTACTACATACACAAATAACTAAGTATCTGCAGCTGGCACTTAGCTATTTGAATCAGTCAGTACAGTGCTTGCTGTACAGGCATGAGGAGCAGAGTTCAGATCCCTAGCACTCATGTTAAAGATATGTGCAGCAGTACATCTGTAACCCAGTGCTGTAACCCAGCAGATCCCGGAGCTCAGTAGCCAGCCAGCCTAGTCTAATGGATTAGTTCTAGGTGAGAGAGCAAAGAAGACAACTGATCTCATTATATGTAATCTTGCATATACCCAGATATATAAATGTATGCACTATACATGCACACACCCACTCAGACATGTACACACACATAATTCTCTCTCTCTCTCTCTCTCTCTCTCTCTCTCTCTCTCTCTCTCTCTCATACACACACATACACACTCCATACCACACCATACACCAATATTAGTTTCTAACCTCTTAGTGGAGTACATTTGTGATTTTTAACAGTAAGAAAAGACTTGCACTATGTTCAACGACAGCACACTTCTCAGAAGCACACACCATCTCTCAGTAGGGATAACGGATGGAATTCTGGAGTTGAAAGGGTTTCCAGATGACGTCATCATTTAGTCACTGTATAATGAGGAAATGGAGGACTTGCCAGTGGTCAGAAAGGTAAGTATGCAGCTGGCAATCTCAGCAGCAATGAGTTCGAAGATGGATTAGGAGTTATGAGAGATCTGGTTTAATTGAGTTCCTATGACTTTGTGTCTAAATAATTCCTTATTTCAATAGTATTCATATATACGCCAATATGTAGACATGGAGAGGTATGTAGATACTACATACATACATACATATATATATATATATATATATATATACTTTTTTTCTGAGGCAGTAACCATTGGAAACTGAGTTATAATTGTTATTATCATGGCCCAGGAACTTCTGACTAAATAAATTTGTTTGTTCCATAAACATTTGTCGAGCCCCGACTTGTGCAAGTATTATGAAAGCAAAAACACACAATTAGACAGATTTTGTTCTGTCTAACAAGAATTCATAATATACTTGTTTTATTTCTGCACTGTAACTACTTCAAATAGCTATATACAATTAGTTTCCACTAGATTAATACCAGTCATGATAATTACTTTAGATTCATGAGAGAATGTATAAACTGTGCTTGTATTTGACTCAGACACTGGAAATGCTATCCCACCCAGATTCGCTGCCCCCCCGCCCCCCCAGAAGCTCCAGAACAGAGGTCTCTGGGACTCACTGGTTGGCTGCTCTTCTGCCCTGGGAATGTAGGTCAAGGTGAGAAAGACTTGAGACAAAGCAGGAACCTGGCTGCAGCCAGACTCCAAATCAGTTTGCTTCCAGATACACTGTAGTATAGGGCAGAGAACAATGGCTTCCTTGTGATGAACAAAAGTTCAGTGGCTAAAACCTAATGAGTATCATTAACTCAATCTAGTTAATGAGAAAAATTACTAGTGGTAAACTTGAGATCAAAGGCATGACCACATTCCCCAAGTATCCCTCCAAGGGCAAGAAGGATGAAACAGTAT
The DNA here is from genome assembly GCF_903992535.2 of Arvicola amphibius. Taxonomy (NCBI): domain Eukaryota; kingdom Metazoa; phylum Chordata; class Mammalia; order Rodentia; family Cricetidae; genus Arvicola; species Arvicola amphibius. The sequence goes on along the minus strand of NC_052056.1, from coordinate 44,773,342 downwards.
GTGAATAGCTACCATGTTTCAGGTGCTATCGGCTGATATACATGCCATCTCATTTAATCATCATAAAGACCTTTCAGAGTAGCAATGGTCACTTTTCTTTCTTCAGGCAAACAAACTGTGGCATGGTAAGACTGTGCTTTGATTAGACTCACAAATCTAAAAGGTAAATTATGGCACTCACATTTCGATCAACATTTGATCTTATATTCTTTGCCAAACACTACTAAAAAGGAAACCCAAAGATCAAAAAATATATATAAATACCACTGGTGATCTTTTAAGTGAGCATTTATTTCACAATGCTAATTTTATGCAGAAGTTAGCATATGTACAAACTCACATTTTCAACCATCTTACCATTTAAACTAGCATGAAGACACTAACATTAAACCCACCCCACCAAATATTAATGTAGAAAATTCAAATGACTCATGTTTAAAAGGTAGTTTTTTTCAATAGATAATTTATCAGTCGCTGCAAAGTTATTATCGAAATCAGTGCTTAAGGACAAGCAAAACAAACAAACCACCCCCCAAAATGAAAACATAACTCTTCAAAACTAGTAACAGAATACCTGAGCCAACCCTATAAAACTCTGGCCTGGTTAATTCTGCATTCAATACCAGTAAATAAGGATTTGTTTTAAAAAAATGTTTAAAGGTGAGTACATTGCTGGTCCCACCCAGGGCTGACATTTTTCACCTTATCGACTAATCTTGTCTTTTGCAAAGAATAGAAAAGAGAAACATCTGTGTATCCTTCCACACGTAAAGCCTACAGAGAGCGGTCATCTAAAACAACCTTAGATCCCTTGCTTAGCCTGTCCACATACAAACAGTTTCAAATGTCCTTATCTAGTTTCCTGCAGGAAAGGAAGGAAAAGAAAAACACTGGAAAGGATATGGAAGAAGAAAGTGGAAAGGATAGAAAAAAAAGAATGGGGAGTAGAAGATGGAAAAAACAAAACACTTTCAAGCAGACTTGACAGTTGTACCCTGGGCTTCAATCCTGATGGCTGTCCCATTTGGGACCACAACAGAGCCTTCTGTGGGCTAAAGAAGGAAACTGGACAGGGGCTGAGGCTGGTTCTAAAGAGCCATACAGTCCTTTCTCCACCATATAAGAATTAATTCACAATTATCCAAGGAGTACCAAGGCTGAATGAGCAGATTTATGCCTATGACCCAAACACCTGGGAGGTTGAGGCAGGAGGACTGCTGTGAACTCATCCTAGTCTACATAGTAAGTCGAATTCCAGTCAGGGTATGTAGTGTAACTCTGTCTCAGAAAACAAAAACAACAACTAAACAAAGCAACAACAGCAACAAAGAAATACTACGATTTACAGGGCATAATTAAATGCATGTAAAAGGTCCATTTTAAGATGAAATATAATGAACTATTTATTATTTATTAGTAATGTTAGAGTCTACTATTTATAATTATTATCTACTTATGATACCATGATGGAGTACTGATACTTGATAATCAGAAGTTAACAAAAAAGAAATCATTCCAATTGCTTTGCTAAAGAGGCAAAAAGGGAGTGAAGTAAATAAATAGGCATGTTACCCTCTAGCCATCAAAGGGACACATGACCGATAGATACCCTGTGACAAAATGTCAACAGCCATGATTCTGGGTATTTGCACAATTTTTTCACCATCAGAACAGAGATAAAAACAGGACTGGCAGATATGCAGCTTAGCCTTTTTGATAAAACTCATGGCTGGCATTCCACAGATTCACCCACGTTAGAAACAGCACTCACAGAAGCTATCTGGGCAAACTGCACAAGGGAGAGAAGGGGCCAAGAAAGAATAAACAGCACCCAGACCCTCCCCGAACTCATCTTCTACCCTGGTGCATGGACTAGCTGAAGGCCATGGACAATGAGGGATGAGCAGTTCATCTCTTTATAATACAGACAGCACAGGGGAACCACACGCTTGTATTTTGCTAACGTGAAAGTCCCAGTGGAGACATTAGCACTCAAAGACATTAATGTGGATTTGGGACACTCCCTGAAGGATTTTGATTCCATTAGAAAAAACAAGAGAGAGAGACAGTGACAGATATAATCCTGCTTTGATATGTTTAATGCCATTTAAAGAGAAACTACACTCATTTACCCCAGGCCAGGACACCAAGAGTTCAAAAAGTGAAGCATCATTTCTCAGTGGGGGGGGGGGGGAAGCTTGGAAAATATTATGTGAAAATTAGTTTGGCATGCGTCTTTGAAATTTTAGATTTCTGGGATGAGCAAATGGGTACAGTTTTCTTTTAACTGTTTTTGAACACCATGTGTTGAGAAGAAAACAACAGAATGGCAATTGCTCATCCAAAATGCTAACTTGTGGCATGGCGCAGTCAAGATGGCCCGCCACAGCCACAAGGCAGGTGCACGCTATGCCTCTCACTTCAGTAGTGCGTACGCCACATGGCCCTGCCTTCGGTAACCTCTTGCATTTGCTTTTGGAACCTTTTTGAGGGGGGACAGTAAACATGACTCAACAGAATGTTAGCTGAGGAGAGACTGGCTTTCTTAGCTCCCTGCTAGACAGGCTTGTGGAGGCAGAACCTACGACAAACTAGAACAATGTGTCTGTTTGGAATTCTTTGCTGTATCACTTCCTGTGACCCAATACCGGGGTACTAGCTTCAGATAACTTTGTGCAGATGGAATTCAGTCAGGCTGCAGAGCAAAGAAGAAGCTTTTCGTTTAATTCAGCTGCTTCATTTGGACTGAGGTCACAGTTAATGACAGGCATTACAGAATTGTCTGCACCTACCCTAAAAGCCTGGAGGGATAAAACCTTCACCTGTAGGTTTGAACTGTAGGATGTACAAAATTATTTGTGTGAGGATGCCAAAGCTTCCTCAATCTGGAGCTATGAGTCTTATGTGTCTTTTTTTCTTCTAGGAATTAAAAGGTTATTTATATAGATAGCTGTGTCATCCAACTATTCAACAGTCCTATGAAAAAGAGAAGATCCCTCGTCTCACTAAGAGAATGTAACTTTTCATCAGCCCCATGGAAACCATGAGGAGGAGGCCAGATTATAACTCAAGACTATTTCTGAGCTCAAGTTAAAATCCTAGGACCTCTGTGTTACAGGATAGACAAAGTCTGAAGGTAAAGACTCAACTGACTGTAATAATGAAAAGAAGTGGGAGAAATTCTTGCTTTATTATGGTATTTTAATTAAAAAATCAACAGCCAGTCATTTAAAAATTTACCATGTGACAATATCAAGATGGGAAGGATGCCTGGCACATTGGCTGAGGCAGGAGAGCTCCATGAGTGCAGGTATTTAAGATCACTTTCAGCAACAAAGACACAAAGCATGCAGTAGCGGGAAGGAGTGACATCTATAAGCTATAAATTAGAAAGGAAACGGAAATGAAAAACATCCTTACACTTTACAGATACAACTGAATTATGATCTCTGTGGGCTAGCTAGTTTCTGGATAGGCATTTACGGAGTTCAGAAAAGGAAACATGTTTCTTAAAATTCACATGTCATTGGTAAATCTATTTATTCAAATCACAACATTCACGATATTTATTACTTCTTTAAAAATTATTTAGTTTTAGTATTTGAAGAGTATGTGTATATGTGTGTGTATGTGCTGTGTGTGTGCGCCTGCAGAAGCTTTCAATCCTGGAGTTGGAGTTATAGAAAGTCTGGAGCTGCCTGACATGGGCGCTGGGATGGAAACCTGAGTTCTCTGCATGAGCAGGAAGTGCTGTTAACCACTGAGCTATCTCTCCAGACCTTTCCTTGTCCTTCTGGTCCAGGGAGCTGCAGCTACGTATGCTTATGAGGCATAGATAGAAGAAGTAAGCCCTTTTGGTTATGGGCCAGCCCTTTGGCTGACATACTAAATGGGTCAATGCACAGAAAAGGAAGGCCTCCATATTAAGCTATGCTAACTAGCCATCAGCGCACATGGTGGGCTGTATAGGAGAGATACACAGGCGCAACAAGAGCCTCTTGTGTGCGACTCCATAGTTAACATTTACCAAAGGCAGGCATGGATAAAGTGAAAGTCACCTGAAGGCCGGCCAAGGCCAGTGTGTCTGCATCAAGTCTAGATATTTATACAATTATTAATACCATGTTAGAAGCCGACATTCTAATGACATCGTTTTCTTCCTGTGCTGGTGTGAAAAGTTCATTCTTTTACCCATTGAAGAGTGATGGGAGGAATAATTCAGGTCTTCATCTTTTCAAACGAGGCAAATACTGTGCCCACGTACATTGCCCTTGGTACAGGAATCAAAATGTCTTTCAAAACAGTAACAAATGAATTCTCCCCTGATCCATTCTAAGAGAATGAGTGAGAACCCATGTTCCCTGGAGGTAATGTCAGTGGGGTTGGGGAGGGAAACAGGCTGAGATCCAAACAAGAAGGGCAGCAAGAAACAGAATTCTGATGTCCTGGCTTCTAGTTCTGTTTTTTGTTTGTTTTTGTATTTTTTAAACATAATAACCATATTTCTAGATTTTTTAATTCCTCATGAACATTTTGTCCTTGAACATCTTCAAGAACAGACCCCCCCCCCATGTGCATGTGTCTGTACGTGTGTAAGAGAAGGGAGGACAGCTTTGCTGATGTGCTTTAGCCCCTCTGCCCCCCCCGCCCCGTGTGTGTGCATGTGTCTGTGCGTGTGTAAGAGAAGGGAGGACAGCTTTGCTGATGTGCTTTTGTAAAGAATTCAAGGTTGTCTGGATTTTCAAAGAATGAAATTGGAAAACAAAAACAAAAACAAAAAATCCTACTGTTTCTTTGATTCCATGGTGCTTACATTTGAGCAGAATTTTCCTTTTCCACCCTCAAATCCTGAATTTGAGACAATCTACCCACAATGGGAAGCTTTTAAAGCATGATAAGTGTAGGCAAACCAAATCAAAATTAATCTCTGAAAATGGAGACACAGGCACATAGAAGAAGTTTAGAAAAAAAATCCAGGCAGTAGACAATCCACAGAAAGGTGTCTGGCAGGTCTCCCAATTCTGTGCGGTAGGACAAACAAAAGCCATGAAGGTCCTAGGAACTTTCTGCTTACATGCAGTATGGGCTGTGTGCTCATGGGTCAATGGCCTTGGTTATAATTTCTTCTAGGTTCTGACTGCGAGAACTCAGTACAGACCACTAAAGGGAAATTCAGGCCTAACTGTGTCTAAGATGAGGTCTCCCAGTCTCACAGGACTTGGCCTGGTCGATCTTCAGGGTAGGCAGCAGTATTTTTATCACAGCAAAATATGTTTTACTGGGGAAATAAGTCTTTTAAAATCACCGTTCTAAAAGCAAAATTGAAGAAGATAGCTACCATCACCTCCGAACACTTCAGCACCTGCCTGACACTGTTTTCTTATGTGGTTTCTCTCTCACCCTATTTGGTCCTCCTGAACAATGAAGGTCGGATTCATCGATGTCAGAATGATGCCCACTTTCTATGCGGCAATCCTAAGGTTCACAGGTTGTGTGACCTTCCTTGGCCATAGAACCAGGAGGGGCTACGCTAGGATTCAAATTCGAGCCACAGGACACAAAGCCTGTGCTGCACGCTGTGCCTTGCCAGGCCAGACTCCATGTGCTTTTCATGGCATGAAATCAGTGTTGGGGGAATTCTGCCCAGCATCTCTGGTTAGCAGAGTGAATCGCTTTTATCATTTGCCAACATGTCATGGAAAAAAAACAAAACAAGAAAAAAATTTTTTTTTAAACTTCTGGCTCTAGATTTCATATCAACCACCTGATGTTTGGCTTGGTTACATATTATTTGAATATCTGACAATCTTATAAAAAGTCTAACAAGAATAAAAAATGTTCATTTATCCTAGCTTTTACATTAGTTAAAAATCTCCTATTCCTTCATAACAATGTGCCTGGGGAACTCTCTAGCAGCCAGAAATGCATCTGAAAACGCTGAAAAGTCAGAATTTGGGCCTATGAACTGACTATGTTACCAGCTGTGAGTCCGGCCTGAACATCAGTAATACGATATTTCCTGCTACAATTTGATTTGGTTAAAATGTGTTTGAAGTTCACCCTTTTATTAACTAGAATTACCACCTCCTGTAACTGGAGGGCCCCCGAGAACAGGCTGCTAGTGCAATCCAGCCTCCCAGCCCTCAACGGTGCATTTCCTGGCAACAAATACTATTACATTGATAACTCGAGAAATAGGTCAGAATGCCTTTTCAATAGTTGCTAATGTCCCCCTAATGCCCCACAGTCTCCCTCTAATTCTCTGCTAACGTTTTCTCTGGAATCACAGGAAGAACAGCTAGTGGAGAGAAATGACTAGAAGGGAAGGCTGCCCTCCTCTCAGCAGAGCCTGCAACTACGGAGAAAATCTAGGCTGTCTGAGGAGCCCATGGACCCAAACTCAATTCTATTGCTAAATTTGGTGACCTTGAAGGAAATCTGGATTCCCTCTGAGCCAATTACACTCTCAAATGTAAACAGCCCCCCGCCACCAAAATGACTGACTTCTGATTTGTGAATTGCTTACAGTTTGCTGGAGGCCAGAGTCTTGACAAAGTATTTAGGTTTTAAACTTATTTGTACTATTCTTATAGCCTTACCTACTATCTAAAATACAAACTTATTTTTCTGCAAAATCAAAAGGTACTATTGTGGTTTCTTTTTCATGGGAGACCCTCAGCAACCGTCCCGAGATCGATTATTTACCTACGTTTCCTCTTTATCTCTTCCTTAGAAAAAGATTGCTTTTCTGAGTTCACTTCCTCTCTTTGTCTATAGTGAAGTGGGGTGAAGTGAAGAACACATCTACTCCCACTGAGGAAAATGGTTAAGCCTAGGCAGTCTAGTTTGGCTCAGAAGGAATAACCACCCACTGCAGGCAAGATGCCTGCGATGCCCCTTGTTAGTGAAGTACATTTTAATTTGCAGCACTTTGGAAATGCAAACATCACATCGTGTGGTTAAGCCACTCATGTCTCCATGCTTTGGCCACTTCAATCCCAATAATTACAGCAGTGGAAGGAAGTTTTGGATTGAAACTGGGGGTGGGGAGAGGGATAAACATAGTTTAGGGATAAGGGTGGTTGAAGGAGGGAATCAAATTAACATAGGACCCTGGGCTCTGCCGGCAAAGAAGAGAGTGACAGGGTGGTCATGACCAGGAAGGACTGAAGTATTCTTTGAGTTCTTGGTGGGAGCTTCTCTGGATCTGAGGACCCAAGGAGAACCTCATTGGGGAAACCATGGGTTATCTATCAGCTATGCATCTGGACTTCCTGTGGTGACTTGGTTGTGATGTTCCTAGCTAAAAAAGTCATTAATCATTAAAATGTTTGCAAACTTCAAGGAAGGGCAGGCAAACCCAATTTCGTATTTAAACTAGAAAAAACTACCTGGTCTGGCATCTCTCTGTTGGACTCCTCTTGTTTCCTTTTAAAGGAAGAGGAGATGTAGAAGGGGGAGGGACAGAGAGAAGAAGCAGCTCTTCCAAGCTTGGGGTTAGGTCATCAGTGCCACTCTGGGTCCTCCAGCAATCGTGGGCATTAACTAGGTTGACTGGAAATGATAGGAGGTGATAGGAGACTTCTTTGCCAACGGGATCTTTCCCCCAGCTTTGATAGCTATTTTTTCTCTCAGCTATGGATGTTTGGAAATTGGTTAGGAGCCAGACATGTGTACTCTGTTTCAGGAATTTGGTCAACCTGTCTTTCCCTCCTCCTAATAGGGAAATGGGATGTGTATACCTGACTGGAAGAGACGAGGCCTGTATATTCAGAGAAGGCTGTTACTGTGAAAAGGCTCCTGTACTTTGAAGGGTCTGGTCCAGACATTATGGTCGTGTAATTGACACAAACTAAGGTAGAAGCTAGGATTACTGTCTACGTCTCACAGTCAGGAACAATTATTCTCATTAGGCCAAAGAACAAAATCCTTTAATAATGCCATTGTTATTGTTTTCAATGAGAGTGGTGCAGGGCTTACTAAGAGCTGAGGCAGGAGGAATGGTGAGGATGGCAGAGAACACATAACTAGCGGTGGCATGGAGGTAAGAGGGTGTCAGCCCAAGATCAGGACTAGAAGATCAACTTGTTTTCGTAAGATTGATGCATTTGATTATATGATGGCCAAGCAATACCACAGGTAAGTTAACCTAAATGCAAGATGCAGTTTTTAAATATTCAGTTTGATGGCTGATGCCCATTTTAATAACAATGTGGGGTAAATGCTTTAGTATCATGATATAACTATTTTTCCAGGCGCTAGCCTTTAGTAAAACAAAAACCAAACAGCTCAAACCTCAAAAATAAGCAAGCAAGCAAGCAAGCAAGCAAGCAAGCAAGCAAGCAAGCAAGCACATAAGTTGGCTAATGCAACTACAGAGTTTTTGATTATAAACCAAGAGCACCTTGATCATAGTCATCTTGAGGTGTTTGGAGGAAGGAAGAAAGATGGGTTCTTTGAACCACATAACTTGGAGAGAAATCTTCAAAGAGTTTAATAGGGGAATAAGCTTCTGAGGAATCAAAAGAGGGGATCATTTTCAGTAAGAGAAGACATGTGACTGATACCTTCAGTTGGCATGCCAGGAAAAGATAAATTCCAAGCAGGCAGGACCGGCTACATAATTTGTAGTGCTCAGGGATAAATGCAATATATGGGGCCTTTTATTAGAAATTATTAAGAATTTCAAGATAGCCTCAGTGAAGCATGAGGTTGAGCATGGTGTTTGTTCAAACTGTGGCCCTGTGCAGCAGCGTAGGCTGGGCATTCAGGAAGCTGGCTCCGGTTCTAGTTATCGTTTTGTCCCAAGGCTTTCTATTTCCACTGTCACCAAGAGTCAAACTTAAAAAACGTTTACCACTGTCCTCAAAGCTCTCAGTTAACCCTGCATTCTTAGAATAAGGGCCCAGCCGAGTTATCCGACCCGGACTATAACAATCTGGGGTCCTGCCTACAGACCTGGTAGATTATGAATACACTGAACTCTGCTGTATTTGTTCTACCCACCAATCCCTACGTTGCCATGCTCTCAGCATACCCAGGCCAGCAATGTCTGGGAACTGAAACACATTTTGCAAAAACAGAACCCAAAACAGCCAGAAGTTACTACAAAGGATGGCGGTTTCCTGGATGCAAGTTGTGATTTCTTTCTGGCCTTACCATGAGCAGGTCTTAGGCATGTGCACACAGGTTCAGAAGCATAGGCGCGTTACTACAATAATCCTTTTCAGTTTGGAAAAAATATAGGAAACAGGAGACCTGCTCCCAGCCCAGCAGAAACTTACTTGTTTCACTACCACTGTGCTTATACTCCCTTACTCTCCTCTGCTTATTCTAAGTTGGAGCTATGACTTCATTCTCCATGGAAGCTAACTGCTCTTTCCTGGATGCTTGGAAGAGGCCAGAGGACATGCTATTGAGGATAGCAGTGATGACTAAAAAAATAATTTACATTTATTTATCTTCACCTGCCCTCCTCAGGTCATTAACATTCCAGTGAGGACTGAAGTGGGAAAAGAGAGATTAAAAACCCAAGACCAACATCAAAAGAATAATTGCAGTATCGAGTATGATGAACACAGCCTCGTTCCCGGTCATCACAGCAGGCTTACATATACTGAGCCCGACTGTTGTCAGACAGACCAACAGCTTGGGCAGATGCTGCTAGGAACTGACGACTACTTTTGTTCTTTCTATATATGCCTCTATCTCATTTTCTAAAACATGTTATCTGAACTTTTCCTGGGGAGATAAACAAATGTCTATCTGTCTATTCACTCCAAATAGGACATCCATAACAAAACAAAGAACAGATTTTACTCAAGTCTAGCTTCGTACATGAATGTGTTTAATTATGGTTACTCACAGGAGCATGGGCCACTTAGAAGTGGTTACTTCATTGAAGAGAATGCCTCATTCTCAGCAACTGGGGATTGTCTATACATTCTCAGGAAGGGATGGTGTGCCCCGGAACTATCAACTGTCCATCAATCCTTGGGGAGGAGGGCAGCCTCATGAACCTCTTCTTCCCTCTGTGATGGAAAGTTAGCAGTTCCAGCCGTGTGCAGGTCTTTTGTGGGTAATCTCAGCTGCTGAGAGTTCACTGAGGCAGAGGCTATATCATACCTGGGTATAGCATACAACTAGCTTACCTCTACAGCCACAATTAGACTTTCGTACTAAATCAACTGCTATATCCAGGATTTAAGATTTTTAAAGATATCTGTTGGCACAGCTTGCCTTTTATTTTGTTCAATGGGTTTGTACTGGATTCAGTAAGATCATTAGGACTCTTCTGTCTGGGGAAACATGTTTAAATCTCTATACTGACACTCACTTTCAAAAGCCTTCTCTTTTGTGAGGTGAGAGAGGCTCACTCATCATTTTCAAGTGTTTTAAAAATTGGTAATTAGCAGAGGAGGCCTTAAAAATATTTAAAAAGTGACTGACCTTCACAACAGAAGCATACATAAAACCCTGATTCATTTCGTTTAAGACAATTCTCCCCTCCTGTAAACAGGAAGTTGTAATATGTACATTTATATATGTACGTATAATCGGCCTTAGCAATACTGCTGTGAAGTACATGGGGATATGGGTTTTCTATTTGTTTGACACACACACTCTCCCGTGGACAGGAAGGGTGGAGCTGGGTAAATCCTACCACACTGGGCTGTCTGGGCTCCTCTGGGTCAAGCGCTGCTCTGGAATTGGAGCATCAGTACTCCTGACCTGATGTAAATGTTGGATGGTGGAATTTCCCTGGAAGCGTATTTTACTATTTATTTCTCCCCTCTTTCTTTCTTCCTGTCTGAGACTGTATAAACTACTGGTAATTGTGTTTGTTCTTAAGTTTATGCTTACTTTTATGAGGTGTTATGGATTTTAGCTTTTGAAGAGACCATAGGAGAGAAAGAACATCTTTAAAATGTGTGATTATAAATAATGTTGGGACACTTTGTTTGAGGTAATGGTCACTGTAACGTTAAAGTTCGTTCCCGAGATGTATTCCAGCTCCTCCTCCTCCTAAGAGCTCCGAAGTGACAGAAGCAGGAGCAAAGGCTTTTTTGAGGCAGTCTGTGTTCAACAATGCCTACTGTTCTCCTGAGGGCCCCAGAAAGGCTGAAGCTGGGTCCTACCTTTCACTTGAACTGCTTTTACTAGGAAATGTCCTCACCTGAACATTATGGCTGTGTCCGATCAGTCCCTGATCCTACATGGTTTGTCTTGGCTCAACCCTCATGAAGGCAGGGATAGGCTATTTTGAAATTACGTTAACTCTGTTACCTCTTCTGTTGATTGTCTTACCAAAAAAGCAAAACGAAAAAACACCCCAAATTTCTGGCCTGTTGTCATGTTTCTGGTTAGTGTCTACTAATGACATCTAGTGAGTGCTTAGGAAATACAATTTTACTTTAATAAATCCTAAATGTAATATAATAATGAAGGAAAACTAGTAGAGAAAAAATGCAGAATGAATTTTGAAGCTACACCTAATAAACAAGTATTCAATTCTGAATTTTCTTCCATTATTTCTTGTCGATTTCCAAATGGCAACAAATTAGTTTTTTGTGCTAATCTGGAAAAATCCAGATCAAAATTGTGAGCTTCTTTTCTGATGGTTAGGACTGTGACGTTCTCCGAGTCATGACAATATCTGAGTAATGCCTGCTATGTGAAAGTCACTCTCTTTACAGGACACTGCACTATCAATCCCTCTCCAGAGCTGCTTTTGCATGGAACTCAGACTCTACTCCTAATGGGGCTGAACCTTGGCCGTCTGTCATTCCATCAGGTACCCCCTTTGCAGTTACTACTCAGACATGCCGCGTGTGCACTTGGGGAAGGCACACAGAGGACTAGCACAAGGTACAGAGCTCTGTTGTACCAGCACGTGTACTGTAAGTGAGTAGCGACACTGCAACTGCTTTGCTCTTTTATATTCCAGGCAACACACTGATGAATATAATTCATAATGAACATATTCAACATTTTTTCCATCAGTTCAATACATTATTCATAAATATTAGAGATGGGAAAGACTTAGTAGATTATGGAGTGTAGACCTCTTCTTTGCACGTTCCTTTTCCTCAATTGTTGATACCAGCTCAAAAACCAAAACCAAAACCCTCCAATAATTACAAAATAAAATAAACAAAAGACACAGAAGGAAAGCAGAAGGTGCACAGGCTTTATCAGTACAAAGGAGAATGCAGAGGCTTATATCCTGGCAAAGCTGTAGGAGAGGGGAATTTCAGCCTTTACCTAGGCAGAGGGCTGAGTATGGCTGAGTCTTCGCGAGACAAGCAGGCCAAGAGAGAGGAGCCCCTGAGGCTGCAATCCGGAGAGCCTGACGGCAAGTTCACTGTCTGACTCTGGAACCTGGTGTGAATTTAGGACTCCGATACCCCAGCTAACTCTAGTTAGGACTCTGGGCGCTGATGAGAACCATGAGGAGAAGATGTATAAATGAATAGAGTGAAAACCACTAGAGGATGCGCCCTGGGATTTTCTGTACCATCAAGATAGGAAGACTCTGCAGATGCTCCTGTCTCTCTAGAGGACTAAATGCATGCATTTTAATATTCCCAGCAGCTGGTTCCTGTTGAATGCCATCAGGATGATTCAGCCACCCACCAGGAACACCAGGAACAGCAAGTGCACACACAGAAAACTGCAAAACTTTCTTCTTTTGATGCCAACATTATTACTCTGGCAAAATCGAAGCTCTTCATCGAATTACCAGTTCCCCTAAATGTGACCTTGTTTCCCTCACAAATACCAGCTCTGTCTCACATAAGTGTAACGCTGGCAGATTAAAAGGCAACACTCTTCCTGACTTCAGCATAACCTGATGTCAGCCCATCCTTTACATGCCCACATTTTTGACTTCGTTTTCACTTTCTCACTGTTCACCAACATCTCGAAGGACTAGCACCCATATGCACTCAGTTTCCCTTGTATGCTGCTCTGCCCACAGCCGAACCCTTGCATTTAATGTTAGTTAGTTCTCTATCTGCCTTTATATACTTCTACTTAAGAAAATCATTTTCATGTATTTAGTGTTTTTTCCCCTTATAAAATATGTGTTATGTGTTTGGAAAAACAACAATGTATAGGAAGACTATATTGACCACAAACCTCATTAATAGAGAATTACCACACCATATTTTGAACAATTAAAATTTCCCTTCTTGCCTACTCTTCAAAATTAGCTAAGATTAGACCATTAAGGGAAGAAAAGCCAAAGATGACAGCTAGTGATCACCAAGCCTCACTGCTGTTTTCAGGTCTCTAAAGTAAAATCTAGCACAGTCAGCACAGAGTCAGGGGCTCTCAGTGGCCATGAAAACATATAGCTGAAGAGGGAATCTATAAATGTAACGAATACATAATTGGTTTATAACCAATGCAGCCAAAATTAAATTTGAGACCTTGACCAGCTCTCCAAAGTGAAAGTTTCTAGACCAAGTTACAGACAGAGTGATAACAATATCATCAATCACATAAACCATGAAGACAAGCAGACACTTCTGGGGCTGCTGCAAAGAGCCATCCTGAGTAGTGAGGTCTGTGGGGAAGCTGAAAGACAGTGTGGCGCTGAGAGTCCACAGCGGACAACACTGACTCTTTTATGGTGTATGTGAGCCAGCACTAGCTAAGACCACCACTGTCCTAAACCTCTGGGAGAGAATTTAAGGAGGTTTGTGAGGAAGGAACAGGTTAATAGGGGCTTGCATAAGGATATTCTATACAACTTTTTATCCAGCTCCTATACATTGGGTGATAAGATGCTGAACTCTATTTTTCCCTTTTAATATAAGGGAAAAACCTAGAAGCAGGGCAATAGTAGTGACAGTACTAATAAATTTGATATTGAGTGGTAACAATGGGGTACTCACTATGCTGAACACCTTATGATGGCACGTCCTAAAAATCTTTATAATATCCAAGCAAGGTGACCATTATTGTCTTGCTTACAAAGATGGAAAAGCTCAGTAAAATTATGTACATTGCCCCAAATTATATAGAATTGCTTTTCACTTTATAAACTAGAAGCTGATCTATGAAACAATATAACAAGAGTCTGTAAAATATACAAGGTGTCATATTAAAGAGGGAGAATTTGCTTCTATACTCTGAGGAGAAAGGGGTAGAGAATGTGGAGCATGCTCAGGAGACAAGGAGGAGCTCGGGCTGTAGCATGTGTCAGCTCGGTGAATCAGCAATGCCTGTGAGACTCTGGGGACTCAATGCACGAGCTGAACAGACTCATCAGGAGGAAGGCTTTGTCTTCGGAAAAGAAAGTGGTGACTACAAAGTTCTTTCCTTCCTTCCCTCTCCTTTTCCTCTTCTCCTTGTCTTGTTTTTGTGAGGTGGGGGGGCAGTGTAAATGCTAGAGAGCCCCTAGGACTTGGACGGTGCTTTTCTACCATTTTCCAAAATACAAAGGTATCCTTGCCACACAGGCTAACCTGTGCCCCACTTAAGGTGAGGTGATTGATGCCAAGACAGGAACCCAGAAGGCTTGGTGCCTTTGTTCTCTTTCTCAGTTGCTTCTGGATATCAACCCTCTCCAGCTCTACAGGTCTGTCCTGGGTGGGAGCGCACAGTGGCCAGGGAACTTCCCTTCATGTCCCACTTTTACCTTTCTCAGTTTAAGAACAAGCTGTCACTCTGCCATGCGTGAGTTTTCTTCTCTGAAAAGCTCACTGCTTTTCCCTGTTTAGAACACATGGTATGTGTATAGCACATTGGTCCAGATAAATCAGTACAGCATCACTTTCTCTGTTCTAAACTTTCCCATTAAAATTCTATTTTCCAAATTCAAACCACCCACACACATGTACAAATGCACATACACATATACATGTATATAAAAAGAATAAAATTTACATGGCCTTGCATCTGATAGCCAAATATTCTTTTACTGAGATACTTCAGGCTCATTCAGTCTTTGAGATACAATGATGATCATGGTTCTATGACACTGATATTTGCTTTTGGACATTTAAAGCTGAGCTTTTTAAATTAATCAATAGCATGACAACTGGTTCTAGAAGTTACATGCCTATGACTCTTTAAGCAGATATGCACAACATCTCCTTACAACCATTATTGTCCTGGACAACCGAAGCTTATGATGTTATTGTAATTCCCTGGAAGAGTTGAATTCTGTTGTTGATTATACCCTATAGGAAAAGTACTGCCTCTCTATCCATTTTAAAATTAATTGACTCTTCTTTTCAATATCAGTTAATACTGTTCCCAGCCACAAGCTTTAAGCATCTCCAATAACTAATCATTAGTCCCTACCCTGTCACAGCCTCTGAGTTGCCCCTCCTGACCTTGCTCGATGAGTTCACTCTTACTGATGTAATCACACATGCTTCTCTGTAGTTACATTCGTCATGGTGCTTGTTAGAATTATCATCATCCCTACTGCACCTTAGTTCAACAAAATTAAATGTGTTTGGACTTTGTCGTCTTTATTTCTTCAGATACTTTCAAGTAGATATGTTATTTTACATGATCAATAAATACCTTGTCAGTGAAATGATTCTGATATAGTGACAACAGATTGCTAATTGGGAGAAAAAAAATCTTAAGACTAGAGTGAATTTTGTAAATTCAGATAGTGGCATTCAGTGACCTTGAATCCACAGGTTCAGAATTTCTTAATGTCAACTTAAATCCTTCAGAGTAAATTAAAACAACAAATATAAAATATGCATATCTATGTATGCATTGAATTCAAGTATTTTTTAAAAAGGAATATTAAATCTGATCCACATTGACCATTTGCTGACTTTCTGATGTGGCCTAAAACATTTCTTTGCTTTACTTAAAGCCTTTTTTTTAAATTTTCTTTTCTAGTATAAAGACTATGGAGTGGTAATGTCCTTCACAGACAATGCCCATGTCTTTTAACTTCTGTTCTTTTTATGGTCATGGTATGTGCATGCATATAAATAAATGCACAGCAGTGTAGCTACAGAAATGTTTATCCTAAACTCTAAAAACACAGCTTTAATAGAACACTGGATAACTGGCCTCTCATCAGTCCTGTTTACGTTATAAGGCTCCGAGGGCTGCCTTATAAAAGATACAGCCATTTGTTTTCACATTTAATCTGAAGTGTAGGGTTTCAGAACTGGGAACAGGCTGCAGGTTGCTCTCTCCTGGTTATTTCTGGCTTTAAGTATATTGATCATTTTATCATTTTCTTGTGTTAAACTGCTTTAAACACAGCACAAATGTTATTCTCATCATGCCAGAAATGGGTTTGGAATTGATTTTGATTTTCCATTAATTTTACTCTTTGCTCTCTGTGAGAAGTTTTTCACTTGTTTAAATTCAGAGAGATACTTTTGTTTAAAAGATGTGAGAGAACAACACTCAGGGAACCTCAGCTGGCCCAGGAAACTCAGATATTCTGCTTTACAGAAGCAAAGTTATCGAATTTACTACCACGGACTTCACCTAAATTAGGGAAGACTCATTCATGTGAATGCAGTTTCAAGGGCTTCCTCCCTCTTCTCTCTACAGAAGTACTCAGAAAGCATGCATCTTCTGAGAAGCCCGCCTGATTGGTCCGGGCTGGCACTGTTTCAGTGTTTGGCCTACGGCGGCTGCTTAGGAAGAATTTTGTCTCATCCTCTCTATTTTCCTGGAGTGTATCAAACGCAGACACGTGGTGTGCAAAGGAAATCCAAGTCCTTTAAAAATGCTATTTCTTTTGCTAGGAAGGCCAATGCCAGTTCTATTTTGTCCAAATGCTCTTATCGTGATTTAACAAGAAATACCCAATAACACCTCCAGTCTGTGAGAAGACAGACCAAGAAAGAGAACTTATTACATCTTGCATGCATATATTTTCCCTCCTGGCACCAGGGAAGAGCAATGATCAAACTGATTATTGGTACTGAAGATAATACAAACTGACAAGAATGCTGTGGCAATTACTCACTTTGATTAATTTAAAGAGAAATAAACAAGTATTTCTTTCTATATTAAAATAGACGGTAGAGATCTATTTTCAGTCATTGTTGAAGGTATATTTGCTCTTATAAAAACACCTTACAAGTCTGCCTTGCCATCCACAGTGCTGTCACAGTTCAGAATTTGTAGCACTTCAGCCAGATTCTCTCCACTAACTAGATGAAACAGTTGCATTACAGCATTAAGATTCCTTTGCGGAGACAAATGAAAGGAGAGCTGTACAGTTCAAATAGCTTGAAAGGCTTGTCACGAACACAGCCAAACACTGTGCATGCTATATGTTTTCCTAGGGTTATAGTCCTTTGCAGGAAAATGGTTAGGCTTTAACTTCACACTTAGGAGTATCAAGAACGAGAGGGAGAAATTTAGCTAGGTAAACCTCACTTCCCACCCTGTCCTTACTGCTCCCCTGCAGACTTGTTTTCTGAACAAATGCTTTCTGTCTTTAAAAGTGCCAGAAAATTCTTTCTCCAGATACACAGGCTTTGATTTTATGTGTGTATCATGACACACCTTAAAACAGAGTCCCACAAACTGCAGTGGGACGTTAATTTAACTACAGACTTAGGGGGAAGAGCTCCATCTACTGAGTCAGTTAGATCACAGTTTGAACCCTATAGTTCTCCCCTTCTTTCCTTTAACCCTGAGAAGCCCTGGAGAGAAGAGATAAGTTACAGACATGACCATCTAAATAACTAGTTGTGAGCCCAATGCTCTTTTAGATATTTCCCAGATGCCCTAAGCCCCCTTTCTTTTGTCGTTCCCTGTTTTCAAAGCTTTCCATGTTTCAATATAAAGTGAAAACAGAATGCTTTGCTATGTGAAACATCTCTCGGAAGCAATGGAAAGTCATTGACAATGAAGGAGAAGCCTTAGCTAGGTGAAGGAAATATGCACGAAGAAAAACTCTGTCCCTGGCAGGTTGAATAAACTTGGGGGAAAAAAAAAAAGAGTAGCGTCCTTACTCCTCCTACTTTGTATGATTCCTGAGAAAGGCTACAGCCCCCAGGACCAGCTCCCTGGTTCCTTTTGGCTACAGTGTTGCTGTGGCATTGAAAATTTGCTGTGGCTTCCTAAGATTATAGGGAAATGCTTCAGCAAGCCAAAAAAGTCACAAACAAAATTTAAAAGGGAGGGGGGAGAAAAAGCATGAAACAGCTGATTTTATTGGAAAAGGTCCTGGCATTTCCCTACATATGCCACAATTTTCTTTGGTAGTAGTTCCTAGTTCTATGGTCAGAAATACTTATTACTGTTTTTTTTTTTTTTTTTTTTTTTTTCTGGGTTGCTAATGGTACAGCTTGGACAAATGCAAGGTAAAGATGGTATCTTCGGTTTGTCTGAAAGCTTTCTAGGAGATCACAGGTTTAACAGTTTCTTCCTCAGAATACTAGTGACATTTAGAAACACATAGTCTCTCTAATTAGAAGAAAAGAAAAAAAATAAAAAAACCCAAACCACTTGTTAACACACTAACAGATATGCAATAAAGCAAGTGGTATCTGAATAAACTTCCACATTAATACATCTCATAAAATGCAGGAGTGTGTAAGACCTATGAAATAGAAATTAAGGTAACTTATAAGAACATAAACAGATGTTTAAAAGCATATGTGGATAATAATCAGAGAAAGGCAACAGTTTATTGGATTTTCAAATTACAGAAAAATGATAAAATAACCAAAGTTTTCTAATTTTTTCTTTTATGTAAAAACAGAATTAATATAAATGTTAAGTGGCTTTGTGTATCTTTTGTTGTATATGCAAGTATGCATGCATATGTGCTAAAACATACCTGCACACACGCACACACACACACACACACACACACACACACACAGACACACACCCTTGCATATAGTAATGCTGATTGGCAATGGAAGATAATATGACAAATGAAAATAAAACTCTAAATGAATTCAAATTGGGTATTGGAAATATCAGTAGGCTACTTATAGGCGTCTTAATATTCTTTTTAATACACTATTTTTTTCAAATTTAATCTTAAACCACTTAAAGAAAACCGAATTAGAAAAGCATTGCATATCAAAATTTATTTTGTTAGAAAAATATGATCATTTACATTTTTTAGAATTTATTAAAATTAATAAAACGAAAATACGAAGAGAAAACAAACAAAAACCCAAATGGCTAACTATATTTTTAAAAAATGTTTTTAAGACAAGTTCAGTTCTGAATCACAAATAAGTATGAGAAATTTCATCTTAGAGGGTGACCTGTTTGGGTAGTTATGAAAGCCCCACAAATGAAAAAAAGAGCTCCACCACAGCTATCACAAACAGCCAGTGAAGAGCTACATTCTAGTAAGAATCAGTCAGAATTACAGAGCTTGAGAGGGCACTGCAGACCTGACAGAGCTGACTACATGAAGCACCATCACACCGAGTCACGGAGGTAAAGGTCCCTGGAAAACGGGAAGAGTCACCATCAGTGACAGGAAAGCCTGCACTTCAGCAGCAATGACAACAACAACAACCAAGAACACCTGGGCATGTCTCTGCAGAACTGCAGAAGGAAAGTAGAGGACCAAGGCAATGAGAGGAGAATCTACTTCTTTTGTCATTTGCCTTTGGAAGTCTGGCTTAAGGGAAAAAAAAAAAGCTCGCACAAAAGATACATGTGTTCCTTCTCTGGTATTATTACAGGCCCACCTAGATTTAGCTTTCGATTCCAGATGAGATCAGACATGTTCAGACTAGCACATCTTTGCTCTGTAAGCACTGAGCT
Source organism: Arvicola amphibius (assembly GCF_903992535.2). Taxonomy (NCBI): domain Eukaryota; kingdom Metazoa; phylum Chordata; class Mammalia; order Rodentia; family Cricetidae; genus Arvicola; species Arvicola amphibius. Next base: position 44,753,593 of record NC_052056.1, on the reverse strand, counting down.
TCCAGCATTTTACTGGCAAATTCGCGTATCCCTGAATTTATGCACAATAGATGTTCCTAAAAATCTGCAAATCTTATGTTTCAGACTAATTCCTCATTGAGTTAATTTTTTCTCCATTTACTCTACTAGTAATAAGCCAGAAAGTTAAGGCAGGCAACTCGTATAGGAAAGAAAAGTTGAATAGTACTTACCCTAAGTACAGTGTGCAAGCCTTAGTGGGCAATTCACTTTTTCTCTATGAGAGTTAGAAGGGTATCCAGGTCTGAACTCAGCTCTTGCCCCTTTCCCTTCTGGAAAACTGAGTAGACTCACTGAAGGTGCCTCAGAAAAGGATCACACAAATCGACAGCCTTACCTGTGGCCATTCAGAAGACTGCACTTTGGTGTGTATTTAAAACTATGAATAAAGTCAGAGACAGCGCATGCTCAGCAGGCAATTTAAAAATATTTATAACATTGTTGTCTCAAAAACAAATTTCTTCAAACAAAGCAAAACTCACATTTCTTATCCATGCCAAGTTTAACATTCTGAGACAGAGCTGTTTTGGAGTTTTCCATTGGGAGAAAAAGGTTTCTAAAAAAATTTTCTTTTCTTTTCTTTTTTTTTTTTTTTTTTGAGCCGAAGGAGAATAGTTCTCCCTTCCCCTTTGGGTAGTCTTAAAGGGGTGGAATAAATTTCTCTTCGAGTTTCAACAAAATTCACCATTAGTTATGAAAAGACACTGCACATTAAAGGTTCATAAAAAATAATTTCAGAGCAAGTAACAAGAAACTAAAAGCTACAGGTCTGAAGCATGTAGCGGTCACCTGAACCTTTAAGGCAGTCTCGTGTGTTGTAATACAAACACATTCACACACAATCAGGATCTGATATGTTCTGTATGGCAAGAATAATGTATAGACAAACTTATACATATTGAGAGAAGTTATACTTTTATTTTTCTAACTAAAATCTGAACTCTTCAAAACCAAAAAAGAAACACATCAAATTTTAGGGTAAATCCAGCAATAATCATCTGTATAACTGTTCTTCATTGCTAGCATGAAAAGGTAACCGATCACACATTGATCAGTTAAATTTTGAGATATACAAAATAAAAATTTGATTGAGTTAAGGTTTTAAAAGTCCTAATTGCAGCAGGAATGCCTGTCTCTCTCCTGTCTGGCAATTTCTCCTCCTCTGCCTTGCATGCCCTAAATACCCCATTTACCATCTCTCACCAAACCCTGAGCGAACAGCCCCACCGATCTCAAAGAGCGTATTTAAACCTCTTACTTAATTCTTAAGTCTCTGAATGGACTGCATCTCCTGCTCCACTTTCCAGTGGTGCTCAGCTGGCCTCACAAAAGCTCCACAGACATGTCCTTAACTATCTCTGATGTTTTCCAGCTCAACAAAGTGCGGGGGAGGGGGTGCCCGGGGGGAATCAAGGATTGAAAAAAAGTTTATTAAAGTGAAACTACTAGTGTAGATTTGAAAAAGTTGCCTCTACTTTTATTTCCCTCCCAACTCCGCACAGGTGTTTCCTAACTCACACTGCTGAGCGTGCTGCAGAGGAGGAGGGGAATATGAAGGTGAGGGAGTGGGCCAAGGTCTGACCAGCAGGCATTTAGGAGCTGCAGCCTCCTGTGGTAATAATGGATGTGTTTAAAAATGGACCCCCAAAAAAGCACAGAATGAGGTTTCTTTTTGGCAAGTGATTAAACCACTATACTGAAATAATTAAAGCTTTGTCCTTAAATAAAACATCAGGTCAACAGAACAAAAACAAAGATAAAAATTGCACACACATATGCATGCGTGCACACACACTACACACATACACAAAACTAGCGGGTGAAGGGAGAAGGAAATTAAATAAAAGAAAACAAACAGAGTCCTAACAGGCCATTCTCCAAAAAGAAATCTAAATAGAAAGTCATATGATATCTGATAGTGCAGGACACGTCGCCAAGCACCAGAGCGGATTGCCTCCAGGAAGAAAGGGCCAGTGTATTCCAGTTCAAAGAGCTTTTCTTTCCTCCTCCTCTAGTTTTCTCCCCTTTCTCCTCGACTGTGAATGTGTTCCTCTCAGGTCAGATCTACGAAGAATCCCAGAATGGCAGCTATCACCTTTCAGTGTACTCTGCCGGTGCAGCTAGCTGATGGGAGCTGCCTGCCTGCGTTAGAGCAAGGAGAGCCACTGCTGCCTTCAGCAACAGCCTCTTCCTAGTCCCTCTGTCCCTCTGAGAAAACAATCTGGTCACATCAAAAGCCAGAAAGAGAGAGAGAGAGGGAGAGAGAGAGAGAGGGGAAGGGTAGGGAGAAGAGAGACACACACAAACCCAAATATGCAGGTACAACAGCTGCAGCCACAAATAAGGTTCATAAGAAAAAAAAAAAAGAAAGCAAGTCGGGGGGGGGGGGAGAAAAAAATTTCCAAACCTCTTTGCTTTCAATCTAAAACTTTTTAAAGACTTAGTTTCTTTTAGTTTTGATGGCTGACTTTCATTTTAGGATCATTTACTCCTTCAGCAGTATTAAAAGCATTACAAATTCTACAACAATATAGACATCTGAGTGCAATCCAAGAATTTTCCTCAAGAAAACATGTAACTGTAACAAGTGATCTACCCTAGAAATTTTGGATTTGCCCAAACTTCCCTACTTCTAGTATCTTTCCATGAGGTCAAGTGCTAGCTCGGCCACCCAGTGCCAGGTTTAATTTGAGGGTCATTACTGAAGGAGCACACACATAGAAGGGTTCCCGAAAAGACTCCTTGTTATCAAGTTACTTCAAACACAAGGCACTCGGACCTCCCAGTCAGGAGGGCTGACTAGTGAGGCGTTGCCCTCTGCCCCTGAAACACTGTGCCCTTAAGAAACACAGAGAGACACACATTTCATAAATATGGGAAAATGTGTATGTCTGTAGTATTTCTTAGAGTTTCCACTCCCGGGGATAACGAAGAGATTATATTTTTTTCCATAAATGGGAGGAAGAAAGGAGAGAGTTTCTGATTCGTGAACAACTGTTGTAGTTGCTTCCTCTGAGCCACAGTTATGTGCAGTTAGGTGCTTAGCTAATCTGTATTTTCGGTTTTTGTGGCGCTTGTGGCTTTTTACCCTTTGCTCAGTTTACTGTCCATTATGAACCTTCAAAAGATATCAAACAACAATTAAAATATAAATGCATTAAGAGTAGAACTTCTGGAAAGAAAGCATTTCCCTGGGATTATAATTCAAGGATATTAGTATAAAAATATAAGTGTACAGCATGTATTAAAACATAAAACTGTTTACTACACTTTGCACATACAGTTTACATCCTGATTTTTCTTTTCTTTTGTTAGAGGACTAATTTGAAAATGATAAGAATTCTGGAATGTTTGCTACAAACACAAATTCATAGTGGAAACACACACACATAGGCAAAACATCAAACAGAACACAAAACTACGTAGCTATCAGAATTGTTGAAAAACCTCTGTCCAGGCTCCATTTTTCTTTAACTAATATATCATAAAGCGGACAAGTAATGTCTCTGGAGGTTTAGTCATTTATGTCATAGAAACAAAACAGAAAAGAGAAATATCTACCCCTTACTACCTTTCTTTAACTGACAAGCGACACAGTGATGCCTTCTCAACAGATAGAGGCAAAGACTTGCGAGATCAAATGAACTGATGGACCCCACTGCTGTTTTGGGAGCTCAAATTCCATAATTAACTTTTTACCCAAGTGGCAAAAGTAGAGGATGTTCTTGCAACTAAACTGATCATTTGATGGACTCTTGCTCTTTCTCCTACAAGATTTTAGGGACACAAAAATGGTAGAGACATGCTAGGAGAGGGTACACCCTGAGCAACTTTTACTGTGAGGAGGAAAGAACAGCAGAGTGAACAGAGGAACAGTTGAATTCAGAAAGATTGGAAGAGGAGAAAAGAGCAACACAGCCAACTTAATTAGTCATTCCTTTTAATTTTTCATGTATATATGTGGGGTGATGGAGAGAAAAGATAACTATGTTTCTTTTGACTGTCTTTGTGTCTTTATAGAGTAATGTTCTGTTCCTGTCTCTTTCTTTTTCAGGCAAAAAAAAACTAATAAAAATAGAAAAACATATATCAGACATTAAGCCCCCCCCTCCCTTTGTAAAGAACTCTTTGTTCTCCAGTGAAAATGCTGAAAAATCCCCGGGCAGCTACTCCCTGAAACAAGTGCAAAACACTTAGAGGCTTTTGGGCTGGCTGGGAGCCAGGAACCCTCCCGCTGTCTGGTTAGAAGAGGAAAAAAAGAAGAGAGAGGGGAAGAGGGATGGGGGAGAGGGAGAGAGAGGGAGGGAGGGAAGGGGAGAGAGAGAGAGAGAGAGAGAGAGAGAGAGAGAGAGAGAGAGAGAGAGAGAGAGAGAGAGAGAGAGAGAGAGAGAGGAGGAGAGAGAAATTGGAGCTTCCTTTTAACAGACCCTAGGAAGCAGCGTTTTTTCTTTTTCTTTCTTTTCTTTTCTTTTTTTCAAAACTGGCGGTCAAGCGTTAAGTAACTCCCGTCTAAATCCACCTGCTAGAAATGAACTTGGGTACCCCCCAGGGGTGCACAAAGACAGGGAAGACAGTAACACACTCCATACTCTCTCCCACCCCCGTGTACTGCTTCCATTCTCCCTGCTCCCATACACAAATGCCCACAGCTTCTCACGCCGCCCCTCTTACCCCCCAACAACAAACACAGCAAAATACATGCTCGCTCAGTCTCCTTAAAAAAAAAAGCCTTTCCACCTCGGTTGCGACACAGTGATAAGGGGTAGAACATCTCATACCTGGTGTGAATGCTAATCAGTCAGGAGTTCTCCTTTTCCCAAGACAGGGAACTGTTTCCTTCCAAATTTATTAGAACCTCCTCCACTGCCTCTTTGAAAAACCTTCTTTGTCACCCTCTCCCAAGTCCCGATACTTCTTTAAAAAAAAAAATGGCTTCGGAGCTCCTTCTATTCTTGATATTGATTCTCTCTCTCTCCCCCCACCCCTCCTCCTCTCTCCTGTCTGTGTCTCTTCTGAGTGGTCTATTGATAAGTCCCTGGAGGCACTGGGTCAGCCTGCCCGTAGGAAACCAGACACAATGCACAAATCTCCGAGTGCCATTCTGCCATCAGCAAGCAGACCACGTTTAGGAGAGAGAGAGGGAAAAAAAAACAGTAGAGCAAGAGACAGAGAGAGAGCGAGAGAGAGCGAGAGAGCGAGAGAGAGCGAGAGAGAGCGAGAGAGAGCGAGAGAGAGAGAGAGAGAGAGCGCAAACGAGGGAGGGAGAGAGACAGAGAGAGGAAGAGAGGGAGGAGAGAGAGAGGGAGAGACAGAGACACACCGAGAAGGAGAGAGAGTGTGTGAGAAAAAGACTGATTGGAACAGGAGGGAGGGAGAGAGAGAAAGGGAGAGGGAGAGAGAGCGCGAGAGGGAGAGCGACACTGCCAGTCAGGTTAATCATCCCTACTTTAATTAGCTGTTCGGCTTAGACATAAAACAATTGAATTTGAATGATCTGTCAGCAGGCTCGGCTGAACCAGAGGGGAAAGCGAATATTACAAAAAGACTGTTGGTGTGTTCTGATAAGCAATACTGCTCGTACTGACAAACCCTCAAAGGGGGAACTATTAAAACTTACAACTAAACAAAAAGTGCAGATACAAATGGCACTAGACAGAGGTCTTTTTAAAAAAAATGCAGTTTTCTCCCCTAGTTTTATGAATCGCAGATATTTGTAAGCAGGTGCCAGCATATTGGGGGTTTGTGTGTCATGTGTGAAAGTTTATTAATGATGGCCTAGGAGTGTAGCAGACAGATGCTGCAGAGAACAAGACAGGTACAGTCCGATGCCGAATCTAGATCTTGGAGGGAGATGGATGCTGGAAAAAGAGGCACCATGGAAAGAGATCAGTATAGACAAAGTCAGTGGGCAGACAGGCAGACGGATTTTAGGTATGGCACGATCTTGTCTAAAAAGGCAAAAGTTCTGATGCAATAATAGGTGCAAAACAATCCATCCATCCTCCTCTCCCGGGTGCACTCCAAGGTACAGTTAAAATGGATTAATCTTTGTGACAAACATAGCTGGCAAGGCAGACTATGGCAGACACTGAAGGCGATTTGCAGACTCAGAAAATACAAAGCTGGGAGAAGACACAGACATGAACCTCTCCCATCCTTCATTCAGCAAGGGAGGAAACTGAGGCCCAGAAACTCAGAGCAATAAATCACAAAGGCAGCAACTGTGTTAATACTAGAACCCCGAGTTCTAGAAGGCTGGAAAGCTGTTTCATGGATCACCAAACCACTAGAATTCGTTAAAGATTCCGGCCCCATGGATATGAAAATCACCCTTTTCTCCAGGATAACAAGATTCTTCCATCTAAGAAATAGTGCAAACCCCTCCATTTCACCCCAAATGTCTATATCCAAGGGGAAATATTTTTTGTTTGTTTTCTGTTCATTCTTAGAATAGAGCAGACAAATGTAACATTATAAGGTCCTGTCTGAGCAAGGGGTGGCTTGTGCTACATTTTCAAGCTAATACAGGCAGTAGATTGATCTGCCAAAACCTCGCCCAGACTTCACAATCTCCTCGGTGAACATCATCTGCTACGTGCCACCATGTAAGAAGATGTGGCTTTTTCAGACAACACATTTTCAAAATACGGGCACAGTGTGGGTGAAAGGGATTGAGTCTTCAAGCTTATGACAGAGTTTTAGATTACTAATGAGATTTTCTACCTGATGATTAGCAATGGGCAACTTTTCTGATATATTTCAATTGAAAACTAGCCACCAAAAAGGGGGGGGCAATTGTATTATTTGCTCATGAATTTGATTACATCTTTTTGGGGACACATGATCACATTTAGTAAGGAGGTCTCTCTTGACAACAGAAAATTGAGGGTGTGCGTTTTAAAAGGAGGGGGTGCTTCTAAAAAGAACAGTGCCATCAGATGTTACTGGAGAGATTAAGCCTCTCGTCCTAAAACAAGAATCATGATGTATATAAAAGCAAAACCTGCCAGTCATGCTTCAGTAACGACAGTGCGACTTGGGGTGAAAGGAGAAAACCGAAAGAATGTCAGGCACCTAGAAGCCACTCAAGAGCAAGGCACCCGAAAGAAGTCAGAGCCAGTGTGATTTAGTTTATTTGCACACTGACCTCTTTACCAATAGCTGCTGTGACTAGCCAGAAATACAAGATCCACAGCCAGTCTGGAGGTGAGAGAGAGAAAGGGCTGATTTTGACACTGGCTGAACCTCCTGCAGGTCTCAAACTATATGATAGGGGAAGCCCAGGGCAGGGAAGGGAGGTGTTTATAAATGCATGCTGACACGCTGCACATGGAGGGCATAGGCTTCTCAGCCAGCTCAGCTTTCTAACACTTCATGAGACAGAGCTTTACTCAGAGCCTCAGTTTTCCCATCTGTTAAAAGTGATGGCACTGACCCAGCTGAAGATAGTAGAGACAGTTAATATAAGGGAAATACACAGACTTGTAACTGCCTGGTAATTATTGTGGAGGGCTTAATATAAAGGTTAAATAAGCACAATTATGAACTATGGGTGTGCCGAGTGTGTTCTATCTGAAACCTGGCAATTCAGGACATAAAACCAAACAAGAAAGAAAGATGGAAGATGTAGACTTATATTAAAAGGGATGGCAATGGAGATCAATGAAGTTTTGAACCCTAAAATTATAAAATCTAAACTTACAAGATGTTAGTTCATCTGAAGGCCACAAAATTTCATTATTTCCAAATTCAAGAATATTTCCTGGCTCACAGTAAGCATGAGAGCCAGTACATTCTGGGACAGTTGCTCTGGATTCAGCACTTCTATTATAAATTACTGTCACAGCAACATTGTGTCTCCATTTCAAAGCAGAGGAGACTCAACTACAGTGAACTCATGAGATTTGCTAAATTACGGAGCTGTAAACAGAGCTAGGATTATACCTAGGCAATATGACCTTAAGCCTGCATTCTCTACAACAGAGTTATGCTGGCATCCAGTAGGTTTCACAAGCTAGTAGATTAAATGAACAGTAAATGAATAAAATGCATTTAAAAATTTTTAGTAGAAATAATGAATCTCATCATTATGTTAGAGAAGCTTGGGAGTTTGGACTGTTTCTTGGGTGCCTCTCAGGTGCAGCCCTCCGTCAGAAGCCAGGGTGCATGCACCTGGCACAGGGTTGAGACTGGGGGTAGGGAAGACTGCTGACCATGACCACCAGGGCATTTAAGTATCTGATGGTATTTTTAGCACTTTGAGGGTAGTGTTAGCACACAGGTTATTAATTGGCTTAATTCCAGTTTGGATAATTACATCGTGTCTCTTTAATTTGTCCCCTGACAATGCTATCCTTCACTCCCTGTCAAAGACATGCTCTTTTAAAAAGCATGTGAACACACACAAACATGTAGTTATTGTTAAGGTTTGCATAATCACTCAGGCTGCTACTTCCCCCTCCACACTAAATGGTTAGTGTATAGTGGACATGTAATAAATAAATAAATAGGGAAAAGAATGAAAGTCATCATAAAACAAGAGAACTAGTTGAAGCTAAGATTTCTATTTGGCACTCAAACAGATTTTTATTTTTCTTTCTTTTTTTAAAAAAATAAACAGATTATTAAACCATTTTGTTGGTGACAGAATTCTAATAATACACACACACACATACACACACGGTTAGGTATTTCAAGAGCTGATGACCTGATTATGATAAAATAATTTCTTTATTCTATGTATTTTTTTAGCATAAATATGTCAATGAAATTTCTGTTCTTTTTAGAGTAGACAAAAAGATGAGGTACTACATATAGCATAGTAATATAAGTCTCATTTAGAATAGCTAGCAATTCGGCCAACAGACCCTGACTTCCTTGGCAGCTGCTTTATAAAACACTCAAACATTTTACAAGAAAGCCTTGTTTAGCAAGTTCAGAAGCTTGACAGTCAAAAGTAGACACACCCTCTCCTTTTCCTGAAGAACTTTTGGTCTATAAAGATTGGCTGCATGCACACAACACCACAAGAAGCTCCCAGAGGCCTATATCTTAATCACATGCACAAACAACTTCACACATAGTACATGACACTTTACTGGTGAACACATTACATGAATAAACCACCAAATGTAAGGCGTATGGGAAACAGAGAAAGGGGTTAATTTATTTACTATGCATGAGAGTTTTTAGACCTTTGCTTCTCCAGCTTTTAGTTCAAAATTCCATGCATACTCTGCACATACTGATAAATGCCATAGCTCCACATATTACTGTCAAGCACCTTTTCCGGTTCAGCTCTGAAAGTCTCCTTTCTTACAAACTTCCTCCAAATGATTCTTTGTGGTCCTCTTATCACTTAATCACTTAAAAGTCGGTGCTTAAGGGGTGACCCTCATGCTATAGGGAGATTTGTATCAAACCAGTCCTATTTCCTTTTGAAAATCATAGGTTAATTCCATGACCTTATCTGCAAACAGGTCTAAATAAAATAAACAAATAAACAAACAGCCTGTCCCCATTTCTTTGGCACTGCTCAGTGATCTCTCAGTGACTGCCTTCTTGTTAGTCACTAATGTATTGAGACTGACCTCTATGGGAACAAGGCCTTTCCATTTTGTTTTGCATTTTTTTCTTTTGGTTTTTTTGAAACAAGGTTTCTCTGTAGTTTTGGAGCCTGTCCTGGAACTTGCTCTGTAGACCAGGTTGGCCTCCAACTCACAGAGGTCTACCTGCCTCTGCTTCCTGAGTGCTTGGATTAAAAGTGTGCACCACCACTGCCCAGCATATTTAATGTATTGTCTCAAATGACTATTGCTCACACTGGTAGGCGACATCCCATAAAAGCCAGAAGTACCAAATAGCTTGACAGTTCCTGACCACATTTTTATCTAGGCCCTAAATGCATAAAATAGGTGTGCATATTACCCTAACACTAGTGATTTGATGATCTAAATGATATTATTCAGTAGGATGTTTAAGAATTAGTCACTGGGCAGTGAAGGCACAGGCCTTTAATCCTAGTAGTCTGGAGGCAGACGCAGGTGGATCGGATCTCTATGAGTTTGAGGCCAATCTGATCTACAAAGTGAGTTCCAGGACAAAGAAACAGGACTGTTACACAGAGAAACCTTGTTTCAAAAATAAAATCAAATAAAACAAAACAAACAAACAAATGAATAATCAAAATTAGCCAATGAAAGTACTTATAGTTTACTTATTTTTATAGTGTCACCACTATTTTTACAGAAAGTCCTTAGAGTTCATATTCTAAAATCAAGTGAATTTTTAATTAGAAGAGAATATTGGAACATTGGAGATGGCTAGCAAGACCTTGGTTTTAAAATGCAATTCAGTGATATAATAGAAGAAAAAGGTCTTCAGCAGATGCTTTGTTTTCTTGGTAGCCTAGGAAAGCTAAGTTGTAGACATGGCTTATCTGATAAGCTTAAGGTCAAACAACTGAAGAAAAGCACCCATTTTGAAAGTCAAATTCCGCTATCCCTCTCCATGCCCATACTTTGCAAGATGTCTTTCGTATTCTTGGCTTCCACAATTCTGCTCTCTGTCCTTTTGGAGAAACTCTATTAAAATAAGTCTTAAATTCTGATGATAATAAAGGGTAACTATACATTTAGTTTTATGAACATATTGCAAAGGAACTGTGCTAGGCAGATTGATGGATAGCCTCACAGTACACTCATGTCCTAACTCCCAGAACCTGTAGGTTACCTTATATGGCCAAGGGGGTCTTGTGGATGTGATTAAGCAAACACTGTTAAGATGGGGAGATTATCTGGGATTTCCTAGGTAGGCTATAAATACAAGTTCTTCTAAGAAAGAGGTAGGAGGCTCAGTCAGTTGATGTGTTGGCAGAAGAAGCTGGAGCTGGAGCTGTCCAAGAGAGGGGCCACAAGCCAAAGAGTGCGAGGTTTTCAAAGACAGAAAGGGTAAGAAGGTGAACTGTCTTCTAGAATGTCCAAAACGAATGAGTTCTAGGAAGACCTTGACTCTAGTGCAGTAAAACAGGTTCAGACTTCTGCTTTCAGAACTGTAATGAGGATAAATATGCATGGTATTACAGTATCAGACTTGTGGTAATTTGTCATAAAAGCCCAGGAAATTAATACTGGCACCATCATCTACATTTGTCTGGATATTATCTTTTGCTATAACTAAAATTTCTTAGCTTTTTTTTTAAAATTCATTTCGGCAGATATATTACTTTGTTGGTTCTAACTGGGCTCATGTTACAAGAGCCTTTATCAGTCACAGTGTCTGGCTGACAAACTATGGATGAGTCTTTTCTTCTTTCTGTAAGAACTTCCTCCTAGGTTCACACAAAGCCATGCTCTTAAAACATGTTGTCCACTGATGACAATTTATGCTAGAGAGGTTGTGGGGTAAAGGTAACTCATGTATTGCTGGTGGAAGTGCAAGCTGGTACAGCCCCTTTGGATATCAGTTTGATGATTTCTCAGAAAATAAGGAAACAACCTTCCTCAAAACCCAGCAATACCACTTTTGGGTATATATCCAAAAAATGCTCAATCGTGCCACAAGGACATGTGCTCAACTATGTTCATAGCAGCACTGTTTGTTATAGCCAGAACCTGGAAACAACCTAAATGCTCCTCGACCGCAGAATGGATAAGGAAAATGTGGTAAATTTACACAATGGAGAACTACACAGTGGAAAAACATAATGGCATCTTGAAATTTGCAGGCAAATGGATAGAGCTAGAAAACATCATATTGAGTGAGGTATCCCAGACCCAGAAGAACAATTATCATATCATATTATACTCATTAGTGGCTTTTTAACATAAAGCAAAGAAATCCAGCCTACATACCACAATCCCAGAGAACCTAGACAACAATGAGGACCCTAAAAGAGACATACATGGATCTAATCTACATGGGAAGTAGTAAAAGACAAGATCTCCTGAGTAAACTGGGAGCATGGGGACCATGGGAGAGGGCTGAAGGGGTGGGGAGAGAAGGGGGACAGAGAAAAATGTATAGCTTAATAAAATAAATAAATAAAAATTAAAAAAATCATGCTGTGAAGGGGTCCATTGAAGATCCATATATTGACACTTGCTGAGGGATGACACATTAGTTAATTCACAACAGAAATTCTAGTTAGAAGGAAGCTGAAGAATCTCAGTGTCCAATTCTTTTTTACTTTTATTTATGTGTATGTGTCTCTGTGTATGCTATATGTATGCAGGTGTTCACAGAAGCCACAAGACGGCATCAGATACCTCTGGAAGTTGGGACTCTCTGACCCTGCCATGTTGGTTTTGGGATCCAAACTCCTAGCCTATGGAAGAGCAGCAAGTGCTTTTAACTTTGGAACCATCTCTCCAGCCATTAGTATCCAATGTTTTACTGCCAGAAGGTCTGAATTCTTTCAAAATCCTAGTCTTTTTTTCCTAGTCCTCAGTCCATAGTGTTCTTTCACAATGGAGGTTAGAAATGGAGAAATAAGCAGCTCAAGGTACCATCTCTGGAGCTAACTTCTTTCAGAAAACCTCTTGTCTCACTGTTGGCACATGCAGTCTGTTGATCAGTGCTCCTAAAAGAATGCTCCTCAGACCAGTAACATTGATGCTGCTTAGAAATTTGCGGGAATTGTAAATCTTTGGCTTTTACTCTAGGCTTGCTCAATCAGATACGTCGAGGTAGATGCCGCAGTATCTATATTTTGGCAAGCCCTTTATGTGACTCTAAAGAACCTCTGTTACTGGGTAAATCTGTGAAGTTAAACAAGGCTATGAAAAAGCATGCTGAACTAAGAGATTATTTGCTAGCCTGGGTATAACTGTGGCTCTAAAACTTGCTATGTGACCTTAGACCATGATCTTGATCTCATTACCTATAAGATAGAGCAAATTACATTTATGCAAAGGAATTTATTAAAATAGTAAATAATAAAAATCACAACTCAGCATTACTTATTGTGGAAGAACAGTCAGTTTGGACTGCAAGTGTTCTAAGACCAAGGTATTGGGGACATCATGACATTTTATATTGACAGAGACTCTGAAATAGTAACAGTTAAGGCTTCAGAAATTTCAAGTTCTCAGCTGGGTGGTGGCGGTACATGTCTTTAATCACAGGTGGAAGGCAGAGGCAGGTGGATCTCGGTGAGTGGGAGGCCATCCCGGTCTACAAAATGAATCCCAGGCCAGTCAGGGTTACACAGAGAAACCGTCAAGTTGCAAGCAGTCAGTTCCAATGCTGACCGGATGCTTGTACACAGCTGAAGGGTGTGATAGAGAGAAACAAGAGTCCCTGGCATTGTTAGGCTTTAGAACCAAGTACTGAGTTTTTTTTTTTTTTTATCTGAAAATCTCCATATTCACTGGATTGCAGAATTTAGTGACAACTTTTTGGGTTCTGTACTGACAACAAAAGTCTGTGGCTTGTGGGATTCACAACCACGATTCTTTCTCAGCATTCAGGTCCTCTCCTTTGAGAAAGGTGGTCCATCATAACTCATCATAACTGGGCTTTCCAGACAACATTTTAAAACAAGGTATTCCCGGAACCCAAACTGATTATGTTCACCTAAATTTTAGTGAAAAAAGCATAAATCCTAGAAGGTGTGAAGGATTGTTCAAATTAAGATTGAGATCCTTTTTAGATACAGAAGTCCACATTGCTCACAGGTTGTAAAGGACTAACACAACCATGTTAAATATAATCACAATTTTAATAGAAAATGATCAGGATTTCTTCGGTATCTAAATAATATAAATTCAGTATTTACAAAGGCCTCTTTGCTAGTAGGAAAAAAACACCTCACAGAAGACTGTGAAACATATTTTTTTCTTCTTGCATGGAATTGTAGTATATATCCCTTTGGCCTGAGGGAATCTTCCTTCCTCTGGAGAGTAAAGACTCCACATCACGTTTTGGAGTTCCTCTGTGCCTTACAGGATGGCTATGGGATGCAAAGGTTCAGTTTGGGTTCCTGCTGCTGCTAAGCCGCTCATAATGTGTGAGTCAGGAGAGGCAGCTGTCCCCTTTAAGAACTTTGTGTCCTGAAGCAAGTCATCTGTCCTTTCAAACCTCACATACTATTTGTAAATGCGGATGACGTGTGCCCTGGCAAACACATTGTTCTAAGAATTAAAACGAATGAGAATGCTTTGTGAACTAAGGATCCTGACTGGTGGTGCTATTTTGATTACTTACTCTTAGCAGGAGAGTGAATTGTATAGGACATTGGGGATGGTAGCTCGTATGTGTTTTCACATGTATGTTGCACATATATCCACAGTGTCCCCACTGAGCAATTCTAATATGTCACTTTATAACTAAAGCGGTAATTAAGGATGAATTTTCTTTAACTCCCCACATGATCTCTTTTTGTTCATGATTAGTTGCACACTAAGCAGATAGCGATGTAGAATTTATTATAGTTCCGTTTTGACCAACTTGACTTAGGAAAGATTCCCTAAGTAAGAATAAATTCAGAATTACGAACTTGAAAAAAGCATGGCACATACAGCTGGTACTAAGGGTTTAAAAATATCTTCAAAGGCCATTCTTTACTTGCTTAACCCCAAGGATCTATTTAGAAATGTTCATTAGTTCAACAAGTGTTCCTGTAGGAAAGTTTGTAGCAAAGACATTGGCTCAAGATTTATAAGAACAGGAACATGCATTCTGCCCCAAAGCAAACAGTTACTGCTTTGAACAGTCAAATTGCTTAAAGAAATCTGTATTCTGTGTTCAGAGAAAAAGCTCCTATATTAATGCTATTTAAGCAGCTATGAGGATGTGGTGCCCACTCTGAGTCCTGTAAACAGAGGGGAATTTGCAGTATATTTTATTATAAATCATTAATGTAGTTGTGTGCAAAGAATACATCTGAATATCACAAGCCGCTGTTTCAAGGTTTGTGAACTCAATCCTACCCTTTCTGCTATGCACTCTTAACTAGGAGAACAAGCTCTGACTTAACACTCTCTAAGTTTCCTTCTGCGTCCAGTGGTGGTTTATAAAGAACATTTGCGTCTAAACTATCTGCTGTTTAATTGGATTCACTTCTTATTGGCTTTTCTTGGGGGGCAATTAATGCACATAAAACTTCTATAGATAAATGCATCATTATCACTGAAGTGAAAGTTGCAATTCTTAATTTTTTAAAAAGATTATGCACTGGGCCTCTTATTTTTTCCATGTGACACCTAATCTGACTAATTATAGAAGTGAATGGAAAACATGATTCTCTTTTAAAATGCTCCCTTTATGGGCAAGACTTGTAGGAAGTCAGCTAATGTGTCAAGTACAGGCATTCTGCACAATCACACTGACCATGAGGTTCTACATAGTATATTTTACATATACATATACATAGTATATTTTATTATAAATCATTAATGTAGTTGTGCAAAGAATACATCTGAATATCACAAGCCGCTGTTTCAATTCTGACTGGAAATATTTTAAGTTAAAGCCATAAAATTACATAAATAAATTACATAAATAAATTACATAAATATAAATATGCATACTCTGGCAGACATATATTTGCACATCCTTAAAATTAATGCAAAGAAAGACATATTCCTTTGTTCTACTGGAATACAAATGGTGAAGACTAATGAATGAATAAATAAAGCACCAGGTAGCCAAATCAACGTCTGCTCAATTCTGGTCAAGGAGGTGAAGTGAGGTTTCCCTTTGAGTCAGAGAATGTAGTAGATAAAAAGGACGAGAATAGCTGGGGGGATTTCCGGAGGCCATTGCAGACCAGCTCAGACGCTGTTAAGGGGCTCATTTTCATGATACTTTTGGTTGCATTTGTCACACTTGCTCTAGGTCCCCTGGAGCATTAAGTGCCACATCACAGCACTACAAGAACAAGGCTAAATGCAAGAAGGGACACTATAAGGTTCTTTCTCTCTCAGATCCAAATGGCCTGGAGTTTGTAGATATTTTCAAAACTGTATTTTTTTTTGGTTTTGTCTCCCCTCCTGAACCCTTATATATTCTTCAAATAGGACTAACTGGGATATAATTTTTTTCAATAAAATTCTAAATTCCCTTGCTTAAAATAAACTATCATCTGTAAAATTTCATTGGTACAACTAATGATTTGTATAGGTAGAAGACATTTTCCAAAAAAAAAAAAAAACAACCCTGACTGGATAGTAAGTGTGCTCTAGATTAAGGATTTAGCTACAGTTTGGTACATATTTGTTCTTCATTAGGCTTGGAACATATAAATTGGTACACATTTCAACTTTTCACTATTATATTAAATTATTAATGATTTGAAATTAGTAGCCAGTACAGCCACCACTTTTTTGAAATAGTGCCTGTCATTTCTTCTAAGTTTGTTCAGGACAAAATGTCTGCAACCTAATTTGTCAAGAAAATAAATGGTGAAGGTCAAGAAGAGGACAGCATTCACTGCAAGAACAAAGTCTGGTCTTAGGATGAATAGGGGGCAGAAACTCTCTCAATCTTCGGATCAGAAGAGAAAGACAAAGAGAGTTACCCCAACTTCCAGGTGAGAAGCTGGATTTCAGACAGGGTCAGTGACTCTATGCTGTGCCCAGTTAGGAGGTGGCAGAAGTGTGCTTAGAACTGGGCCCTGTCTGATAATATTTGGTCTCTTATTTATATCCAGTATCATCAGGAGCTTAAGGTCCCACATGGATTATCCACAGGTTTCTTGCCATGAATGGAATAACAGAACAATTATTATATAAAAATCCGTATATGTATTATCTATTTATCATATACGGATAGTTACTATATATGAGTATATTTGAAGTATATATATGTAAGCCACACTTAGCTATTTCATGACAGTTACCAGTTATTAGCATTTACAACATGTCAGGTATTATCCTCAATACTTTACATCTATTTGGCTAGACCTAATAACATCTTTACAAGGTATAAATTACTGTTATCATGCACTTTAACAGATGAGCTAAGAAGGCACTCAACTGGTTAAGTAACATACCTAAACTCCTGCCTCTTTCTGGGTCTCTTTCCTAGTCTTCACCCTCCACCATGTATTTGACTTTGACTTATTCTTTACTACTTTAGTAGATGATCATTGTCTCTTGGTTGAAAGCAAAATCAAAAATTACATAGCCAACAGTTTACTTTCCAGGCCCAAAAAAACTTATAGGAAATCCCCATATCTAGAGAAAAGAAAGCTCCCAACAAGTTATTATGATCTGAAAAGTAGAGGAGATGTTTGGGGCAAGGTGGACTTTCTATATCACTCAAGTCCTAACATGCTTATAAATTCAATTTAATTCAATATATATTTAATGCATGTCTGCTGTGAGCAAAGGGACCTACTAGGACCTCATAGCTCCAAAGATGATTAAGAAGTCAATAACCTTATAGTTGGAATATAAGCATCACATGATTAAAACTCACCAGGGAGGAATCATAAGAGTTGCTAATAAGACTCTGTATGGTTCAGCGGCTCGAGGACTACCAACCAAAAAGGCTATGTGTGTGAGATGGACTTTAGAATATGGGAGAATTTCAACAATTGAAATTGCAAGGATGTGATTTAGGCTAGGGGTATGAGGTAAGTGAGAACATGGCGAGAGCGAAGCACAGTGTGTTTGGGATCTACCTGGCTGGCTTCTGTGACACTGAAAGAGACAGTCGTTGGAACTGGAGACACCAAGGGCAGAACAAGAATAATTTCATTTTCTGTAGGAAGGTTCCAGAATCTACAGGGCAGCATCAGTTTCAGATCTTTAGGGAGAACTTTTAAAAAACTGATTAGATTCCAGGAGTATGAGACAAGCAAAGAAAGGCAGCCTACACTGACAGAAAGATGAAGGGAACGCGGATAAAATAGCAAGAAGGACCATGAGATAAACTGGTGAACTCTGAGAACAGAGGCTGTGAAGACAAAAGGGAAGAATGCTTCCAGAAACAGAGGTTGGATGTCAAGAGCCAAGTCTGAAACAATGAAGCTGGCAAACCCAGGCATATTTAAGAGCTAGGGCTGTCCTTATAGAACCCATCTTTGAAAAGACTGTCTCCGGTTGGGTGGGGGGAAGGGGGAGAGTGGGAGGAAGGGAGGAGCAATTGTGGTTGGTACGTAAAATGAAAAAAAATTTAAATAAGGTTTTTTTTTGTTTTTTGTTTTTGAAAGAAAAGACTCTTATTCTTTTGTATTCTTTCTCTAGGTTCATGAAGCTACAAAATTATAAACTAAACTTTTCTTTTTTGAAAAATACTGTATTAAACTAGCTGGGAGACAAATGATACTGATGTTTTAAGAGCAACCAGTAAAATTCAAACATCATTATTTTATTTTTATTTAAAAGACAACGGAGATTCTTCATACGAAGGTTAAAATTATTCCTTGGTGGGAGTGTGAACTTATTTGAATTTTATTCAGCAATTTTTTGATCCTCTCCTATCTGCCAGACATTGTGCTAAGTATTAGGATCAGTAGAATTTCCAACACTTAGCAGCCTTTTGCCTGGGAGCTTTGCTTCTTCACACTGGCATATCTTTGCTGTGATAAGTTTAGGTTTTGGCCTTTAAGAGTTTGTGTTAAGTTCATCTGTATGTGTTTCTGTTTCAAGTTCTTTTTGTGTGTTCTTTAGTATTTGAGTAATTCTTTGTGACATCCAAAGGTGCTTCAGAAGAATAAGCAGATCTAAGGCCAGCACAGGAACAGGGGTTCTTGCTGGCAATGTAGCATGTAGCCCAGTAAGAATGACTTTCCTATTATTTAAAACAACTACAGGAATCTTAATTTCATTGCATCCATGTATACAGAATAAAGGTAAGGAGGAAAACCACTTCTAGATGGAGAACTGGAAACAGCTTCAACCCTGAGTCAAAATGGAGAAAGGAAGCCATGTGGGACATCTCCAAGAGCTATTATTGGGCTTTCCTTATGAACTTATGTGCATAAGCACTTTTGTATACACACATGCTTTTCTAACATTGCCTTTACATATCTCTTCAGCCTTTTTGAATACACTGTTCTCCTACAAAAAATATTGTTGTACACATTGTTTTGTGACCTGCATTCTTTTGAGGCATATACTGAACGTCCTGAACAATATTCTATTTTGTGAATGTATTAATATATAGTAAATCAAGCCCTATTTGTAGCCATTTTCTTGCCATCTGATTTTCACTATCTGATCAATACTTTTGTGAGTATCACTGAGCACAGCCTTTGCATTGGTCATATGGAGGGAAAAAGTTTGAGAGCTTTAACAGGACTATAGCCAGGTAAGCAAGGACTATTAACATAACTACCACAAGCAATGAAAGGAAAGTCTCGGTCCTTCAGAGCTGAGCCATGGTGGCAGAGAAAATGAGAGAAGTGGGTGTGACAGAAATATGGAGCCATGGGGATGTCAAGCTGGAGAGTACGCGGCTTGTCTGAAGGGAGCAGCTGCCACTCTGTTCCAGTACTGGTGCCACGTGCGGATGCGGGTTTAATGCTGCCAGATCTTCAATTTTTCGAGAGAAGCCAGAAAAATCTGGATATTTTGGAAATCTCTTTGTGTTTAAAAGCTGGATCTAATTATTTTAAAATATTCCACAGATCAAATATAAATTAAGAACAAAAATTATAGGCTAGCTAGATGCAGCTCCAGGCCATGGGCTTATAGCTTTCAAACTGAAAGGGAAACAAGGTATTTGGAAATCTCTTTCTAGGGAAACATAGCATGTGGGAATCTATTTCCAGGAAGCAAGTTAAGCAAATAGTGCTATATTTCAGGTGTTCCTCCTAACAGGAATGAGATATGGAGAATCTGAACCTCAGTGCAAACCTTGGGAAGCATATAAATACTGCTACCCATTTCACATCCACAAGGAATTAACCAGAAGCAGCTTCTAACTCACTTTGAACTTCTCGAAGAAACATGCTTTAATAATATGACTGTAACCCTGGCACTGTATGTTGATATCAAATGATAATTTCCGTTCATTATCCATGGGAACAAACATTTCCCATTAGGATCCACCTGCACTACTTCCTTTCATAAAGAGGAGGTGGTATTTGGCTATGTTCTGGTTCTGATTCATGAGAAATCAGACCAAGCCCAACATTTCTGTTCTTAACAGATTTTGGTTTTTCAATCTGTAGAACACAATGTTTCCCTAGGCTCGGTTCTAGCATGCCAAGTTTTGGCTGGCCACAGACTTTGACATCTGAGTGAAAAATCTTTCAACAATGGCATTTAAACTGAAGAATCAACAGACCTTTAATTATAACACTGCTTGTAATTCCCCCTCTCTTATCATGATGTTCAAATTGCCTCAAATCACTAACTGCACGGACAGCATGCTATTTCATTTGCCATTGGAAATATCATAATTTGGAAACTTGGTGGCTTGAGAATGTGTATTAATTTTTGAAATATCAGTATTATTTTCTTCACCATAAATTAAAGAGGCATATGGAACGAAGGTCAAAATTACTGATTCATTAGAAATAAGAAATAAAAAATATTCAGCACATAATTTCTCAACTTATCTAAAATGCTCAAGATCTATTTAGAAAGTAGTATTTCTACTTGGAAATGAGGCATTAGCTACATGGGAATGGGGACTCCCGTAAAGTGAGAGGACACTAGGTTCCTCTGTGCTTTGCCCTAAAATGTCAGCAGACCATAATGACTGTCTCAGAGTATGTGATTTTTCTTACAAAATAACAGAAGATTCCTCTCCTAAAGTATATGAGGAAGCCTTTGAAAGATCCCTTTTAGAAATCTATGTTGAAAGGTACTTAAGTTATAGTCAATCTGATTATCTGTGTATACTTAGTGGGAAAATTGGGGTTTAAAAAGTAATTACAGAAAATGTTTATTTCCATGTTCTACAGCAGTTAGATAAGTTTTGTTTGTTTTTATATTATAGAGTTTGGTTATGTGTGGAAAGTGGGCATAATTACAGTTTCTTTTTCATCTTGAAGAGAAATCTGGCTTTAGATTTCCAGGAAATACACTTATTTAGACCAAACATTAAGGCAGAGTTCCATATACGCTTTCTAATCTTCACAACATGCCTTCAAGATGGGTATCATCAATCTGTTACTGATAAGGAACTAAGACTTGGAACTAAGACTTGGATAAATTGAAGAATCTGACCAATTTAGCTTGTCTTTTTGCCTATGCATTTTAAGTGGTAGAGTTTGTACTCAATTCTCCAATGCCTTCTGAGTCTTCTTTCTCTGGGAAAATACCTCCATGAAAAGCTGACAACATTTCCCACTGTGATCAGCTTTCCTTTCTTAATACAATGAGTTACTGGGAGACAATGCTAACTGTATTTAGCACTGTTTTGGGACTAAAATTTGCCTTTGTCTATTATATGGAATTCATATTTAAGGATAGCTACAAGAGACCTTTGATTTTCTTGAAGACTCATGGTTTTATATTTTGTCTTTTATTTATTTACTTTTTTTTGGTTTTTCGAAACAAGATTTCTCTGTGTGTCTCTCCAGCTGTCCAGGAACTCACTCAGTACACCAGGATGACCTTGAACTCATGGAGATCTGCCGTCTTCTGCTTCCCTGAGTGCTGGAATTAAAGGTATGCACTCCCACTACCTGGTGATATTTTGCCTTTTAATTTTTTTTATTTTTATTTTTTTTTGAGACAAGGGTCTGGAATTTGCTATGTAGCCAAGGATGACCTCGAATTCCTGATTCATTTGCCTCCCCGTTCTGAGTGCTGGGACTACAGGTATGCACTACCATACATGGTTTATGCAGAATTGGGTATTGGACCCAGGACTTTGCACACACCACGTAAGTAATCTACCAATGGGACTGAATCCCTAACCCTCAAACTGTGTCCTTTGTTATACCTATGAATATGCTTGTTTTGATAAAATTGGGTCCTAAGTCTTGATTCAGGAAACATGTGGTCTCTGACTTTATTTATTTTGTTTATAAAATGTATCCCACGACACTAGTACTGACCAGCCTGTAGCAGTCAAGAATGAGATTCTCTTAGGTAATCAGTAGGAGAACTCCAAATCAAAGTTATTGGAGGGGACAGAAATAGTAATTAATGACAATAACACATATATTGAGTTAATAATGAAATGTTCCTGAACCTATCCACATATCATGTGTAATCTTTACCATGCCCCTAATTTTATATATTAGGAAATAGGCTTAGAGAAGATAAATGACTGACTAAAGGTCATGTCTAGTAACCACATCTGACTCAATAGCTTGGATTTTCTCTGCTTCACTAACCAATAGTTAACTATACATGAACAAAGTCCAAGGAGGTAGAATCAAGAAACAGTGTTTTAATATAAGTGGAAGATGGATCCAAGTCTAAAGAACTGTACTGGGAACAGATCTGGAATAAGTGGGTCCAGCATGGTTGAAGGAACCCCAGAGAAATCCTGTTGCATCTCAGGCATGTAGGTCTGAGACAGAGAGGGAGAACTGAGTTATCAGTGGTGGTTTAAACATAGGAATGCTTGGATAATTTTCATGTTCTTCAAAAATTTTTTTAATTGGGTAGCAGAAAATAAAGAGAATATGTCACAAGGACTTATTAAAAGTTTCTGTCTTTACATGTTTTAGCTTGAGGATGAGGAGGAGGAAGAAGAGGAGAAGGGCAAACTTAATTTTTAAGCAAAATACTTTTTGAAGCACAAATTTCTCTAAGAGGAACCTCATCCATACGTTATGATAAATGACTTTAATGAAGCCTTTAGCTTACCTAATTGAGTGGAATTAAGGCAAAAGAAGCACAGCCTGGGGAAAGGCAATGGGAAGCAAGGGGCTGAAGAAGAGAAGAAGAGTGATGGGAACAACATAGATGAAGACCACAGAAGGCTTTGCCCAGAAAAACAGGATGCTGAGAAATGTTCTTCAGGGTTCCATAAAGATAAGGAAGTGATACGACTTGGTGATGCTCTGAATTTAGGTCAGGTCTAACATTTGGTGGTAGGTAGGACATATCAGAATCACTCCGCTAGCCGCTAGTTCTAGGTTTAACAACTGAATAAAATTCCCCAGACTGAGTACCTCCTCAATAAACACTGACTGAGAAAATGAGATGTCAAAATGACTTCAGAAGTTGGTAATTTTCAGATTTACAAATTCTAACATATTAAATTAAAAGACAGTCAGCCCAGTGTGTCATTTGGCAACTGAGTCTCCTCTGGAATAAAGAAAATCTGGACAGTGGAGAAGGACTGGATGTCTCTATCCTGGCCTGCCTTCCTGTGTGGCCAGTTTTGCATGCCTCAGTTTTCATGGCACCATTAGAAGGTACACTGTGAATGCCAAAACAACGCCGGAACCGTGTGAGCTCTGGGAAAGTTACGTTAGGAAATATGGAATGTGTAGCACACAGACAGGGCTGTGTTAAAGACACTGGCCTCTACTCTGGACCAGCACTGGGCCTGCGGAGAGTTACTTCTGAAATGTGTATATATAAATTGTGACAGGGACAGTCAGAAGCAGCACAAGGACATGACTCGACAAGAACTGCGAAAGCACTGAAATCAGCTGCAGGCCCAGCCACCCTTGAACTGTAGGTATGTAGACAGTCCCTGGGTGTGGCTGGAAATGAGCATGTGAGCTTGCAGCTCATCTTGCCTGGCTTTCTTCCTTTTCCAAACCCCCAGTTCATGCTGTCCCAGGAGGGCTCTAAATTACAGTGCCTTCCTGGACCTGGGGGAAGTTGGGAGGACCTTGGACTTAGCATAGAGTGGGGAACCCTGATGGCTCCTTGGCCTTGAGAGGGAGGGAGGGGAGGTATGGGTGGAGGGAAGGGGAGGGAAAGGGGAGAAGGAGGGGAGGGAAGGGGGAGGAGGAGCGGAGGGAGGGGGGAGGAGGAGGGAAGGAGATGGAAATTTTTAAATATAAAAGAAAATAAACCATGAGAAAAAAAATTACAGTGCCTTTCACATACATTTCAAATGTATATCATCCTCTAACTTAAAGGGGAGAGGGGGGAGTATTTTGTTATACATGAACTGAATTTTGACAGTAAATTTGCATTTTGGATGTTTTCTCACTTATGAGCTGTGGAAAATGCACATTTTGTCTAAATATTGATAAAGCTTTAGAATGAATACAAGAAATGGGATTAACCTAGCAGGTTATGTAGCCCAGGCTGTATATCACAACTATTCCAGAAGGTTTAAAACAGATAGATCCCTCAACCTTGGCCCTTTCCCCTGTCTTCTCCAAATTATGCTGACATAATGTCGGTTTTGGCTACATGTGGTCAGCTAGAAGGACCATGGTCTTACCAGTTTTGTCTGTCTTAAGAGCAATCTACAAACCTCTCTATAGTCACATGGGAATACAGTTTATGAGACAGTAAAGGCTGCGGATGATATGGAACTGGTTCCATTAGATACATTTGTAACTATTTTAGAATATAGCTTATGTTTGCATGAATTAATGATTCACTTCTCTTTAAGCAACTTAGGCACTTCCCTCCCAAGAACAGAGAAAAGGGGAGAAAGGAAGGAAGGAATGAAGGGAGGAAGGAACGGAAAAAGGAAGAGCAAGCAGCAAAACTGGCACGAAATAGGCCACCCACAAATTCCACAAGCTGCAGCAATTAGCTCTGCCTCTGCCTCTGCCTCTCGGTCCAGCGAGGCAGAGATGACTCCAAAGCACTTATACCCAATCCTGGCTTTCCTTCTGCCCTGCAGTCTCCAGTCTCCTGAAGCCCAGTAGACAGCTAACGGATACCCACTCAGCACCATTCAGTGTGTAGGAAATTAAACTGGTGCTCTCCCCTCCCAGGTCTGCTCCTGCTCTGCTGCCCTGGTTCTGTTTATGGCTCCACTCGGGCTCAAAATCAGAGATATCTTTGGTCCCGGGCTATCCCTGGCTTCCAAATATAATGGATTAATTCTCTTCTGCCATGTGCCATAAATCAGTGCTGTCTTGTTCAGTCCCTCTGCCCATGCCCTACTTAGGACCTATATTGCCTTTTGCCTGGACTGCTGTGAGTCTCCCACCTTTGCTTTGTCCTCTGGTCTCTCTCTACCTCAATCCATTTTGCTTCACTGTTGCCAGATTAATCTTCTGGAGGCACAGGTCTGACTGTGCTAGTCTCCTACGGAAAACTTTCAATAGCTCCCCATTGTCCACTGAATAAAATTCAGATTCCTTGGCCTGGTAATCAAGTCCTTTAACTTCTGGGCCCAGTCTGCTTTGGCCATTTATTTCCCACTACTCACCTTCCTACACTTCATGCTCTAGTTAAATTCAACCACTTCTTTGCAGATTCTTTACCCCTTTTATCCCTCCACACATTGCTTATGGCTTCAGAGATGGGCTTTCCTTTAATCTTTGTTCAAACCCTTACCTTTCGGGTCTGAACCCATTTTCATGTAAGCTCATGCTCAGCCCTCCCCTGAACTCCAAAAATGCTTTTCCTTCACAGGGACACAGCCTCCTCTCCTGCTAGGTGAAAGCTTCTTTGAAGGCAGGGTTTATGTCTGGTTGGTCAGCTCATCCTCTCCAGCACTTAGCAGACAAGTTCATTGTGCTTGTCCAGTGAAAAGGTAAGCATGGGGCTAGACGCAGGCTACACATAGGTGCCTGCTTGTCTTCTTGACCAAAGCAAATTAAAAGTAAGGACACAAGGAAGAAACGAGGCTCTCAGAGGCTTGCCTGCTCAAGAAGTAACCTGATAGCCAAAGATGAGAAATGAAGACTATAAAAAGAAGACATTAGGACTAAAAATATTCCTGCAGTTCAGGGGTGAGTAACACAGAAGCAAGCAATCTTTTAGAATAAGGAGCACATGGTTAAGGCCACATGGAACAGCTGGCAGATCACAAATAATATCCAAATGTACAGCATCATTTTTATACTTCCATACCCCCATTAGCACAAACAAAAACAGAATATATAATATTAAGATAATAAACATAAAACACTTAGAAAATTTTGAATTGTGGCATGTTCTGAAAAAATCTACAGGCATATAAAATCGAGATTGTATCTCAAAACTTAAAATTAGTAAGGTAAGAAATATTTATTTAAATGTGGGGGGGGTGATAAAATTCTGTTTCATGAGATGTCCTACAACATAAACCAAATTGACAATATGAAGTCAGGTAGATAAGTTCTCTTTATAGTTGAATATGTGTATATATTCTTCTAAGTGTTAGTGAAGTATTAATCCTTCTTAATAAAATCTACTCATGGCATACAATTTAAAAATATACTTAAAAGTAAGAAAAGAAATATCTAAAACTTCCCACAAATCTACGATTCACAATCTCTTACTTTTAGAAAATTATTATGACCATAACATATACATAATTAAATTAGTTGCTTTTTAATTAAATATATGCAGCATAGTCCATGCCATTAAAATATTTTTATAAACATTTTAATGTGTCAAAAACTATACTTAATGGACATGTCATACTATGTGTACACAGTCCTCTGTATTTTAACAGTTAACTTATTTCATACATGTTATATATGCAAATATATATAAATTTAGCCTGAGGTAGTAACCATAAAAGCATAGTAAACTGACCTGCAATGGTTCACTATGACATTATTTTTATTTTTTGTGTATGTTTGAAATGCCTATAAAAGGTTAAAAATTGCATGAATATGATGAACATCTTGTGTATAGTAGGTTTAGTCTATGTGTGTTCAATTCCACAGGCTAGAATTGAGAATTAAACTTTCTATTCAAAATCTGACCACAACACTTCTTATTTACTTAAACAGGGAAGCAGCCAAAGCTGTGTGAGTTTGGATTCAGTTTCCTTACCTAAAAGATGGTATAAAATGGTAACTTACAGGACCATTGTAGGGATCATAAGAGATAATCTGGATTGAATACTTCTATACTATTACTGAGAAATGGATTCTGTGTTGTAAAGCAATGTAACATATAAACTTGTAAATATACCAGAAATAATGTACTTTAAGTATTCTTCATCTTTATTTTCAGGCTAAACATTTATTCTAAAGATAGTAAGAATGTTAAAATAATCTGCATTGTTGTGGAGTACTGGCATAAGAGTACTATTCTTATAGCCAAAGCATCTGAAGTTGGAAGATGAGTTAATTTACAAAGGAACAGGAATCACCAGAGGCTCTTCTCAAATACAGACCCGAGTCCCAGAACCCACCCCGTGCGTGCAAATGGACTTTGTCGCACTCTTCTTTTTCTCAAAGACTTGGGTCTTTCTAATTTTATGTTGTTGTTTTAGAGCTTCCTGAAGCTTAGGCTCCAACTTGCCATGCAGACAAGGCTGGACTTGAGCCCCAGTCTCCGGACTCTGCCTAATACTGGGATTACAGGTGTGTGCTAACTATCCTGCTTCAGGAGTTAGGATCTTTATCCTTGGAAACGATTTTAAAGTTTAGTCTAAATTTGTCCCAATTTTGGATATTAAGTTGGACTTCTGCAAATGGTATACTTTTTCTTTCTTTCACTTTCATCAGTGTTACCCATTTAAAAGTGTTTATTCTAGAAAAGAATTTTACAGAAACAAAACGGGCACTTATAAAATATGCTATGCTTCAAAATGCACATTAATTGAAAAATTTAATATTTTTAAGTCTAATAATTAAAAAATTTAATTCAATCACCCACTGAGACGGCAGGACAGAACTAATGGGAGACCACCAAGTCCACTTGGAATGGGACTGATGGAACATGCGACCAAATCGGACTCTCTGAAAGTGGCTGATGGTGGAGGCTGACCGAGAAGCCAAGGACAATGGTGATGGGCTTGGTCTCTACGACATGGACGGGCTCTGTGTGAGCCTTGTCAGTTTGGTTGCTCACCTTCCTGGACCTGGAGGGAGTTGGGAGGACCTTGGACTCAACATAGTGTAGAGAACCCTGATGGCTCTTTGGCCTGGAGAGGGAGGGAGTGGGGGTATAGGTGGAGGGGAGGGGAGGGAAGGGGGAGGAGGAGGGGAGGAGATGGCAATTTTTAATAAAAAATAAATAAACTGGAAAAAAAATTAATTCATTTAAAAAAAATGAAGCATGATACAAGCTCAATTCAATTTGGAGCACAGAAGGTGCCCAACACTTTTCTGAAGAGTTTTTCAAATATCAAGCCTGACTTCATGGAAGGCCTTCAAAAACTGGTCACAAAAGATTAATTGCAACTTGGTTTTAACCAAGTATTTATAGCTAGTTTATAACTATTTCTGAAATAAGACATTATTAAGCACACACATTTTTTAAAAGCCCAAATTTATATACATGACTTTAAGTATCTAAAAGTTTGTGTTTAGAAGAATGCTGTGAAAGTCTGAAAGAGGTAGTTTTCTATAAACTAGGGAAATACACAGACAGCGAGAGGGAAGACTGGACCTTTCGTTCTAGGTTGTGCGATCTACTTAGACCAAGGCATCAGGCACCAGGGATGCTGCGATTCCTCTGCCTCAGGTTCATGCATCTGTCTTATAAAAAATGTGCCAGCTCTAGCAAGCTCACGATACTCAGCAAACTTGCTAGAGTTACAGCTGGGGATTTGTCTTTCAGGGCTGGCTCTATTTACTGGATTCTTTTTTTTTTTTTTGCTTCTTTCTCCCTGGGGGGTCACAGTGGGTTCTTTTTATTTTTTAGAGGGAAGAGATGGAAGGAGTTATTGTGAGTTCTATTTTGGATTTTGGTGAATAGGAAGGCAGGGAATTTGACAGTCTCTACTCTGTTATACTGAAGCATGGTGCTGAAGATTTTTCTGACGAGGTCTGGAAATAGCTAAACCTGTTTCAAGTAAGGCCTTAGACAAACCATGTCTGTGTTAGAGGTCGGCTGTTGCACAATGCCTCCTTTTTGTGACCCCTGTCACTATCCCTACTGGCATATTCCAAAAGTAACCAGGGGGATGGTAAAGAAATGCTCTGCGTCAGGTGTGATGGTGTACTGCTCTAATCTTAGCACTGGGGAGGTTGAGGCAGGAGGATAACTGTGAATTTAAGACTAGCTTAAGCTATATTATGAGTACCAGGTCAGCCTGGCCTACAGAGTTAGTTTATCTCAGAAAATAAAAACAGAAAAAAAAACAAAACCCAGAAAAAAATAACAATAACATCCCCACTTCCCAACTCAAACAAACCACCCCAAACTTGCTTTGTATATTTTATACCCTTGAGACTATTAAGAGGAATATGCTCTTGTGTTAAGCACACATGTGGGTCTATTTTACAGTCAGCTCCACATAGGTATACTAATAAGAGCATGCAGTAATTACAGAAGTAAGTTAGACCTTCCTGTTTGTACTGTCTAGCCTCTTTCATTGTCCTGAGCTTATGTACCCAGCACAGCATCTATATCCTAAACGTCCACTCAAATGGACGTGTCTCTGCATGTTTCTCACTGGATACTGTCTTGAAAATTGTTCTGGTTTCTAGAAACTACCACATAATTTTGTTTAATTTGAAAAACTGTTCAGCAAATGCATGTAGGTCATAATGGCAGGTAACAGACCGTTTATGAGACCATTTACTTAAGTGCTGAAACAAATAGAAACAAAGTCCAGGGCACCATCACAGAGCAGTGCTTCCCCTGTGAGACACGCTGGGCTAAGGACGGAGTGAGACCATAATAAAATAAATAGCTTCAGGGTTTGTGGACAGCAAAAAGCGCCCAGGGCTAGCAGTGTCTCCAGACCTTGTTGATACAATGATGCCCTCAACCTGTGCTTCCAGATGCTGGATCACTGCTGAAGAAGCCTGCCTCTAGCCCTTTTATTTTTTATTCAAGATGCCCTTGAAATTAGATTTGACAAAAAAATCCTTTGTTTCTGACAAAGCATATGTATATTGTGGTATCACTCTAAAACCAAGGATTGGTTTTAGCTCTATGAAAAAAAAAAAAAAAACAATTCCAACAACCTCTCATGCTGAGATTTTTCACGCTGGTTTTCAGCACAGAAGTTTTTTTTTTTTTTTTTTTTTTTTTTTTTTTTTTTTTTTTTTTTTTTTTTAGTTGTATAAAGCCTAGCAAGGTTTAAGTTTTCTCAGCAAGGAGAAAGTGTTTTTCAGCTGTTAAAATTTTCAGATGCTTTTTTTGAATTTGGATAAATCTCAAAGAACATGTTTGTTTAAAATGTAAACCTTTTTATGTACAGAGGTTTGCATAGAAAGAAATGCTATTACTATGTTTAAAGGTACTTTTGGAATAAGGAAGTAGCAGGCGTTTAAATATACCTAACTGTATGTTGCTCTGCGATTGTCATATTAAGCACCAACATAAAGCTGATGCTCCAAGACAACCAATGCATACATTTGCTGCAAGGATCATTTATAGCACAGACAGGGATGAGTTTCCATGTGACAGCAAAGGGTAGCCAGGTCTGAACCAAAAAGCACCCTGGTAGTCAGCTAACATACTTTCTAAAGACCTTTTGCTGGAGCTACAGGACACGTCTTTGCCCTAAGCCAGTTTGATCCCTTTGCTTATAGACTGGGCCACAGCTGATCCAATATATAATACTTCAGGCAGTGCCATGATGAGGAAACAGGGCGGTGAGATGGCTCAGTGGGAAAAAGTGCTTGCTGCCAAGCTCAAACTATTTCCTGAAAGTTGTCTTCTCAGTTTCACATGTGCACTGTGACATACACATACACGTACACGTACACGTACAGAACAAGGAGAAGAAGAGGAAGAGGAAAAGGAAGAGGAAGAGGAAGAGGAAGAGAAAGAAGAAGAAGAAGATGATGAGGAAGAAGAAGAAGAAGAAGAAGAAGAAGAAGAAGAAGAAGAAGAAGAAGAAGAAGAAGAAGAAGAAGAAGAAGAAGAGAGATGTGAGTGGAGAGGATCAGCAGAGGGTGAGTCAGGAAAAGGCTGTCACTGTTAGTGAGTCTAGTCACTCTTAAATTTTGAGCAAATTGTAAATATATGGCCAGTGTGAGAAGATCTTACCTTGACAGATCTTTTTTATTCTCAAGCCTTTTTATTGATGACTCACAAGAGGTAATATATTTTACACTGTGTTGTGATTATATGTGTGTATGTTTCATAGGCAGGTTGTAATAAATATACCTAAATTTCAAATATTTAGAATTTTCATATTCTTTCAAATACGTACTTTTTGGCAAGCTGAGGACCAATACTGAGTAATTTATTGGAATTCTAACTACTAATCAAACACTTTCTAAAATTAAGACAATTACTCAGTCAGTGGACAAAAACATTTGTTGTCAAGCTTGACAACCTGAGCTTGGTCCCCTTGGACCACATGCTGAGAGGAGAGAACCAATTCTCATTGAACCATCCTCTGACCTCAATACACGAGTTGTGGATCACCATGACCCAACTCTAGGAATAATTGAAAAATTTAGAAAAATTGAAAATTTAGTGAGTCTCTCTAAAAGCACCCCAGTTATCCTTCAATTATTTATCAAAAATTACTCATTGTTTTATTTCTCATACATTCAGTGAGCTTCTTCTATACCTTAGACCATGAACCTGCATTATCATCCTATATCAAGTACTTCCCAGTTATTTTAGGATTTCTGGTGGCATTTGCTAATAGTTGGTGAAAATAGAAATCAATCAGATTAATACAATCTGTCTACAGTTTCTTATCTGGTAATCAAGAGTCCTGATGAGTTTCTTCTCTATCGCTTATTGTGGTGTGGTCCAACTACAAAAAGTGTAATTTGATTTTTATTTACTTTTCATATTTAACCTTAATTAAATATGTTATGACTGTAACTCTGAGATATTAATAAATCATACTCCTTGAAACTAACTTTCCCATAACGAAGCTTCCTTACATTTTTCATGAGGCACAGAGAGAAAATTTACACACGTTTTCCTTGATTCCAAAACCTGAAAAACTGACCATTATCTTCAAAATTACAGCGATTTTGAAAATAAATGAAACAAAGCATGTGAAATCCTAAGACCAGGATAAGTTAAGAGCACATAAGTACCATCAAAGACAGTGTGGCTGCCCATTCACACCCAGACTGGAAAGACATGCATGTACAGCATGTAGACAACAGGTCCTAAATAGTCACTGCTGACCATCTTTAGGTGGGAGTGGCCTAGTCTACGACTGGAGCCCAGCTCAGTTACTTATATTAGTCTTCCAGAAATGGGTTAACATTGCAAGCTACAAGCCTAGGGAATGTAGAAGGCTGAAGAATGCGTAAGGGGGTGAGAACATGAGACTCAGTTCTTGCCATGTAGGCCATGGGTTAAGATCATAGAATTAACAGGAAGAAAATAAAATGCTTTGAAGCTTTTGAGTCAGCTTAACATAAGTTAATTTTTATTTTGGAGTTTATGATTTGGGCTTATTAAAATACAATTGAGCACTGTTTCATAAAGATAATTAAGTTCTAGGCCACCTTTTCAATAGGGTTTTCTTGAAGCTGTCTGTGTTTTTTATGGGTATAGTTATTGTTGTCTGTACACAGTTACCCCACCTCCAAAACTTCTTACTTTCTGCCCAAGTGGCAAATTGGCAGATGCACACTGGCACAGGCAAAGGTCTCACTGCTAAGCTCACACAAATGGGGACATTGCAGCTTTCCAGCTTTGGAGACCAAAGGTCCCCAAAACGTGAGCAGATAGCTTGAAATTGTCCCTTTTCGTGCTTTGCATTGTTTCTATACGGAACATTTTAGTTCTCTGAGAGTACATGTGTAAATATGCATCTGCTAGTGTTTTGGCAACTCTAAGTTACCTAAATTAGTTTTGATCAACACTGCCGGATTTTTAAACTCACCAGCGTAATAAAGGCAAGTTTCAAAAAACACAAACAAACTCTACAGTACATTGTGTTCTCTGCTGTTTCAAGCCTCGGCTTCAAGACAAAAGGAAGTGAGACTTTGTCATTTGCTAGCTGTTAATAATCAAAAGAAGATCTGCCAGACAAGCTCTTCGAGGGCTCTGTCTGTCTGGACCAGGTATATACTGCAATACACAAAGGGCTTTGCAGGGGGAGAAAAACGAGTGTTCGTGGACAATGATGCAGCTTTCTTAATTAAGATTTTCATTACTGATACATACATTAAGTTCTGCAACTGCAAGAGCCAAAGCACTGTCATGTGCAGGTAGATGTCCCTGATTCCATCTTCAGGCAGTAAGCTAAAACATATTAAATATGCACCCAGCAAATGTTGTGGGAACAAGGAGAGCACCAGAAATATTTCTGCTGGGATACAGAGAGGCCCATTAAAAGCAGATTTGTAATGCATCTAATGGGCAGAAGAAAAGCCCAGATCAATAGAGAATGTGTGTGTGTGTGTGTTTGTGTGTGCCTGCATGTGCATTCAACTATGGTAGTCTCTTGAGGTCCTGGCACACAGATGAAGGTGTGCAGATGACCTAGGAATAATACCATCGTAACAAAATAAAGATCCCTTACCAATTAGCATTGCTGAAAATGGAAGTTACATGACCAATCTAGGATAGTTGGGGGAGATAGCAAAGATTCGTAGCTCTGACGTCATACTTCTGGGTATCTGGACCCTGAGCTTACCTGTTCAAGTCACCGTGACTGCCAAGGTGTATACTCTTCCTATGTAATAATATTAATGTGCTATTCTTTGTAGGGAAAGTCATTTTTACAGAAACAATTTTGGTAAAAGAACAATTTGAAACCTGATACTGTCCTAACAAATGAGTATTTAGAGTGTATACTTTGTTTGTTTTCACTTTCTGAAATAGGCTCCCAGTTAGCCCAGGTTAAAGGTAGCCTTGAATTCTGAAAACCATCTGTGTCTAAGCTCCCAGGTAGCCCAGACTGAAGCTGGCCTTGAACTTGGGAACCTTCTGCTTCTACCCCCAAGCGCTGGGATCAGAGGTGTGGGTAGAGGACAGGTATTTGATTGTATCTTTACTAATGCCTAACTTGTTTGAGGGTAACTGGTGCAATTAAAAAACACACAGTTCTCATATTTGTTATTCTGGTTTCTATTTGCATCTTTTCCTGTTTCAAAGCCTGTGAACATTTTCTCTCAAGAACATATCTTTTATTAAGAGAGGTTGGAGCTAACCCAAATGACTGCAGATTCATCCTTGGCAAGTGATGGAGAGTGGCTTCCTAAATTCATCTATCGAAATGAAATAGCCAATGTGATAGTGGTAGGAGTGAGATCTTGAAGAGCTGAGAAGAATGGGGAGCAGAACCTCCATGAACTGACAGCATCTGTATGAAGATGTAAAGGATGCTGCTTTTCTCTCTTTGGCCACATAAAGATGCAGCAGTTGCCTTTTTGCTAAAAGCATGACAAAAGCACCATCTCTGCACTGTAGAAGCCCACATCTGGAAATGAATCTGCTGGAACCTTGATCTTGTATATCTTATTTTCTAGAACTATGAAAAATAAGCTTATGCTTTTAGATTACCCAGACTTGGGTATTCAGTATAGTGAATTAAGACACATGGATGGGAAAAGGGTTTTTCTTGAATTTGAATGAAACCAGCCACTCTGCACTATTTTCTAGGAAGAAGTCAGGAACAATCCACAAGGAACTCTTCAAAGTATTTATCTTTGTGGACTGGATTAAGGGAAACATTCCAAATAACAGTAGTCAATAAGATTCTCTCAGATTCCGATCTCTAAAGCAGTTTTTCAGATAAGAGTCTATATGCTTGATCTGCCCCCCCTGCCCATTTTTTTCTAGATAGATAAAGGACTAGGGATGAGTGACCTGGCCTCCCTTTATATTCTATTGAGTGTTGTTCTAGAAAGTAGTTCTCATTAAGTAGGATGGAGGGACATACACACAAGACCAAAAGGTACTTTCCCTAGACTAGTTAAGCTATGTGCTATTTAGATTCCTTCTATTCTTTACCGGAAAGTGCAGTAGGCCTGATGGAGGAGTGTGTTGAGATACTGACAGAAAGTAAACCAAGTGGATATGATTCAAGGCCATGGATGAAAACAGACACCCTCCCCAATATTCTGACAGGAGACTTTCCACTACTCCTTCTGTGCTCTTGATCAGTGTGTAAAGACCAGCCTGAAGGGTCCTATCAAAGGACTGCAGCACACCCTTTGTTCATCTTCGCTTATAGGACACCAGATTTGATCACTTAAAGGATGAGTTTTAAATCAGAGGTGATAATTGTGCCCCACATACCAACGAAGCCTAGATGTGTATAAGGAGGGACTAAAGAAGAACCCACTTTAGCGGTCTACCACATAAGAAGGCAGAGAGGCTTGCTCTAAACAAATGTGTGGAAATTAATCTTAGGTAATGGTCAGGAAGGGATGCCTGACGCCTCATCTGTTTTCAACACTTTACCAAAGGAAATGAAGAGTGACCCTGAGATGACAGACAGTGTACAAGGAGACCCAAGGTCTTGGTTTCACCACTACAGAGACTTACTGTGTAACTCATGTCAGCAAGAGCCCTAGTAGAAAGACTCTTCGAACAAGTAAGCTGCGAATTCACAGTGCACAGACACACGGTCTCATACAACCCGAACCAACTTTGACTAGGTAACCATATCTGGGAGAAAACGGTGAAAGAGAACATGAAGAACACACATAACATCAATGCCACTCAGTGTCAATCATTCCTGTGCCACTATTTGGCTTCTGAATAGAGGTCATGTTACAGAAGCATGTATGATGGCTCTAAGAACACAATTAAATGAGATCTTAAGGACTTGCAGTCAGCCTCATGCTCTGGAAAAGCTACTAGCAATACCGAAGACTGGGCCACAACCACAGCTCTCACTTCTCAGGACACGTGATGCTGAGATAGAGTGCAGACTGATTTAGTTTTCCTGTTTCCACCATTCACCTTAGCTTGAGGTTGGCCTGAAGGGACACACTGTTCTGTCTTTGCTTCCTTTCTGGACACTGTGTAAGGATTCAAGACATGATGCTTTCACAGACATATTCTGGAAAAGGAAGAAAAAGTACCCTGGAACACATACCCCTCTATCTATCATCTGCAACTGTGCTTCTTGTGCAGAAGGAATGTTCCAATTATCACTCACAACAGCTTTGTACAACTCCTGCTCCTTTGAAAAGCCCAGAGAATGCACCCTGAGAGCCCAGATGGAACACGGACGGCAACCTGTCACAGTTCCCACTGTGGATGCTGGGGTCACACTGTCAGTGTGCCACTTCTGCTTTCCCAGCGTCTTTCACTTTCCCTGAAGTTGCTGGAAAACATTCTATTTCATTAAGCATGCAGCAACACACATGAGAGTTGGAGGTGGGGGTGAGGACACTGAAAATAAGGTCTCTAGTATGTTATTTAGGAGAATATCCAGAAATCTCTATCTACATCTGGTGGGCGAACAGTGACAATCCTGCCTTGGAGACAGAGATCAGGCAAGGTTGCTACTGTGTATTTCTCCCTTTCCAATAATTTTAGGGTTCTGGAGTCTGACAGGAGAGCCCAGATGAACAACCGAAGGACGGGGATGCCAACTAATCCCAGGAGTATACATAATCAAGAAGGGCTAAGCCCCATGCCCCAAACACCTTTAGTTTCCCTACTGATGCTCTGTTCTTCACAGCACTGCCCAGAAAGTAGTGAGGGTGGCTGTGGCTGACAGAGTATGAGAAACAGGGCCTGAAGTGACTGACCTTAAGGGAGTTAGGGAGCACCATTTTGCAATAAAGAATGAGAATCAAAAGCCACATGCTGTTAGACTCATTAACTGTCTTTTCCAAATTTTAATTTAAAGGACAAAAGTTGAATTTAATAAGATAATTTAAAATACTATAAATGATAAGGATTTTAAAAAGTAAAATCAATCATTAAAATATAAAAACATATACACCATTAATAAAATTAAAAATTATCTTTTGTTGTTGTTGTTTATAGTCACTCTTAAGGTACTACACAATTCTCAGAAATAATTTTCCAGGTTAAAAATTTTTCTCTATAGCAATTTTTAATTTCATGTAATATAATTTAATGAATTTTAAAGTATCCAGGTTTGAGTTTAATGCTTGGAAAATATATTATATACCCCTAATAAGAAAGCTTTACTTATATTGCAAAATTATACTTGAGAGTAAAAAATTAATGAAGATAAAGAGAAATGGGTAGTATCTTCCTTTGATGATTGAAGCATTAAATTGATAGAACTTTACTGCAGAACAGTGCAGCAACATACATACTTTATTTTAATAATTCCTCCACTTTAAATTTATCCTAAGAAAACTATCAGAAAAGTATGTGGAAGAATATGCATGCATGGGTGCATATAAAGACAACCATCATAGCAGCATTTAAAAGTAAGGAAACAGTTCTATCACAAGTGCTCATCAACATGTGACTCAGTCAACGTATTAACCATAAACTGGAGTACAATACTGCTGTCTCTACCTTGCAGCTTTGTATTTATTAACATGGCAAACAGCTTACAATGCTGAGTGGAAAAGCAGACTATACAAAAGCAAGTTCTTTTTCCTTTTGTTTGGAAAGAAACAAGAAGAAAGAAAAAAGAACAGACAAATAGATATGCATGAGAGTATACTTCCCATGTATTTTCAGAGATTGCCTCTGGGCTGAGAGATTGTGAAAGGTTTTACATATATATATGTGTGGCACAAATTTGTACAAATTAGTTAAAATGCCTATGTCTTCTCATCCTTTTAACTAAGATCAACTGTAGTAAAAAAAAAAATGCCTAAATGTGTATAATTCTTAGAATTAAAATTTGAAGCATTTAATTTGGGGGTAAGAAAAGTTTAGGTAAATCCTTCAACTACTCTCAAATCCAGCCTGATTTTCCTAGTCCTTCACAGTTAATAGCTGCTGTCTTACCTGAAGAGACTCCCTGACCACCTCCTTGGTTTGCAGCATTGCCCCTTGCTTCTGGTTTCCACTTTCCATTTTGAGAACTTGATGCAATGCAGAGCAGTTTCACTTTATAAAGGATTTTTTTAAAAAAAATTTTAAAAGTTTTCTACAAATAACTTAAATATTTGCAGGTCACTCAGGTAAATTCTGGGAGTTTTATAATGTAGGATTTTATTCAGATATTATAGTGAGATTACAAAGAGCTTATAACTACACAAGGAAGTATTTACTCTATACTAATAAGTTAAAATATTACAGGACTTTATACATTATATCTTAAAATATAGAGAAGGGACAAGAAGGTGCCAGAATATGTTAATAACAGTTTTTCTACACAGTGAGTGGGATTATTAATGTTTTCTCTTTATATCATACTTTCTTAATATTTTATGATAAATGTGAATTATAGAATCATCAAAGAAGTAAATATTAAAAAATACAGCTGCTTCACTCAACAGCTGCTAAATTTTACCCAGATGTACTTGCAATTTAGTTTTGAGTCAAATGGTCCTAATGTCACTTCCTAAAGGGAAGCTAGTATAGTGGACCGAGTTCATATGGGAAAGGTCACTGTTGCCACCAATCTTCCTAAGGGTAGTTTGAGAACTCTCTGCTTTCTGAGAGTAAGGAGCCTTCCCTCAGATGCTGTTGGTGTCTTCTTACATTTCTAGCAGGAGGAGCTCAAATGATCTACGGTACTTGGTATGCCTCCAGGTCTGTAGGCCATTTGTGGAGGTGTTAGATCTTAGTCTCCATTCAACTGCTGTGAAGAGACACCATGACCAAAGCAACTCTTATACGAGAATGCATTTAACCGAGGGCTTGCTTATAGCTTTAGAGGCTTAGCTTATTCCTGTCACGGTGAGAGCATGGTGGCACTCGACAGGTGCTGAAGCAGTAGCTGAGACTTTTACATCGTGATCTATGGGAGGGGAGAGACAGACAGACAGACACTGGGCCTGGTGTAGGCTTTTGAAACCTCAAAGCCCACCCCCAAAGTGGCTCACCTCTTCCAAGACCAGGACTCCTAAACCTAATTCTTCGCAAGTAGTGCCACGCCCTGATGACTAAGCATTCAAATTTGGGTGCGCGTGGTGGGGGGGCATTCTCATTTAAACTACCAGTGTAGATCACCATTAGGATAGAAGCTCATTTATTTCTTTCAAATGGGAGTTCCCTTGAATAATAAGATGAGTTTTGTGTCAGGTTCTTCTATAGACCTAGCTTTCTTTACTTTCCCCTCTATGTTTTCATTCTTTTTTCTCTTTCCTCTCTCTAGTTTCTCTTTCCTCTCTTTTAATTTTAAATAGCAATTTGTGTCATTAGATGCCAGCTTTTAAAACTTAAGAGAAAATTCACATTTCACTGCACTTCAAGTAGATTATCTACTTATTCATAATTGATTATATATTAACAAAATGATAATGAAAGAAATCCTGTCTGTGTGGTGCACGTTAGAGGCATGGCAATGCGGCAGGAACTCTTGGCATTTAATCAGGTTGTTGAGAGAATGAATTCTGTAAGGAGCCTCCAGAAGCAGCTAATGTGGTTGTAGGGAAATTATAAAACGTGAGAACACATCATGACTGGGTATGGAGAGCAGGGGGAGAGAGAATAGATGTAGTGTGTCTTCTGAACTGCCAAGGAGATTCCTGCTATGTTTCTTTGGTTGACTGCAAACCCATTTGTGCCCAGAACTATTTCAAACCTCAACGTTTATCAGATCTCTTTACCACTTAGTCTTGGCAGGCTCTCACCCCCTTAGGAGCCATCATGTGGGAAACCTCATAATCTGTCAGCTTCAAACCTATATAAGGGCTGGCATCTGCTCTTGCTCCCTCTTCCTTCAAATGATAGGTGCCCTTCCTCTTATGCTCATATTTGAGTCGTATCAAGAACCGAACCATTCACTGCTAAACATAGTGTCTTCCTCTTTCTCTCGTGAACCAAATCTCTCTTCTCATCTGTGGGCTTCCCATATGTGCGCAAAAACGCACCAATGTTTTCATTTTGGAAAACGCCTTTGGCCCATGTCTGCGCTCATGCCGTCACATAGCTCGCTTTCCTTGCTGTCGCAGCAGAGCATCTACTAGTTGTCCACACTTGCAGTCTAAGCAAGTTATCTTTTGGCCACCAAAACAAAGGTCAACTGCACCCTTCAAATAGATCCACAGAATGTATAGGTTTCACCTCCGCTCTTCTCTCTCTCTCAGGAAACACTCTTCTCTTGCCTTCTGTGTTCATGTCTTCTGATTGACCTATAACAATTTTAGCTGTCTCCTTCTTTCCTCCAGGATAATTTACAGATTTCATTTTCTCTACCAGTTTATTAAGTGGTGAAAGTTGCTTAAATCTCAGTCTTGGGATTCTCCATCAAGACCTGTATTTGGGCACTTTTACCCATGCCAACAGCATCATTTACCACCACACACAATGACCGTTAGTTGGTACCTCCCCTCCATTGCAAACATCTTTATGCTTCTCTTTTATAGCACTGGTCACCTCCACCTCTACTCTGTTTTCTCTATCAACCACAACTTTGTCCTCTAGCCTCATACTCTTTTAAGCACAAGGGTTCTACATATAGATAACAGTTTGCAATCTTGAAATGGACCATTTTAATTTTTATTAGTGAAATTCCCTTGAAATTGATTCAAGTTTGTGTATTCTTTTTTAGTGATGAATGCATTTCATGATGTGCATGTGCAACAGTTTGTTTACCCACTCACCCACCAAAGGTAATTAGGCTGCTTCCTATTGGGGATAATTACCAATACATAATTACCAATACATTGCTTTTTGTTTTTATGTGAACTAGCTTCCAATTCTTAAGATAAATACCCCAAACCACACCTTTCTAAAACATTCTCCAAATATCCTTACAACATGGGTACAGAAGACCTAGCATTGTCAGGCCCTATGCATGTGTTCAATTTCAGACTGGGCTGTTCTTTTCTTCACTCCTTTCTTCCAACTCTACTTAGGGCCTTCAAGCATGTCTCTCCCACGCCTGCACTTCTTTCCTATTACCCAACCTAATGTTTTGCTTTATATCTTCGGATATTA
Source organism: Arvicola amphibius (assembly GCF_903992535.2). Lineage (NCBI taxonomy): Eukaryota > Metazoa > Chordata > Mammalia > Rodentia > Cricetidae > Arvicola > Arvicola amphibius. The sequence goes on along the minus strand of NC_052056.1, from coordinate 44,712,749 downwards.
GATAAAAATGCTATTTCCCCAGAAAAGATTCTGGAAGCTTCCATACTCACGTAGATGTTGCTCTTCTTTTGCTCTTAGAGTACCTGGTACTTCCATCTTATGATAGTAAGTGTAAGCATCTTATGATTGAAAGTATATGCTCTTTGTCTGACCAGTTAATTAATATCTGCCCTATAGCCCTCAGATTATAAGATCCAGGAGGAGAGACAATGCCTATTTTCTTCACCATTATATTTGTAACATTAGTAGACACTTGTCTGTGTTGAATGAAATTTGGCCATGGATTTTAAGAACAGATGGTCCCAATTCAAAGTTCTATCTCTAACACTTATTAAGTATTTGTGGAAAAATTAATCAACATGGTAAATCTCAGTTTCCTCATTTGCACAATTATAGTAAGAGCATATTCTTAATAGTGTACTTTAAAAAGTTAAATCAGATAACTGTTTTAAATAGCACAGTATCCAGAGCAAGGCAGTTATTCAATAAATGTTGCTACTATTAATTTAATCAGAGATATGAGCATTGTATTTTTTTCCCATAGGTTTTATTTAGTTCATCAATTTTATTTTTGTCTGATTCCTTCAAGTTCTAACTGTAGTAATTTGGAGATTCTGAAAAGCCACCAGAAGGGATCTAGAACAACCACAGCACTACTGACTCTGACCCCAGCATGTCCCCTTAGACAAGTGCGAGTTTGTCCTACTGGTTCCATTTCCAGTTTTATCTCATTTCATCCTCCTCTTGCTCTCCAGGTAGATGAAATCCAGAGATGAAATATCCTGTTGGTGAGATAGCCCTTGGTCTGTATTTCAAATTAAGTCCAATGGATCTGTCACACTGTCTATTAGCAAAATTTTACTATCTTTCTTTCTTTTTCTTTCTACTCAGACTAGTGAAGATTAGTGACCTGGCAAGGTGTTGCTCACATCTGCATACACTTCTCATGCTTTGAGCATGTAAAGCAGAGGCAGGAGGGTCATGGAGCTCATTTTGCCTTTACCATTATGTTATGTTACATCTTCCAACCAACAGCCATAAAAATTATTTTCTCAGTTACCATTTTTCCTATTGCTTGAAGATTTATTTCTGTATTAATGAATGAATTGTGTACATGATGTGTATATGGGTCAGAGGACAACACTGTGGAGGAGATCCTCTCCTTCTACCTTTCCATGGGTTCTGGTGATTGAGTCACAAAGCCAAGCTTGTATTACCAATGATGCTTTGACCTGGTGAGTTACCTCTCAGGTCTTTTTTAAAAATCATTTTTAAAATGTAAGATGATGATACTTGAAGCAAAACATAACCTAAGTGTTAGAATCTTGGAGTGGTCCTTAAGTAACACTGGTCTTCCTCATTTAAGATCTAAACCTGGTTAAAGAAAAAAACATTTTTCAAGATTCAGCTGCATCACATTTAACATGAAAAATTTCAGCTCTCAGGACGCAGTTTTAAGAATGAAATCCTATTGTACTTTCTGGGTTATAGTATTCCATTTGGAATTTTGTCACTTATTGTCTAATGTGCATATAAAAATATTCAACAGTTTTAACATCTTTTCTTAACTCAACTTTAAGTTCCTTTAGAACAAGCAAGGGTAATAACTATAGATTTCAACTCCATTAAACATACATGATTCTTCACAAAACATGGCAAATGCCTAATATCTTATAGAATGAATGTGGTTGGGGCTAGTCTACTGAACAGTGTCTGTTGTGAAAACCCAAGTCATAACTGTTTGTTAGGAGTTAGCAGACAAGTAGTTTCTGAAGGGGCACCGGAATGGCCAAAGAAAGCAAAGATTAACCCAATTATGGTGGCACAGGTCTGTAACCCTGTGCTATATAACAACCTTGTTAAGAGACAGAGAGAAACAGCTGGGGAGCAAGAGAGTTAAGGAAGGAGAAAAGAAAGGAAAGAAAAGGCTAATAGAAAATTAATATAAAGCTAAGATCGCTGAGCTGAGTATTAATCCTTTCCTGGGCTTTGCTTTAACATTAATAATATACTCCTTCGTTTTCTCTGGGGGAATCGACTTCTCGGTCCAGTGACAGAAAGGAAAGTGAGACTCAAGCAGAGGGAGGCGATGTCCCTGGCTGTGGCGGACTGGTCTGCGGCGTACTTTACTTTTCAGAATTAGCCAAAAGATTAAAAATTAAATAGTCTTTACAACCACAGGGCGGGGAAATGAAGAGGAAGGGTCTTGAAAATGGTGCCTCAGTAATGAAAGACACAGAATATTTTAAAGATCACTGAATTTAATTTATTCAACCTAAATGCATAAAAGTACAGGTGGGGACATTATTTATGCAGGTATATGCAAATCACTTTATAAAATAGGCAAAGCCCTTCTGCTTTTTATAAGTTGCCAAGGTGGTTCCTGATATTTTAAAAGCTATGCACCTTTAACGTGATTTCCTTGGAGCTGGAATCCCTCATAGGAGTCACAGTCATTGTCAGAGCAGGTTTGCCACCCCCCCATCCTCCGGGACATTTTACAAGGCTCTCAAAACCATCGCAAAAAGAGTGGTTTCCACAGAGATGTGACTCGAAAAATCCCTTGGAAATTGCTGAGGAACAAGTCACAGTGTTCAAAGCAGAGAACATAGGCTTTGAAAACATGAACCCATCTGACCCCTTGAATTGAGTACAGTGAATTCCTGAGCTCTGAAACATGGGGCCCGGCTGTGCATGCCATATTGGTGCTATAAGACTGGCAGTAGGTTGGCTGTGGCATGGTCTATTTCAAACTCCTTCACAGTGCCCAGTGTTGCATGTTCCCAGATGACATTTGGTTGGCAGAAGCTGGGCCTCCAAAGCTGGCAGTCTGGAATGCAGCCCACTGTGTTTTGACAAACACATAATTGACCATCTGATCACCAGCCTACGTTCTGCACTCAGGTCACTGGGGGAGCTGGGCTTTTAATAGGTCCCTACTCCTCGTCTTGTTCATCTTCTCAAACCTTTCTAGAAAGCAATATAGAGACAACTTAAACACGCCTACACATATACTCCAGTTTGCAAAGAGAACATGGTACGTGAGACACAAGCTGCTGAAATTCTCCTTTAAATTGTCCTGGCAGCCCAAAGTGAACAAGAGAAAAGCACACTTATGGTGAACTCTAATTCAGAGAGAAGGAATGAATATACTGAATTGTTTCAACACCCGGCTGTGCATAAGTTGCAATTCAGTTCAATGGCTTGGAAATTTTGCTTAGAAAAAGGCAGCAAAGGAAAGATGACAGAAAATCGGGGATTGATTGACTTTAGAGAGCCATTATTAAGAAATGCTTTTGTCTTTTCTATATTCTCTTTCCTCCTATCTCATTCTTAATATGGGCAGAAGACCCTCCTATATTCCAAGACCAATAGACAGCAGCTCAGATGGAGGTGAGGCACACACTGAGATCTTCGGTGGAGCACCCATAAGGATGGTTTGGCTTTAATTTTGGGACTGCATCACATCATCCTTTCTCCCAGAAGGCGAGGATTATTCAGTGGATAAAGACATGCTGGAATTACACAATTACTAACGCCTACGCCAGTACTCCTAAGTAATCTCCCTTCTCCACTCTATCTACTGCACAGGTCAAATCTTAAGCAATTTCTTTAGATTTTTAGAAAATATCTTCAAGGCTCTAAGATCAAGTCTAAACTCCTTTGCTTGGTGTCAGAGACCCTTTGGCCTAACTCCTGCCTAATTGCTAGTCCTCCATGCTCTAGTACACCAGAGTACTCAATGCCTAGATCTGGCAGGTACTTTACGCCTCCACACTTTTAAATATGCTTGCTTTTTGCCCTGACAATGAGCCCGTTTCTTTTCTCTCTTGTGCTCACTTGGTAAACCCCTACTCACTACTTTCAGTTGGTGAGTCAGCTTGCACCTCCTATATGGGTAGGCACCTGTAAATCCCTGCAGTCCAGGGCCTGTCACAGAGCAGCTTTCACACACGTGCCCGTCTTCCCGTGGAGACTGCGAGGGCTTTTGTCTTTCTCTTTTTGCATTGTCGTGGGTCAAGCCCAGGCCTGTGCTCCTGTTCCACTTCACTGAGCTCTACCACAAGCACTCTAGCATGAGCTGTACCCCCAGCCCCAGACTGTGCCACTTGTAATGAAATGTAGTATTTCTCATTTATCTCAGAGTTCCCAGAACCGAGCACTGTTACAAGCTTTCTATAAACGTTTGTTGACTGAAAACTAAATAAAGGACTGTGAATAATTAATCAGATCCACGCCATGCAGTAGCAGTAGCTCTCAAAGCATGGTAGGCGACTACCAGCAATGTAGTGAAGGTGGAAAATCCCAGGGGTGAAGCATTTTCTGATGGTTATCACAGCGGCTGGGATGAGAGTAAGACAGAGGGAAGGAGGCTGCGATGCAGCATCTCTTTTTAGCAGAGAATGTCAGTAAGGGCACATATGACCACTGTTCCAGTGATTAACTGCTAATATTATAAAGTACTGTCCTGAGAACATGTCTGCGTCTGCATGGAGGGATAGCTTACAAGAACTGGGCTTCCCAAACACACCTAGTCTTTTTCATCAAGGCGGCATGGCAGGTTGTAGCGTTTCCTTTCTGTTTCTGCTGAAGAATAACGAGACAGAAAACCCTTGCAAGAAAGAATGGCATGTATTCAACTCATATTTAAATCTGGGTCAATTCCAGTTTCGGACATTGGATGCAGTGCCAAGGACAGAAAGTGAAAAGGGACTGAAATTTGCACCTGTCCAAGGGAGGTCATCGAAGAGGCACTTGGGACTAAAGGCACTGCGGGGGGGGGGGGGGGGAATGTTCTGGTTTGTTCCTAAGGAACTTTTCTTCTGCTTTTGATGGGCCTCTAAGGCACCACCTTCGGAGCCATCAGCTGTGTCTGTTGGGGCACTTGAGGACACAAGACTGTTACTGGCCCTGTCATCCTGCTGGCATAAAGGCAACTTGAGGATTTCTAACAAGTGAAGCAAGCATGAAGCCTGGCCTGGGGTGGGACAAGGTCATGAGTACATGAATGGACTATTAGCTTGTTACAGGTTTTTCTTTTCCCCGCCTTACTTCTGCTTTAAAGATTTAAAAAGAAAGACAGAAAGAAGGAAAGAAAAAGGATCTACTTGGAGCTGCTTTGCTGATGACTGATGCAGCCCAGAATCAGCCTCACACTTTCCTATGAGCTGGACACAGCCTTTTAACTACAGGTCTCCCCTCAGTTTCTACTAAGTGACACGGGTCTCCTACATGGTTTGTGTCTGGGGCTTGTCCTAAAGCACTGATGTCATAATAGCTGAGCCAGGCAGGCAGGAGTATATCGTGCTGACTCATTCTGGTGATGTGAGGATTAATGCCTTGTCTAACACCGAGCTATTATGCGAATTGTTTTTACACAAAAGAACTGTTACAGAAAGATTTGCCAGTCAGAGGACTAGAAATATGCAGTGCTAGATAACAATGGAGGGAAGGGTATGAAGATACACTGTGGTAAACCATGAGCGTGCACACTGACATCCTCCAAAACATTAGCAGACCAACTCTATCAACACAGAACCGGCAGTAAGAATGCTTAGGGGCAGGTAGGACTTTGTCCGTTGTAGACCACCAGCACCCCTCTTTGGTGTTCTCCATCCATCCACCCATCCATCCATCCATCCATCCATCCATCAATCTCCTTTCTACATCCGATAAAATGTCACACTCGACTTCAGCATCTTTTGGTAAATTGTACTTTCTTAAATATGCTTGCCACAAGTTTCTAGGATGTTAGTAGAAGCCATACACAAGTGGAACCAGAGACCTCTTTTGGTGCAGATCATTACAACCCATAAACTACCACAGAGTGAAGAGTCGGTGACACAATGTGAAGAAGGGACAGAGGGAAATGCAGCTACAGGGACACCCATGGTTACTTAGGCTATGAGCTGACTGCCTCTCCCAGTAGGGTTTCTTAGGTGGTGCCTCTGGTAGTGACTTGATTATTTGGTTTCATTGCCCCAGAACCTCTTCCAAGCAGTCCAAAGTAATATTTATCCAAATCTGCTCAGTGTGACTCAGTTTGGTCTTTAAATAATAAATGTTCTCTTTTTCATTTAAAATCAAGGTCCCCCACATTTCTCCCCCCAAATTGTCCCTTCTTTTTCTGGAAAGAAATGATACACTCTATTGAACCTTCTGGCACATGTGAATCCTGGATTTCTTTTATTTTTCTTCCTAGACTTTATAATTTTGCACAAATTTTTAGCCTATTTACTTTTCAGTATTGTACTTCTTGGTAAAGGGATATTATAAATTTTGTCAATAAATGAAAGCTCTGATCTAGAAATTAAAATTAAAAATGGTTGGACCTAGGGATGAGTGAATAACTGGAGAATAAATAATTGCCCACTGATTGACAGTGGAGCAAAGCCCAACTGTTGCTGAGATCTGGCTGTGGACTGTAAGCTTCAGTTCAGAAGAGCAGCTGCAGAGAGGGAAAGGGCAGTCTTTTCAGAAGGCAACGGCTGGGCTCTGGGCTCTCTCACAGAGGACAACTCACCAGTACACTAATAGCTCCAAGCAGGAAAAACACTGAAGCATACTAAATGGATGCTGGACACCACAGTGAAAGCCAACGAGGAAATACGACACCAAAGCCCAGAGCTTCGCAAATCCAACACTTTCATTAAAGGTAGAAAAACCACTTTTACTTACATAAAGAGCAGGAACAGGCAAAAGACTGATGGTCAAGGAACTGAAAATGAAAGAAAAAACAAGGAATTAAACACAAAACTGAATACAGCAAGGAACACAAAACCTTGAGATAATGATGGGACTTATTGCTCCCAAATTTTGTCACCATAGGCACAAAATTATTAATATCCAGCTTCAGACATTTTCAAGAGTTGTAGTCTCCTTGCTCTGACTGCTGCCAGTATATCCTAGTATAGAAACTGCCACGACCTTTCCTGTCATTTTCTCAGATCCCCAACAGACAGCTTTTCTACAGGAGTGATACTGCTTAGTACAGTATTCTTAGTACTTAAATTCTTTAACTTTAATTAAAAGCAAAATATTCAGATCCTTAGTCACACAGTCATATTCCAAGTGCTCAGGAGCCACGTGTGGCTTTCAGTGGCCTTACCTCACACAGAACATTTCTGTGCTGCAGAGAGCTCTATTGTTTATGGAGACATTGTGACAGCGTGGTTGGAACAAAAACTTCGGCACTCCAAACACGGCTCTCATGATGACACTTTTCAGGTTTGGGGGAAATGCGCCATGATAGTTTCACATCCTATGTTTACAAGTTTAATTATTCTCCCTTACAGTACTCAAACTACACAACAAATACCAATTACTACTGGAATATCACCAGAGTTGTGACAGATCCTGTTCTAGACAAAGAAACCAAGATAACAGAAACCTTTCCACTAAACCCCATATCTCATGAGATTATGTACTGCCAAACTGTGGCCACCTGACAGGACGTTCTTAATCACTCCACAGAAAGCCTCCAAAAGTATCAAAATGAGTTTGTTAAAGGATAGTAACTTGAAGGATGATCCTGAAAAAGGCCAAAGCAGAAAACTAAATTCAAGAGCCCTCACTTCCCAGGTTTTCTGGACAAATGCACCATGGTAGAGATTGCTCTCAGGAAACATGTTCCCCGCGTGGTCAGCGTGAAATCTGTCTGTGCCCATGCAGCTGTGAATGGTGGTGATCCCAGCAGGGCAGCAGGAGCTGAGAAGAAAACCTGCAGCCCGACTCACAGTGTGCACCAGTGCCAGGGACACCTGGGGCTCTTGTGCTTTAACATTTTCTCACAAAACTGAGAGGGTTAATGAAAACTGCAGGAAATTAGATTATGTATGAATTATTAAAAGTCTTTACAAACTGGAAATACAAAACAAAAAGGGGCTAGTGTTCAAAGACTATAGTTTTGTATATTCATGTCTTCTCTACAAGCCAAGACACTGAGGTACTGCACTGTGTATATTTTTGCCATTTTACCTCCTCCCCTATCCCTTATCTTCAATTTTCTTTCTTCTTCCCCCATTCTTTGAGCACAATTTCTAATTTTGGGGGGGAAAGGGGAAATATGATTAGTGATTGTTCTATAAAACGTACTGAATTAGCACTTATTTGTTACATGTTATAAACCAAATAACGTTCAAAAATGGATTATGAGCTTTGAAAACTGTATCAGGTGTTTTTATTCTTACATCTGAGCAGGTAAGGTTTACATTTGAACTTTAAGGAGCAATTATTCACAACATTAGTTAAAATTAAATTTTGATGATAGAACATTATCAGCTTGACTAACACATGTGAAGACTAACAAACTATCTCCCTTGGTGTCAAATGATACACAGGCTGCCAATGACAAAAATCTAAGATGGAGAGAAAAATTACAGTGTGTATTACAGTTTAAGAGAAAACAAAGTTAGATTGCAAATTTTGGGGATATAAGTTTGTCCTGGTATATTAAAGCAAAACAATAAAAGCATTCCCAAATTTAATATTAAGGCTAAAAATTTAATTTCACAGTTCATGTAAAATTCATAAGTGTCCATAACTGTCAAAGAGGTCCCTCCTTCTTGATTGAATTACAATCTGTTATGTGATTTTACAATATGTATTAATCTACATAGATTTACTTCTGCTCAGTTGAAACTGTATTGATACATGCCCTTTCCACCTGAGTGATATGTACCTTATATGTCTGTAAGTTGTTTTCATATGAAATGCAAAGAATTAAGTAGAATAGTTTTGCATAGGATTTAAAACATTTGCATTGAACATTCCAGGTTCAACACACAAATGTGTAGCAAAGGATATAAAACTTTGAAGGCCAAATAATTCAGGACATTAAAACACAGCAGTGTGTGCACTCACCAAGTGAGGGGCAGGAGGAGTGATGTGTATTGATGTCTAATCTTAGTTTTGTGATACCAAAAGTGTCAATCTCCGAGGACCTAGTTGTAATTTAATTGTAACTGAAATGGTTAGTTCACCTAATTTCAATTTACATAATGTTCTAGGGCAGTGCCTTTTAGCATTTAGAGATGGTGCAGGCTCCTGGGAGAACCCTTGTCTGAGAAAGTTCAAAACCAACAGATTTCAATGAGCCCATGCATGACCCCTCTAGGCTGCTTACCCATGGCTTGGGGGAGGCTGGGGGAGGAAGCAAAGAAAAGTTTCTTTAAATTGCCTTCAGAAAGTTTAAAACAAGCATAATCTGATGCTGGGAGGAAAGAAAATATTTAAAAACGAGCTCTGTAAGTAGGTAAAGATGTGTGATTACAGAAATACAAGCACCTTTAAGGTCCCCTAGACCTCTATCTGCCTGGACCTTTATAATATTTTCCTCATTCATTATTATTAGCATATATTAATTGTATGAAACAATTGACCTCATTGTAATACTTCTATGATTCATATAATGCAATTTGACCATTGTCCAGCCAGGATAATTTCTTTTAAAATGTCCATGGCATAGTTACTACAATGGGTAGAGGAGTGTGGGGTGGAGAGATGAGAGTGGTGCAAAGGACCCCATGTCTTTCAGGCATCTGGTAAAGAAAGGCTTCTCGAGTTTGTATTTGTGTCAGCCCAGGGATGTGCAGGGAGCAAGCAATATGGGGTGCGCAGAACCACCAATACTAAGACATGGCAGTCTTCCCTGACGGCTGGTTTCCCTTGAGGGTAAATAACTTAGACCGTTGTTTGTGCATGTATCCATTTCCCCATTAACTTTTTCTTGGATGTTTTGGAAGAAACAAAGCAGATGCTCTTGGCCTTGCATTACTCCTACTTTAGCAAAACAAGCAAGAACATACCAAGGAGGGGAAAAAAAAACATATGTATTTTCAGGGGTAATACTTGAGACCTCCCTGACGTGTCCTGCCTGTGGCACACTGGGCAGTGCCCAGCAGGCATCCTGAATGTTGGACCACTCTTGAGGCCTGCCTGAGTGCAAGGGTGAGAAGCACTGGTAGTGAATCCCTGAACCCACGCTATAAGGAAGAAATACCGTTACCCTGCACTTATTAGAAAAAAGAGGAGATTTCAGAAATTAGGAAACTTACCCCAAATCAACTGGCCTGTAGGTCTGCACCATTCCAAAGTCCACGTACTTTTACCACTAAATTATACCACCTTTAGGTGCTTCCCACTTGGTTTTCCCTTGAAATCTGGCCTCATTCAGGATTATGCATGCTGGTTTATGCTTCACTTTGGAAGGAGGTAGGTTTGGCTTGATTTGCATTCTAAATATTTCACAGCGGTAAAGGAAAGCTATTATTATACCCATTTTATGGTGAGGAAGCTGAGCTGCTCGCCAGCTGAGGTATCTGGCTGGGTTAAAAACAGAAGTCTGGTTGTCAGTTTTTTACTCTGAACCAGCTTGGAGCTCAGGCGATGTTACCGTCCAAGTGGGCTCTTCTGCATATGGGGTTAACGCTGGGGGACAAAGAGGGAAATCAGCTTTGCTAAGAGGGAACAATAATAATTCAGTAATGAAATGAAAAAAAATAAGTCATCATAACTCACAAAATTGGTTACTCCAAGGACTGTGACTAGGGAAGGGAGTGCTTATTCATCACAGATGAATCAGAAAATTAGAATGTGTCACAGCTCTGATGACAGAGCTGAAGAATTCAGATGAACTCAAGTTCCACATTCATCCTTTCAGCTAAGGAGGGTAAAAGGTATGACAAGCAGACAGGAATGACCTCTTAGGCACGTCTTTAATCTACTTAGTCTTTTCAATATTCTTTCTAGAACTTGGGTGGGTTTATAGGATGGATATCCATATAGGATATGGATAGGGATAATGTTTAAATACTCTTCCAGTGCTCTCGAAATACTGTATTAAGTAATTCATATGTGGGAGTCATCCCAAACAGTAGAATGATTTTCCCCATATTTGCTAATATCATTTGACTTCCAGTATTTCCAAAGGCTGAGGGGCTATTGGAATTTTAGACACATGTGTTTCAAAGAATGAGTGCCAGCTCCATAGACTCCTGTCAATTGATATTCCATCTTCACACTGGATACATCATTTTCTTTATGTGACAGATTCAAGAAGTTTTATGCTAGGTTTAATGGCATTTCATGCACCCTGCATTTGGGAGTTTTTAATTCTCAAGCTTAGAAAAAAATTTTGTTTTAAACATAAACCTGCAGAAAGGTTTTCAAGTTAAAGACAGAGCACGGATGCACACTGATCCTTTGCAACTCTAGGCCCTTTGCAGTTATTGCAGTGTTTCCATTTCTTTTGGTCAATTAGAAAACATCATAAATGCTATAATACTCACTCATATGTTGAAGCCTGACTTACTAGACTGTATTGTTTTGTATCTATCTCAAGAAATAAAAGAATCATAAATATGTCATAACATAACTGAAGAACATCTCTTTTTAAATAAGGTAAACACAGGTGAAAAGAGAGGACATAAGACTGAAGTTCAGTAGTCGGCACAGTATGGCCTATGGAGTCTCTGCCAAGACACAGTTAAATACCTGCCCCTCCCTGTACAAGTCTCTTACTCTTCATGATGCTTATGGAACAGAGTCTGAGAAAACAAATAGTTAAAGCAGTGATTCTGTGAGAGGTGACAGGGATTGAATTTGTATGTAAGATGGGTTCTATCTTAATTATAATTTTTTATTCTCTGAGGATCTCATACATATATAGAAGGAAACATGATCATATCCATCATCAGTTCCTTCCCCTCCCCTTCATCCTGGCAACTTAAAAGTCGTTCCCCTCCCCCAAAAAGTAGATTTTAGGTACATTTTATAATCGAATTCCAGTTGCTCTCTGTGTGTTTTTCTAATTTCTGAAATATTAGCTTTTACAGTTTCTAAATGGACTGGGCATTAGGGTTTTTACCCTATAGTAATCTGACTTTTTTTCGGTGTGTTTGTGTGACCTTAATAGGTCTTTCACTGATGTCATGTGGCCAATTTATTAGAGGCACACAATGCTGCTCTAGCTTACCATTAATGTCATTTGCTATAGAGATTGTTGTTATAAGGCAAACACTCCAATAGTTCTCTATCCAGAAACACAGAGAATAACAAGTGAGTGGTGCAGTGGATCATAGACTAAATACGAACACACAGAAGCAGAGAGAAGTATCCAGATCAATGAGAACAGAGGGGAATCACTGATAAGATGGTTCCCTCAAATGGTTAAAAATACAAAGAAAATAGATGACACACATATCAAGAGATAGAAAGGAACCAGGTATATGGACCCAATGACTGACTAAGCCGTGGGGACAACATAAACAAGATCTGTGTTTTAAGGACTTTGGAGCAGTTTCTGCAATGCAGACTGCAAAGTGTTACTTTTGTCCTTGACATGAACAACTATTTGCTTAAAAGCATCCAAGACCTTTTGTAATCTGGCCCAAACCCATCTCTGTTTTTCTCCTCCACGGTTTCTTTATATACTGTGACAGACTATTCTGTTTTTCCCTGCGCATGCCTAAAACATCTATGTCTCCCAGCCTTTGCTGACAGTTCACACTTGAATCTCCCAAACCTTGCAAAGTGTGTTAAACACAGCATGACAGTCCAATGTTTGTTGAATAAATGTCATCTGTCTATTTTAGGAGACAAAGATGATAGAAAAAAGTCGTTAAATCAGTAAATAAATAGCACTAGAAAGAGAGGTCAAGGAAAAGTTAATTTTAGTGCTTTTGAGGAGTGGGGGCAAGATGAGCTTTGAGACTGGGAAGACTGGTGCTCTTTATTCCTGGGTCTAGCCAATGCTATGAGTCAGTTACTTTTTTGGGACCAAGTTTAAACCTCAAGGTTAAATGACCACAAATGCTCTGTCCATCAAGATAAAATGAAAAGTTGTGGTTACTTCCAAGCCAGTACAGTGGAATTAAAATATGCAGTGCCTGATTCAGAAACATATATGACAGAGCTTTTAAAACAGGCCTGTTTGTCCCAAAAAGAGCTACAGAAATAAAAGTAGCTGGTCCAAACTGTATGTTCATAGTTTTCTGGTTATAAGAAGAGTCATTACAGAGAGGATAATGATTGGCATTTCTGTCCTTGGGCCAAATGATATCAAATAGTTGAGTGAAGAGCTTAAGACTTCAAGATGAACACCCTAAATATGCTAAGTCGTAAATAATCATATAGACTGTAAAGAGTAGTTATGAAATTTCTTTCTTCACAGCTTTTTTTTAAATAGGAAAGATCCTCATCTATTCTGGATTGAAGAAATGCAGCTCTGCTTCCAGCCAGGGGGTGAATTCAATAACCCTACTAGCTCTACTTAGCCTTAGATGACAACAAAATCCGATAAAATGATGACCCTACAAATTACACAGAACCATAATACAGTTTAATAAAATGTATCCTAAACTTAAGCCGAGATTAGGCAATACAGATAGTAAGTTATTAAAATAAAAATAGTATATGTGGTACTTAGGTATTGGTTCAATTTACCAAGTGCCATGACACAAATAAAATCGAGGAAAAATGTCTTAGAATCGACTTCAGTTTTAGCATAATGGTGAGCTAGAGACCAACAACATTCTAACAGTTTATTCTTTACATCCCAGAAGTTTAGCTCACTTTTACATAAGTCTGGAATTGAATATGCATATTAACTAAATTTTCAATTAAAGAAAAAGATAGAACAAAAGTCCAGAATATAATATAAATGCTCAACGTTATTATTCCCAAATCTAACTTCAAAGAGATGAGGAGAGCCAGAGAACAGGTCCTGTAAATGACGAAAGGGTCCCATATGCTTTGGAATTCCCATGCACTGACTGACTCCCCGAGAGCTTGGGTAGGTCACTGGCTTTCTTGTCTTTAACCTTGCAGCTCTGGAACTCAGTAGAAGTGTCCATTACACACAGCACAAGGGTCAGATAAATGCTTCTGATGACCTTGTCTGAACCAAATTCATTTAAAGCAGTTTGCCATATTTCTTAAATAGAAGATGAGCCCATTCTATCTATGGCTCAGATTAGGACTGGCTCCCTGAACTACTGCCCAACTCTTAGAAGCAAAACAATGACACGTCCCAATCAACAGGCAGTCCATAGCACAGATTCAAGCAAGGTCAAAATATACACATATAAGAAATTAGCAGTGCACAGTATAGAAGAACGCTATTTCTAAAGATGGACTTTGACTATTAAAACTTTTGAGCAGTTCCTAACTTTTGTTAGAAACATGCAAACCTAGACACCCAGCCCCCCAAATCAACTTCAATGTAACTGGTAAAGAGAAATAAAAAGAGACCGAGAGAGGGAAATGTAGTTTTTTCCAACCCATTATTTTCATAAGAACACGAATCAAAGAGACAAACTATGCCAATTTCTTCATAGCTGACTTGTCAGGGGAGATTGTGCTTGCCTCACTAATGACTTCTTGAGACTGTTTATTGCTGTGATCAGGAGCTGGGAGGAGAGAGGTCTAGGACCTTTCAAAAGAGATATTTTGCTCAGTATCAGTGCAGAAAATAAAGTCAGCATTCAGCTACCTTGGATAACCTAACTAGTGTAATGGTTAGTACATGTAGCCATTGCTTTGGCTGTTTCAAACACCAGGAATGAACTGATCAGCAAAGGGTCAAGCTTGCCAGCAGCCTGGATTTTGAAAAGCTGTGGCACAATAGGCTTAATGCAGGTTGTTAGATTCATAAAGCTTGCTCCCCGCCTCCTTCCCTCCTTCCCTTCTGATTTCCACATCCATATTCTGATCACTAGGCAGCTGTAGAAAAATGACCGAGTGGACAGGGACTGTCTCTTTGTGGACATTCCCAGTCAACTGTAGCCTCCCCACAACAGTTTTTACTCAGTGATTGTTTTAATACTTCCTCTTAGGGAAATTTGCATTTTCTTAACTGTCTCTACAAGATCCAAATTTAGTTTTTTTCATAGGTAATAAAAGAGGTATTAAGCACACACACTCTCTCTCCCCCTCCCCGTGTATGTGCGATGATATTAGCCTTTATCCTGCACTCTTCAAAATTTCGATTTATCACCTGCTCTACCTCAAAAAAACAACTTTCGTTATAGCTCAAAATTTCAAGTAAAAATGTTTAAGACAGATACATACATGTTTTTCTCTTCAAATTATAAGCATTTTTTGATCTTCTGTTCAGACAGTCTATAAATAAAGTTTTGCTGTTAGTAACTTATGAGCAATTTATTCAGAAAGGAGACAACACCAGTGGTTTGCACTGGAAGTTCATAAGCATATTCATCACCCCCCATGGCCTGTCTCTATGAGTTTCTAGCTATTCACTAGCATAATCTCAGAAGACCTTACAATCTATCTCTTCTACCATGGAGAACCCATCCCCCTGTCACTATCTGGATTCCTGCAGTCACCTGTTAAGGGTGTGGGAGTGACAAGTGGTTGTTGGCTGCTCTTTACCCTCACACTTCTGAAAGGATTAGATCGTAAACAACCTAGTGGGAATCCTCCAGACCAAAACAGGGCTGAGTTGTGCTCTGCTACCTGGGAACCCATAGCAAGTTGTGAAAAAATTATGAAAATATAAGGGTTTCAGCCACATTTTTAGGAAGAAATTATGTTGCTTCTAAGATGAGACCTAAAAAAAAAAAAATAAGGCAAAAGAGAAGAACTCGAGAAGACAGGATTTTTAAGTGCAAGCAGAGGTAAATTTCAACATTCACTTTCAGCGTCTGTCAGTTTCCTGCGCCAGACTTCAAGGGAAGTCCATTTACCTCTGATCAATGATGCCCAAGCGACCCAGCACACAAAAGGGTTCCTTTCTCATCTCCAGTCATCCTAGCTTTCCTGTGACCCCACGATCTACTTCTTGGGAAGTGACCTACCACAGCTCCACAGAGCTAGTAACCCTTATACTAAGCATTTGTATCCCATGTCACACATTTCCTCAGTATCTTAAATGACGCAGCAGCAGTGAGATCATATGAATTTTACCTTGTCAGTAGGAAAGCTTAGCACTGGAGGAAAAGGACTATATCTGTCCTAATACATCAAAACAGTCACAGAACCCTAAAATCTCTTCAAATAGCATTTTGTCCAACGGTAAGGAAATATTTTTTTTTTAAATCCTTGAATGAAACCCTTCTTCTCAATCATTGAGATTCTTGCAGTGTCCACTCTCAGTACCAAACAATGCCCAGTGAGGAGGCAGAGAAGCTTGACCTCTAGAGAGAACACTGAAAAGGTACTGCACTTTACTGGAAACAAAACGGGAAGAAGGGCCTCAGCTTCCTTCCCTATTCTGAACAGTGTCAAGAGGAGGGCTGCGCAGAGAACGAAATAACTCATCTTTTTTCCATTTCAAGGAACAGACTCATGTTTTCCAGATTTATTTTTGCCAAAGTGAATGCCTTTAAAATTCTTACGATAACTGTTTTCTAACTTCTCAGAACAGGAGAAAAGGCTGAACATGATGGTGGTGGTGACTGAATGGAGTCAGCTGGTCAACGTGATGGAACTGAAAAAGCTTTAACAGAATATGTCCACGTGCTGCAGAAAAACCACCTTTAACATAATGGACAGAGAGGGTAGAGTGTCTTTTGTCATAGCGAAAGAAAGGAACATCATTATTTCAGACAGGAGGTGTAAGGTTCTGCTAAATCTCTGTGGATAAAATCATAGAAACACACTTCGGCCAGATGAAGCAAAGCAAGCAGGTTCTAGGTGGTGGAGGAAACTATTTGAAGAAATCAACAGATTTTAAGATCTGTCATCTCTCTAACTAACAAGAGTAATTTTGTGCTATCTTCTTGAATTCTACCAAGTACATGGCTTCAGAGTTATAAAAATTTAGATGTAAATAGAGAAGAAGATGATCTTTTTCTGAATATTGTACCTGAGACAAACTATCATATCTCCTTCACTCTCCAAATTGGTTCAGTTTGGTACCACCGGCTAGAGAGGATGCCAATCTGTGTGAACTTTCAAATTCTCCCTCCTCTGAAAATGATTTTTATGCACACACCATTAAATACGGACAAATTTACATTTCTGCCTATAATGGACATGGTCCAATAAGAAACAATCTAATATTTAAAATTCTTGCAGAAGTGTCTCCAGTCCTGCTTTGGAACTAAAGGCCTTATCAAAAGTTCTACAATATCCTACCCTGCTCTCTGAGCACCCTTAAGTAAGGGTGCCACATAGAGTGCTGGATGGGAGAAACTGGTATTAGGAACAACGCCCGGAGCTGAGCAAGGCACAATTATTTACACTGCACCATTGACAGGCAACCTACATTAACTCTTATGTTTGCATCTTCAGGCTTTGGCTAAAGCTGGTCTTCCTGCAACAACAGGGCTATACTGTGATTTAAAGCACCCTCTTGCCCATTAGAAGTTTCCAGGGTCTTCAAGGCCCAAAAAAGTACACCTTCACTATTGTCCTGGATCCATCACCCATCACTTTAATGGAAAATTATTCCAATTGACAATAAAAATATGAGGGGAGACAGGGTGAGGAATGGAGCTTACAAAGAATAAAATTGAAAAATTAGTGACTTTATGCTTTTATTAAAACTCAACTCTCAAAACTAAGTCTGCTAAGGTTTCTGAACTTTGAGAATTAGTTTTGGATGAAGAGAATGTGAGAAGCATTTTTCAGATGGAACTCTGTATCTGTTCATTAGCCCAACAGATGTTTTTCTCAAAGCCTACTCAGATTGAATCCTGCCATGGAGAATCTTCTACTCTGCTTTGGAGAGTTCTGTGTCTCCATTTTTTTTTTTACCGTTACTTCACTTTAGAGAGTAATCGTGACTATCACAGCCTGACCCAAACCAGCCCTCTTTGTCATCTGTATTTGCTCTTTGCACTTGCTCCATGACAACCATTAACCCCTCATGGACGGCTTTACTCTTTGTGGCCTACATTAGCAACTCAGCTAATCTGTCCTACTTCTAATTCTCCTTCTTTCTTAAACAGACATGAAAAATATCCTAAAGTCTACAGAGAACTTTTAAAGTTTTTGACATGGATCTTTACAACCTGGTATGAAATTTTCTTCCATTTTTGAACAATGAATTCAAGCCCATCCCTAAGAAGAACACCTGAAATTATAGGCAAATTTCAAGTCACTGGTCTCCCTATCATGACATCTTCCACTCTCCTAGACAGAAGCATCTGAGTATTCACCAGAGGACCATACTCTTAGGTAATCTAGATCTCAAGACCTAATGGAGTACACATTCGTGTGCTTCTATGCAAGGGGGCGCCTCTGTCATTACCTTTTAGTGCTTTGAACCCAGCCACTGAGTCAAATGATAAGCACACGCTAGGAACACTAACTTTCCCACAGCTGTTGGATTAGTTTTCCTCCTCCATATCTTATCAACAGCAATAGAAGAGTTTAATGTGTGCAAAGAGCATCACTGCTCCCTCTAGTTTCTTTTCACACATTTTCATCTCTCATAAACAGCAGTGATCGAATTATAAATACCATTATTCCTCCTCCCTGGCAATACTCTTATTATCTTGCATAAACAGAAGTGAACAAATACGTACATGACACCAATCAATCCCTCTTTAAAAAATGCAGTTTTTATATTCCTAAACAGTGGAAGAGAAATTTAATGAATTCAACATGTAGTTTACTTGTTTATTTTTTGAATGTTAATGAAGTTAAAAACAAATTATTGCTTAAGTTTTTCCAATCTTACATCAGCCATTAACACTGTCCATGCCAACATAGGGCAGGGAGTTGGTGGACCCAGTAGAAATAGGTCCAGTCCCTGGAGTCAATGAGCAAGGTGCTTAGTTAGCCTGGGAAGTATGTTAACATGCTGGCCTGGAGATTTCCATGTGTTCCATGTGTGAGGAAGGTAGGAAACATTTGTTAGAAGAAGCTATATGAAGGCATTAGGCAGAAAGGAGAACAGGGAGTGGTCTGAAGAGACTAAGGAAGTGGGCAGCCACTCTATTTCCCACCTCTGCACTGGATCCCTTTCCCAGCCCTCCCACTGCTTCGGTCTTTTACCTCTTCACACCCTTTGTCTCTCTGCTCCTCACATCCTTCCCTACCTATTTATAACAAGTAACAGGAATAATTTAAGAGGAATTGAGGCAAAAAGAGAAGAATTTAGAGATTTATGATAATATATTGCATACACACATGCACACACACATATATAACCTATATTTGATTGATGAAGAAGCAGAAACTGGGACTTTTGAGATTTAAAAAATTCATGGTATGTCTGGTCATATTAATCTCCAGACCAGCTGGGTTTCAGCATTGCTAGAGAGGGCTATAACAGGATCAGGAGTAGGAAAGAAAAAAACAAGGAAAAAATGGAATTCTGCAAGGATTTGTATTTTCAGAGGAAGAAGGACCTCTTTAGAAATGCCTATTGAAACACCCCCCCCCCCAATTATTTTCTTTTTAACTTATATATAGACAGGACCAAGAGAAAAAGCTTAGGAATTCTCTCACAGGCTTTAGGAAACTACTGAAGCCTACATATTATGCTCATTTCAGTCCACTCAAGCAATTAGGATAACTAGAGCATGGTATCTCACAGTGAATACATGGTTGGTTACTTTGCTAGGATGACATATGGAGACAGGGCCCATAGGAACAAAGCCATCCTTAAAATACATAGTGGGGGGGGGGCTCAGGTTTATCTGAATGTACAGGGCCGAAGAGATTAGTGCACAGCATTATCTACAAAGCAAATGAAAGTTTTATTTAACCAAACACTAACTTCCTTGGCCACTGTTTTTGGGAGAAAATTTAGTATGATGAGATGGGTGTGGTGTTACCCGCTGTGTTCCTAGCAATACTGAGGCAGAGCTGGTGATAGTGTGAGTTTGAGGGTAGCCTTAGCTACACAGTGAGAACAGAACCTGTTTTGAAATATGCCACAAAACTCAAATTAATATTAAGTTTCTGGGCTTTCTTTATTTGAACCTTAGGTTGGGAAGATGCAGCAATATTCGAAAACATCTGATATGAGGAAGCAAAGAGGAAGTGTAGGATGTGAGACTGGCGTACAGCACTGCATTTGCCTCTTGTGAAGATAATCACCTTTGACTCATGACAGGTTTCTATTTCTTCTTCTCTTTCAGACACAGTGCTCTTCCTTTACGATCAACGTTCTGTGATAATGGTGGTGAATATGGCTGATGCTACAATGTGGACCATGAATATCTTCCCAAAGCTCATGTGTAAAGTCTTAGTTCCTAGTCTGTGGTGCACTGGGAAGTGGCATAACCTTCAAGAAGTAGGGCCTGCTAGCAAGAAGGCATGCCCTTGATAGAGACAGTGGGATTCCAGCCCCTATCTTTCTCTCTCTCTCTTTTTTTTTGCACTCAATTCTGTGGTAAATGGGTTTCTTCCACCACAAATGTCTCCCATAATACTGTGTGCTCCCATAGGTTCAAAGCAATAGGCAAATGGGTTATGGAACAAAACCCTCCAAAATTATGATCCAAGAGAAACCTTTCCTGTCTTAAATCTAGTTACCCCTGGATTCTGTCATAGACCAGCAAAGCTGACAAAGAGTAGAGAGTGGGAAAGAAGCCTGGGCACAGCTATGTTTCTGGACAGACTCTAATCCCTCCAACAGATTTGTGGCTTCTCTGAGGTCTATGTCAAATATATGTGTGGCAGGGGAAGATTTCCTTCCTAGGACATCTCTGGCTTCAGATAAGAAGAACTCTACTTGTTCACCACAGTTTTTGGTTTTAATGGTTTCCCTTTTTCTCTCAAAATATGAATCTTCATTTTCTTTTCCTCTCCATCATTAGAGTTCAAGGCCTCCCAGCTCCTTCAGTCCCAGTGTCTGTGGTTTCCAGCTGTGCCTTCCTAGTTCTTGAGCTCACATGAACCTGACCTTGTACTTCTTCATTATCGCCTAAGCTGCTGACTGATGCTGAGCACAAACCAGAAAACCACATAGCCTGGTACTTCTCCAAGTCCTGGAGACATGATTCGAAAGAGAAATGTTCTCTGTAGACCAATGTTCTTGAAGGGTGCTCCAGCTGGTGGCACTGTTTGGGTAGGTCACAGAACCTCCAGGAGGCAGACCCTGTTGAGAGAGGTTCGGCCTGGACTGTGAGGCTTTACAGTGTGGCCTTCTCTTTCTCTGCTTCTTATGTGTTGATGAAATGTGACCAGTCAGCTACCTGACTTATCTGCTAATCTCATGCTCCTGTTGCAATGCCTTCCCTGCCATGATGGACAATATGCCCTCAAGAACACTAAGCCAGAACAGACTCTGCCATTTTGTTTGTTGCCATGGTATTTTTATCACAGTTACCAAAAAGTATGGTTTCCAGCTGAAACTGGGAATTTACTTTGCAATGCTTTATTTCTACTTAGTTTCTGTTTGGATTTTCTAGTTTTACTATCATTTCGTTTGATTTCTTATGATGGACCTGCTACTCTTTGCTTTTGGCAGTAAGCCAAGCCCCTTTTCCACACCATGGAAGCAGAGGCCATGGTTCATGTTGGACACTGAACTCATCCTTAACATCAAAGAGCCCACTGACCGCCTACTCCAGTGTCATACTGTAGCACTTACGCCTCTGCTTTACAACGGTCTACATTTGTCGTTGCAACTGCTGCCAACATACTTTAGTGGCTATCATCTTAAGTCACCAAGAAGGACAATAATTATAACAAACTAATAAATGAGGCACTTTTTTTTCTGTGGACCTGCTCTTTCCCTCCTCAGTACTAACTTCAAGTTTCCTTACTCTTATTTGTCAGCCATGAAAATTTGATTTATCTAGCTGTGTTCTAATTACACATTCTGTTTGCCAAGTTCATCAATTTTTTTCTTTAATAATCAGAAAAAGGCTTATTTTACTGTGCTGTTTGACCTATGTAAGCACAAGGACTATGGTGCACACAGCTTTATTCTTTGGTTTCCCTACCTTTGTCACTTGTGGGTTTATCTGGACTTGCTAGCCTCTTCTGTTCTCATCTTATAGACGGATTCCATGGGAGTCTGTGTGCTTTTGACCAGTCTCCTTCAGTTTCAGGTACAAGCTGTGATCCAGATGGTGGCCCATCTTCTTAGATCTTGGGTATCTTCTCTGGGCAGGGCATACATTTGTTACGGATGATGCACAGAGCTATGCTAATAATAGCATCTGTCAATGACTATACCTTCTACTTGCTCTGGACCTGTCCTACAGTTTGCTAAGATATTCTTTGGAATCAAGCCCTGGGAGTCCTAAACTGGAGGATAATTTGCTAATCTTTGATCATCAACTCCCTTCCCAATACAGCCCTCTTTCACAGAGGGAGACATGGATGAGCCATTTAGAAGCCTAACCAGATGGAAGGCTGTAGCTATGATGGGCCAGAACAGACCCTTTCTTCACCATTTTGCTTTCTGTCATAGTATTTTATCACAGCCACCAAGAAGTAAGTTTTCTGGCTGAACTGTGAATCAGAACTGTTGTGATGAGCATCAAAAACTTCTGAGTTGCTTTTATAAAAGTTCATCCTTTATTACCATTTCTTTCTTTTTAAAGTCAAGTTTATTGATGTGTAATTTTTTTGGGGAAGAGGGACAGGGTTTCTCTGTAGCTTTGGAGTCTGTCTGGGAACTCACTCTTTAGACCAGGCTGCCCTCTAACTCACAGAGATCCACCTGCCTCTGCCTCCCGAGTTCTGGGATTAAAGGTGTGCACCACCACTGCCTGCCATTGATGAGTAATTTATATTCAATGCAGTTCACCCTTTTAAGATTTTTACCATTCAATAGATTTTGACTTCTGGGATGGTTACTCGTCATCTTGGCAGGATTTCAAATCACTGACAGAGATAAGCCTTCAGGAGGGTGTTTTTGAGGGTGTTTCCAGAGGGTTTACCTGAGGAGGACACACCTGCCGAGAATGCAGGAGGCCCCATCTCACAGACTGGAGTCCCAGGGCACCAGCATTTGCTCTTTCTATTTCCTGACCGTGGCACAATGTGACCAGCTGCCTGGGAACTGCTTTGGCTGCCGCACCTTCCTGGCTATGACGGACTGTATGCTTAAACTGGGAGCCAAAACGTGTCCTTCCTGAAGTTGCTTTTGTCAGGTACTTTTGCCACAACATTGAGAGAAATAATTAACCTAACTCCCATGTTCTTTCTCTGACGTCTTTAAAATAAAGCACCCAATAAACTCCTTTGTTTCCTATGCAAATTCCTTTGAAACCTTTCAGCAGCTTTTCTTACATTACTCATTGTCTTGTCATATTAGGTTCCTTGGTGTTCAAGAAATAGGCTTTGTAAAATCAGGCCCCTTCGACTACTTGTGTTTACTATCTATAAACTTCACAAAACAGTCCAATTGGAGATCACCAAATTATTTCTATACAGACTCATAAAACAAAGTTTCTTTTGAGAAGCTAATGTTTAAATGTGTTTTCCTTAAGTTCATAGATTAAGGTTCTAGTACAACCCCTCTTCCCTGCCTGGTACTTCAGACTGCAGTTTGAGAACACAGCTGCAGTTATGACCCAGGGGAGGTTACGCTGGAGAGAGAAGAGCAAGGGGAGAGGAGAGGAGAGAGAGAGAGGAGAGAGAAAGAGCACAGTAATTAGACTGATGTCCTTACTTGAAAGGGGGAGTTTGAACAATGACAAACAAGGGGAGAATGCCAAATGGAGATATGGTAGAGGCTGGGTGAAGCGTCTCTAAGTTCCAGTATGCACACCAAAGGTGAACAGAAAAATCAGGAAAAGCTGGATAGAAGCCAAGGAACCAGTCTTCGTGAAACTTGGTCTAGCAAAGTTCTATTAGCAAATTATATATTACATATAAATACATATGTTATATAATATATAGAATATAAATATAATATGTGATATATGTATAATATATTAAAGTAATGTATATTTAAATAATATTAAAAATATCCTTGAGCAGACTGGAAAGCTAAGCTTCTCTCCTCATCAGATTCCCACTGTCTACTGCGCAAGGCACTGTTCTAGAATGCTGAATGACTGAGCAAGAGTGTCACCATCCTACTGCATGTGCAGTTCATTAAAAAGTGAGGAATCACTCGGCACACACTACTGACAGAATGTCTACCACTCATTCATTCAACAAACATTTCCTGAGTAACTGTGATAAGCCACACACTCTTCTAGGCCCAGAGGATAAAAGCATTGACAGATCAAGTTCTATACCTTCTAGGACCTTAAATTCTACAAGAGGAAACAGAAATTAAGTAAGAAAACCTGCAATAAGTCATGTAACTTTATCCTGTGTCTCACGCAGACAATTTTACTATTGTCAAACTTATTACCTAAACCCTTTAAGTCTTGAGAAATGCTCAGGCCACTGGCAACACTTAAGAATATTCTTAAATCATACATCTTTATTATTGCTCTCACATCCTTGCATCTCTGCATAGACCTAAAATATCCTTAAGATTGATGAACTCTAACTATTCTCAAGAGTTTCTGATTAAACAGTTTTACTGGTATTAGAGCAAACATGTTACTCCAAAGTCTCCACCATAATGACCAGCCCAGTGAATTTCCAGACTGAGGGTCGGGTAAGTGCTAGTGAGTGTACAGGTTTGAAATGCGTAGGTAGGGCTCCTCCACAGCTGCTTTCTCCATTAGTCAGTGAGACACTCAACACGCTAAGCAATGCCTGTGTGCTGCAGATGTCAGGACTGTACTCAGGGAAGACTTGGTGCTGGCTCCCACAGTATTTATACAGTCTGGAAAAAACATGGGCAGGGAATGTCACAGTTATTTCCCTATGACCCTACTAAGAGCATAGGAAGGTTGCTAGGAAGACCCTGGGTTCAGGGACTGCCCACCAGTGCTTTCAGAGTAGAGATTCTTGAGGACATGGTGCCTGAACCTACTGTGGGGATGAGGTGTGTATTATTTATTTAAGCTAAGATCACAAAGTCTTGAGTTTTTCCTTCCTCATCTCATTCACCCACATACACATTTCAAATACTTGAAAGCATTTTTCAAATATTCTAAGAGCACCAAATCTAATCAAAAGTGAAGGACTCTCCAAAAGACAGGGACTAAAAATAGAAGGGGGATAAAGCCCTAATCTCACCACTTATTTTGAAAACACCCCAAAATGATCAAAACACCTTATAAGCTAAAACATGTGAATTAATCACTTGCCAAGTTTCATTTTAACCCAAAGCCACTTAGAAGTTCATAAACGGAAAAGAATCTTCAAATATGAACTTGTATTTTCTTTCCTTGGCCCTTAGTTGGCTGGAAGCATTTACTGTTAGGCTGTTTGGAGGGAAAGGAATCTTACTGGTTGGAAACACAGTACACACATCTTCCAGAACACACATTTCATAGGTTCCATCCTTGCAGCTATGTTTCTGGTAAGTACAAGAAGGCCTGGTAGACAGCAGAGGATCAATAAATAACTCTCTCCGTGTTTGTATTTATGTGGGTGTGTGCACATGTGCCTATTTGGAAGTCGGGGTAGATGCTGCTATTTTCCTTAGTTGTTCTATATCCCCCTTTTTTAGAGACATGGTCTCTCATTGAACCCCAAGCTAGTCTGGCCTGTTGTGGAATATTCCTTTGCACTATGTGAAGATAGCTCACTGTGACTGGTTTAATAAAAAGCTAAACAATCAATAGCTAGGCAGGATTTTGAGGGTGGAGAGAACCCTGGGAAGAAGCAGGAGGAGTTGCTAGTCAGGCATGGAGCAGCATGGGCAGCAGAGAGTAAAGGTAATAAAGCCATGAGACAGGAAGTAAGTTACTAGAAATGGTTCGTTTAAGTTATAAGAGCTACTTATGAACAAGCCTAAGATATCCATCAGCTTTCCCAATTGATAAGAAGTCTTTATGTGATTATTTGGGAGCTGGCTGGTGGGACAGAGAAATCTGCCTACACTGGCCAGCAGCCAGTGGTCTCCAGTAGTCCGCCTGTCTCCACCACCTGCTTCTAGTTTCACAGCTCTAGGGTTACAGACGTACAAAGCTAAGCCCAATTATACCTGGAAGCTTAGGATCTGAACTCAGGTTCTTCTGAACCTGCAAAATACCCTGGATGATGAATTAAACCAATATTCTGGGGTTTTAAGGGAGTCTCCATCTCGTTTCTTACTGGAGTTTCATCTTGCTTTAGGACAGTGGTTTGCAGTCTGGTGCCATTTTTGTCCTCATTAGGGAACATATGTCTTTTTATTTGTTAAGGTTCAAGAAGTTGCTCCTGACACAGGAATGCTGCTAAGTATCTTACACTGCACACCACAGATCTAGCTAACTCTAAATATTAGTTGGGCCAAGTCTATAGAGTCCTGCTTTAGAACCTTTCTTTCTACTGTGTTGTACACTGGAATCTGTTTTGCCCTGCGTTTGGGAGGAAGCTGTCCTGGAAGAAGCACTCCAGAGGGGCCACACTGTTTTTCTTCATTCCTCTCCTAATCAAACAGAACTAACCCTGCACTAAGGCATGCTTGGAGAAAATCAGAGTTGCCTTTTGCCCCTACTAGAGCAATATGTACTTGCTGGGAGTATGCATGAAAGATTGTACCCAAAATACCAGTGAATAATTCTTTATAGAATATTGTTAATTTCTCTGAGTTTACCAGAGAAGACTGTCTAATTTCAGTAAAACCAGACTGTTCAAACACTAGTAAGAAAAGGAACTTCCTTCTCAAATCCAGTTTAATGATGTCTTGTCAGGATCAGCACTCCAGGCTACCTTTATCATGAGAAGGTAGTCCATCAAATCACAATATCACCTCCTTAGAGAGATTGTGTTTATAGCATGTCCTCTGCTGCCTTACTTGTCCTGCATATCGAAATGTTAGGATCTGATTTCTAATCCAATGGAGAAACTTGGGAGTTGCCAGGGCAGGGCATGTGCCAGTGTCTCCACTATGAGGTCAGCTCCAATAATCATGATGTTGTGGCCTGTAATCCAGTTACCATAGAGACTGAATACATTAAGAGTACAGCACTGCAACTTGAAGACACATTTTTTTAGAAGTTTTAAAAGATATACAGATAAGACACCAGAAAAAAAAAAAGAGAATTCTAAGAGAGAAGCACGTCAGAGAGAATTCCCAGATGATCACAGATTCTAGGAAGTGGAAACAACAGAAATTACAACTATGGTAAAATTACCACGAGTGTCCCTCTCATCGACTGCTCTGGAAAATCTCAAATATGGGGCACTGAACACACATTTGAAAGGTACAGGAGCAACAACAGAAATACCATATAGCAAGTTTCATTTTTATTTTTATTTTATTTTTATTTTTGAGACAGGGCCTCACTTTATAGCCCTGGCTATCTTGTGATTTACTATGAAGACCAGGTGTATCTCACACTCACACAGACCCCTATTGCCTCTGCCTCTTGAGTGCTGGGGATTAAAGATGTGAGCCTGGCCTGGGTATTACCCAAGTTCTTAGTGGCTGTTTCTAGAATAAAGATGTCTTTCCTCCCAATGCTTAAGACAGAGGTGTCCTTTAATATCCTCATGGTTTGAAATCATAGCCAGTGGATATAATGTAGCACAGAAAGGAACTCTGAAAATACAATAGATAAGTAATGTGGGTGTTGTTCATCTGTAAACAAACTCATGCATAGTTCCAAAAGGCAATGAGGGTTTTGCGCATACAATTTTTTTGTCCATACAATTTTGATGTACATAACTACAGAAATCAAGGCATGCCTGGAATATAAGAGGTCAGGAATCAAGTTACTGAAGTTTTTAAATAGAAAGAAAACTAAAGCTAGGGTGTATGTTGTGTCATGATGGGTGAGAGCTAATTAGGAGAAATGTATCAGGCACATTTTTTGATGTGTGGTCTTGTAATATTTTATAACACTTCAAAGTAATATGTCCACTCTGTATTGGACATTCATTTCTCCCTGTTTTAAAAATGCCTTTCAAATATGCATTTCGGGTCCTTAGTCTTCTCTTGAACACTAACATTTTTATATATAATATAGGAGAAAATACAATTGGATGTCTCAAAAGGATCCTTCATTCTACATGTCTGAAGCTAATTCATATTCTCCAAACTTTTTCTCTCCTTTGTTCCCCATGGGAGTAAACAGCATTAACTATTCACCCACTTGCCCAACTAATATATCTTATCTGTTGCTTTTCAATCACCCTCAAATAATTATCACCTCATATAGACATGCAAATCTAATGCAATTTTTAAATAACTAAAAGACTCTTTTGTGCAGAGAAAGCAAGACTTTCAGCTAATTGGGTTTAAAAACCAACATTAACTTTTCAAACTTACAAATTTTATAAGCCTAATTTTCTTTATATCTTTACCTTTTATGAATATACATACATATTAATCCATGTCTTTAAATTTTTCTTTGTATAAAGAAGAAATGCTTTTAATATCAATGAAGTTACTTATTAGACAGAAAATCTGGAACCTCAAACTATTTCAACCATTAGTCAGAGGCAGTAGAGGCACCAATAAGCATGTTGGCAATTTTTAGAGTCAGTTGACAATGAGGGGTTTTAAGTCTATGCTTTCTTAGGGAAATTTCCAGTCATGCCCTCCTGTATGTCGGAGTTCTACTCTTATCTAATCTGTTAAATAACTTCCACAGTGGTAAAGGGAGACTGTGTGTGATGTCATCATTAACCATGTCCTGGATTCTGTCAACTTTTGGCCTCACATCTCTCCCAATCCTTCTCACATCCCTATTCCACATCAGCTCAGGCTAGCATTGCCTGCCACTTCCTTCAAAGGCCCAGCATATTATGTTCTCCTATGTTTCTGAGTCTTTACACATGGTACGCCTTGTCTAGAGTGTCCGTATTCCCTGACAAACATTTATTGAATGAAAAAGAAAAATAAATGCTTTGAATGTTGCTGCTTTGGGCACTGAACAGAAATAGTAGCCTATCAAATGTTCCAAATAAACCTGCATAAGTACTCTTATTTTCAAAATTAATTTTGAAGAATCTCAAAATTTTGCCATGGAGAATAAAGGGTCCCAGACCACAATATTATTTTTTGCATTTAATAAAAATTTCTTTCAAGTCAGTGCAAGAAAGGCCTACCCTTTCCTACAATTCATCTAAAAATATTTACTGAGCACTGCATGCAGTGGTGTAGTTCTAGGCGCAGGAGATGCCTTGGAGTGCAAAACAGACCAAAATCAAAAAACAAAAAGCCTCATGATGATGGGCCTTATAGTCCATTACAAGTGGACATCACTTTGTAAATCAAACACATGTTTAAAGGAAGTAACTTCAAGTGCCATGAAGCTAATGGTGGGCTTCCAGGCAGCTGTTTGAATCATGGTAGTTGTAGAGAGAGTGGTCAGAGTCTGGATGCATTGTGCAGGCTGTGTAAGGCTTTGCTTTGAAGGGAAGATTCAGTACAAGCCTAATGATGATTAAACAGGCTTTATCCAGGGAATACATCTGAGACAGCAAGAAAAGCACATGCAAAGGACCTGCACTGCACACGTTTGGGAGGCTGGGAAGAGGGAGAGAAGGACCTACCCCTAGCTGAGAATAGAGAGGCAATGGGGAACGAAATGGAGAGGGGCTTGTGGAGTTCCCCACTTATCTGGCCTTCTCTTTCTAGTGAGCTAAGTCTCCCACCAGCGAGAGTTCTGAGCAGAGAACTGACGTGACTGGAGTGTAATTACAGTGCACGTAGTAGAGCAGCCTCCTCTACAGCACGGCCTGGATCTGCTACAGCCAGAGCCGGAAGGTAGAAGGTAAGGATGTGGAGGTATGCTAAAGGTAAAACTGCAACATTTGCTTGCTGGTTGGATTTGTAACAGAAATGAAGGACTGACAGAGAAATATATTTTTCAGTTTGAGCAACTATAAGGATGGAGATACCATTTACCAAGAAAAATTATTGCATATTTTTTAGATAAAATATGTATTCCTAGTATGTTAACTTTAAGATGCTCATCAGACATGCAACAGAAATGTTAAGGAGGAACAAAGTTTGAACTAGAGACACAAGCTAGGGCCGAAGCCAGTATGAATATAGTGAAATAGAGTGATTGGAGAAAAAGGAAGGAAGTAGTTCAGAGTCCTAAGACCCTTTGATGTTGCCATCTTGGAGATGCCAGAGATTGAGAGAGAGGCTTGTGAAGTGGGAGAAGGAGTGTCTGAATGACCTGAAAGCCAGTGCAGGAAATGCTTCTGTGGGTGAAACAAGGCCAAGATGAGGACAGGGGGACTGGGACTTGGGTCCTGAGCTTAGCTACATGGAAATCACTGGGACCAGTTTCATTATTTTTATTGGAGAAAAAGCTAATAGGAGAAATATCAAGAGAAAATTAAAGAACAGTATTAGAGTCCAGGAAGGTCTTAGACATTTCTGGGAAATGTCTAACACTACCTGGGAGAATAAGCTGTCAGAGAGGGTGGGTGCCAAGAGAATGCTTAGGACAAGAGGTATTACAAGATGTCTGTATAATGACAAGAATTATTTAGTGGTGATACGGAAATGGATAAATCACGCGAAAGAAGCAGGCCTTTTCAGAAACATTATTCACGAGTACGGGAGAGGTGGGTTTAACACACAGGGAGGACACTGAGGCAGGGGTGCATAGCTTGTCTGTGGTGCAGGGACAAAATGCACTGGGCACTAATGTAGACAGGGTGGGGTTTTTGGGGAGCAAGTACATCTGAAGTTCCTTTTTGATTGTTTTTCTTTCCCAGTGAAGGAGAAAGGAAGGCATGAGGAAGGACGTGTTGGAAGTCAGAAAAAAGGAAATACATGAAATAGTCTTGCAGAGATGTGGAAAAAGGTGCTGTGGGCAGCACCAACGGCCTCTTGCTGTTATCATGAAATTCAAGGGAGAGTTGTCAATGTGCTTGCTTTGATTCAGTTGGCATGCAGGTTTGGGTCAGGGCAGGTAGCTGGTTAGGATCCCTACAGTGAAAAGCACAGAGTGGTAAGAGTGGAGGATGGATGTGAGGTGCATATTATTCGGAACCTAAACTACATAATCAAGTGAGAATATGAGAGTCTATGGACAAAAATTAATAAATTAGGGGGCCTATGGGCTTCAGAAATTGCTGTAATAGGGCTAACAGAGAGATTGGGCTATGAAGATGTTAGGTGGTAATTGGAGAGTGGATGCCTGTAATTGAGATTATGGGCAGTTGTAATTATTAGTAATTAAAATGTCAAAATTACAACCATAGCAATGAGTAGCCGGAGTAGGGCAGAGGGCAGATCAAGAGAGTTCAAGAAACTTACTGAATTGGTGAGTAGGGGCTAAGCATTAGGGCATTACTATAACAAGGGGGGCTGATGGGAACCCGAGCCTCTATAACCCTCCTCAACTCTCCATCTCACTTCCCATCTTTCTGGTGTCTAAAAACTTGAATTCCTTAGAGTCCACAGCTGTAAACACCGACTCCATCCTTTCTTCTCTCTATTCCATTTTCAAGTACCTCCTTTCTTTCCCCAGTTGACTTCATCACTACTCCAGCCGTCCATCTCTCTCCTCACTGCCACAGCTTGCTCTGTTCGGTGACACTCATTACCTTCTGAAGTGAGTCTTCCCCATGCAATTGTTGCTTTGTTCTTTCTTTGGGGAGGCAGTTTCTATTTTCTTCTCGGAAAATAAGTTCCATTACAGGATTGGAATACAATATGCTCTCAATAAGTACTCCAAGAATGAATGACCCACAGCTTACTAAGATGCCAGCCAGTATTTTCTCACACAACAGCCTCACTTGACCAGCAGACTGTACTCTCCCACTGGCCCCCATCCCACTCAATGGTCACTGCATCCCCAGCTTGCTAATTTCTGTCTCGATCAATTTCATCACATTAATGTTGTCTGTTTCCTAAACACCAGTTCTTCAAGCATAGCCTTCCCGGCCCTATTGTGAGGTCCGCTGACTTCTCCTGATTCCAAAGTGCTGCTGTCCCTAATATCTGCTGCTTCTCATTCCCAGCTGATTCAGGTTTGCTAATCTCTTTAATTTTGAAAATATTTTTAATTTTTTTAGCTCAGAGATATGATTTCACCTTTTTGGTACAACCAATAAGAACTGCACACAATGTCGGTATATTATAGATGCTAAAAAGCAAAACAAACCTACTGTGGCTTTACTGGTTAAGTTCCTCCCAGTATGTTTTCAACATTCTGACAAATTCTACCCCTTTATTGCCTTTCTTTCTGTCTTACCCAAATCATAGTAATCTTCCTGCTATATCAATACCTTCTTCAAGCTCAGAACTAAGTCCTCTGCCATGCGGAATTCCTGGCACTGCAATTTCCTTATTAAATTGTTGTTCATCCACTATTGCTCCTGGATTCTCTCGGCAATTCTTAGCATATTAAGAACATAGTTGCCAAGATCATCTTCCCCCTTGGTTTTTAGTTTCTATTTATTTTTAATATACAATTTCCTGTCTGTCAAACTTCATGTGTCCTCTTGGTGTTTATTTCCTGGCTTCGTTACTGGCCTGGTTTTTCTCTTTCTCTTCTTATCAGTCACCGCTTCTCAATTTGCTCTTTGTCTCACTTGAAGAAATCAATCAGCTTTCACACCTTCTTTTAAACCTCCTTGTATATTTAGAATAGTTTCTCAAATAATATAAAATTTATAATATTTATGAATAAATGACACAATGCCAAGATATTCTGTCTCTTCTTTCAAATAACATCTGAAGACGCACCTGTACAACTGAGTTCTATATTTAAGATATTGAATAAGTACCATTCACCCATCTGTCTTCATTCTGTCTCACATTTTACAGGACCTGCGAAGATTAGTGCATGAGGTCCTGTGGACTGCCTGGAATAGTTTGCAAACTGGCCTTTGCTCTGTATATTCGTTTCTTTGACAAATAATAAATAATAATGATAGCCCGCCATGCATTTCTCCACTCTATTCAGGAATCCCTGGATAAAAGAGAACTAACAAGCAGGAACCATAGTAGAAACAATGAAACAAAACTGGCCTCTTACCGGGTTTTGTTATAGTAACACACACTTCCAAGGACCTCTATTCTAATGATTACCTGCTTAATTCATTTGCAAATTGTTCCTTTGCAAACACTATGTATAATATCAGATGCCTATGTGCTTTACAGGACAGGGAAAAACAAGCAGAACATTACAGCTATGTAGGGGATCAGAGAAAAGCAGCAAATAAGAGGTTTACTCTGTTGGGTGCACAGTTTGTAAGAATTAGTCTCATAAGTAGAGCTACTTGACAGAGTACCAGTCTGTTCCTCCACATTCCCTTCCCCCTCCCCACTTCCCTTTCCCACTCCAGATCTTTCTGCAATAATGGAAGACTTTCTTTTTCTCTTTTTCTTATTCCAGGTGGGAAGTGTATCGTTTTGCATGAAAAATCTGTTTTTCTTGTGCCTCTAACAAATGGTCTGACTGAAGCTGCTGTATGAAACCGCCAGTGTGTTTAATGAAAGAGGAGGGGGCTATGCTGAAAGAGCAGAGAGAGTCCCCGAGTCTTTGCAGCCCCACTTAAATTTTTTTCAAGTGAAGTCCAAAATGTTATGATCATCCTGTTTCTGTAGTGGCCACTAGATGGCAGGTCCAAGAACCTGATTGGAGCCTCACAGGAGGGCAAGCAGTCCACGGGGTCGACAAAGTTTCTGGCCTCAACCCAGAAACATTGGTTTATCATAAGCCAGTGCATAGATAAGGCAATTCCAAACTGCTTCTGAGGACAGAAGTAAAGAAGGTTCTTTGGTATTTAGGGTTGTAGAATATTGCCACCATACATTCACCCAGAAACAGCCAGATCGTTAGATATTCATTAGGAGGTGGTCTCAGAGCTCGGTTTTCTAAATGTTTTACTGGTCTTTGCAGTATCTTGTCATTGCCTCTAGGATATAAAAAATAGTTGCCTAACTTCCTCATGAAAAACAGATGGACAAGACTGACAGGCTGTGGTGAGGTTGCATACACCTGCACTGCATTTAAGAATATATATGTTATTTACCCAGGGCTCTAATTTATTATTATGTATGTTTCATATAATCGAGGCTGACCACCCAGTTTTCTTGTTATTTTCAAAAAAGAATGATTACATACAAAACACCTATTGTTTAATAGAAGAATACAATCATAATCCTGATTAGATGAAATGAGTAAATGTAGGGAACTTCTTTGTTGTAGTAGTGCATGTTCTTACACTGTGATGTCAGGTTCCTCAAAGGTGCCCTTCTCAGTCTCTAGAAGAAGTATCCTTGGGCCAATTATTCTGAAGCTGGGTTGAGTATTTCCCTTTGAACTTTTTTGTTGTTGTTGTTGTTTACATCATCCTGATTTTAACTACTTGGACACTGAGTACTTCTCTTTATCTTTTAATTAAAATATGACCTTACTTTTTTTTTTAAAAGTGGAGACTCATAAGCTCCAAGATAATTTATTATTCTCACTAAAGAAAATGCTTTCTAAAGTCAAATTTATTTTTTATAAAAGCTGTGACATGCATTTTGATATACATTTAAGCATCCATGCCAATTAAAATCTAATAATAATAAAAGTAACACTGACCCAATTATAGCCATCTATCTCACTTGTCATTCGCCTTTTGTTCTCTTTTCTTTTAAAATTTGGGTAAAAGAATAACAATAACATGTTTATTTCATCTATCTTTTTGTGGACATTAAATGTCTTTAAGAGACACCACATACACACACACACACACACACACAAGAAGGCATATAATACTGCTCTTCAGAATAGAATATATGATGTGTCCCCCTAAGAATAAGTATGTCTTCTGTTTATTTATCCTTAGAAGACATTTCATAACAGCACTGACTGATTTCTTTTAATTTGAAAATAGTAATTAAAATAAGTCCAAGCTAATTTATGACAAAATTCCATGGTTATTTCTGCATAATTGTGGTAAAAAATGCCAACCTTTTACTTTGATTACAGAAAGCACTGAGAAGAAGCTGAGAGGCCTGGGTTTGTTCTTGTTTCAACAATGACTCACTGTGTGAATTCTAGGACCTCCCTGGGCACTTCACCTCTGAAACAGGAGTATTTTAAGGTAAAAACCCATGATTCTTCTCTGCCTTAATAAACTTAATATCCAGCTAAGTAAACTTCTCTGCATGGCAGAGTCCCTTTTCTGAAACTGGGTGGTATTCTCGGGGGAGAGAGCACTGGTGTATGGTGCTTCTATGAAAGCCGGCATGGCCCTACAGCACTGTCTGCCTAAGGGGGTGGGTGCTGGAGTGGACTTTTCCTTCACTATTCTCTTCCCATTCTGTAGCACCCTCATGTTCTCTATTGTCTGCAGTCAATCCTACTCAAGAGTTCTGGCCTTTAGGCTGGTGCTAACTAATTATTCAGAAGATCTTTACCTTTCGTCTTCAGCATGCAGCTAACCTCCTTCCCCCAGCCTTCTATGAAAACAGAGCCTTTGTGAGCACACTCTGGCCAGTGGGATACTGGTGGAATGACACACACTCCTTTGAGTCTGGCTCAGAAGAAGGTCTCTGTTTTTGATTCTTTTTCCTCTCTAGTCTTCTGTCTGTATGTGACACTAAGGGTGACCCTAGAAGTTATGTCCTAGAGGTGACTGAGTCTCTGCCAAACTGAATCCATGATGAGTTTTTACATGAGCAAAACAGAAACTTCTACTATATTAATCCACTAAGCCCTGCAGGTTTATATATTACAGAATGTAATATTAGCTAAAGTAAGAGCTCCCCCAAACCAGACACACTGATTCTCTTCTAAGAGACCATTTAAGTCTCACTATGTTTTTTTTATCGTGTGTTGATTTTTTTACTAACATGTAAGAGCTTTGGGTATAATAAATGTATTTTTATTCATTCTTTTCAAACTCTATAGTTATTTCAATGAATTCAAAGCAGAACATAGCTGGTTTGGAAATTACAGGCAATAAAAATAGTTTTGATTAAAGAGTGTCACAGCTTTTTGACTTACTCTATGTAGGTAGACGATAATATATTTTTTACATTTACTTTTGGTTTTGAAATATACTGTGCCCACCAAAGCTCTCTAATATATTTTGTGCACTGTCTTCCTAACAACAGCTAGTCTAAAAGCATATGTGGAATTGTTTCTAAAAATTAGAACAATATCAAGTAAAGAGGATAAGAACTAGGAGTGTATAAAAAGGGCTTTCAGGGCTGGAGAGGGCATAGCAGTTAAGAGCATTCGCTGCTCTCGTAGACGACCCAAATTTGGTTTCCTCCATCCACATACAAACTTTCTGTAACTCCAGCTCATGGTGGATCCAAGGCTTCTGGATCCCTTAGGGCCCTGCACCTACATGCATATGCCCATATGCGCACACACACACACACACACACACACACACACACACACACACACCATATAAACAAAAATTAACAAGTTTTTACTCACACTGGGCTTCTACCAACTATGGGATCACAGTTCCAACTGTGTCCTCAAGCAGAACAGTGCACATTGGGCATGCTGTGTCAGCATCGGCTTCTCTGTGTCCAAGCTGGGTATTTCTAGTTTCAGTTTTAGTTAAGCTTACCAGTGCTGTGCCCGAGACAGTTAACCTTTGGTTCCTTAATAACAGTGCCTCACTCATTCCGTCTCTCTCTCTCTCTCCCTCTGATCCTTTCTGATCTTGTCTTTGGCTCCTCTGTCCTCTCTACTTCCCAAGTATTGGAATGTTCTAGTATCATTCCCCGGAATTTCCCCCGTAAACCTCTACTGAGTCATCTCACCCAGAATCAGGACCTACCATGTGTTCAAAGGGAACTGCCGACTCTCCAGCTCTAGCCAAGACCTTGCTGTAGAGCTTGAGTTCTGCATGACTTGTGCTGTCCTGGGTAGTCTGGGACTTCTCAGCATCTGGCACCTTAAGCTCAAGTCCCAAAGCAGGAGAATTTCTGCCCTTCCAGGGCTCAGCTCTTCTTCCTTCCTATGTCTTCTTTTCTCAGAGTATGACATCAGCTTCGAAGTATCACTTCTAATTACTTCTAAGCAATTACCATGCTGGTTAGGGGTAGCTTTTGTTTTGTTTTGTTTCCTTATCAACTTGACACAAGCTATGGTCATCTTGGAAAGGGAAGCTCAATTGTGAAAATAAATGCCCCATCAGACTGGCCTGTAGGTGGAACCTTTTCTTGATTAATGACTGATGTGGGAGGGCCCAATCTATTGTGGGTGGTACCACTCATGGCAGGTGGTCCTAGGTTGTAGAGAAAAGCAAGCTGAGCGAGCTATGGGTAACAAGCCACTAAGCAGCATTCCTTCATGGTCTATGCTTGAGTTCCTGCTTTGGTTTCCCTCAGTGATGGACTATGATTGGGACATGTAAGACAGACAAACTCTTTCCTCCCCAAGTTGCTTTTGGTTACAGTGTTCTATCACAGCAAGAGAAAGCAAAGTAGGACATTATACTATTCCTCTCCTCTGCTGTGCCTCTTACTGAAACTAGCTAATTAAAATCCTACAGTCATTTTACAATGCTTTTAGTATTTCTGGTCTAAGCTTAAGGACTAGAGAAGTGGAAGGCATATTAAAAAAAAGGATTCTTAAACTCTGTGTCAAATATCTACTACTCTGAATTTTGTACACATATATATGAATTTTTCATACCCTTCTATAATGCCACAGCTCTATTATAAGCCTACATAGAACCATAACACTGCTAGTAAGGGAGGCTGTTCATAGATCCATTCTTTCACGATTGAAGCAAATGTTTTTACTTTCCAGTTCTAGCAATTTGAAATCAAAGGAATTAATGGAAAGAAAGGAGTCCTGTGAGGCAAAAGGAACTCAAGGATGTCTCTCAGCTATACCTCACCACATTCCAGTTTTGAGGGTGTTGTTCATTTTGGAACGAAATGGAACATTTTGGAACTATCATACTGAAGTGATATATTTTTCTTCGACATACAAATGAAACTGCCCTATTTAATAATTTGCTTTGGTTTCTTAGGCTTAAAATTCAGTTTTAGTGTTTTTTTTTCCACGTTCTTCAACATTAGTCCTAACCTACTAGAGCAGCCGTGGTCCCTTCTCTTTCCTCACTGTGATGTATTTATCATCTACCGCACAAACCTCTTCTTTCCCTTCTTCACCGTGTGCCACAGCTCTAACGTCTTCTATTTTCATTTGACATACTGCTTACTTAAATTATTTCATGTGTGTTCCCATCCATGGAAATTCATTTTTGTGTGACATAAATCCCTACCCTATTCTATTTCACAGTAATAAAACTTTATACTGAATTGCCAGAGAGACAGGTAACCAACCACGCAGTTTAAATTAAGTGCAAGATACACATGTTTGAATATTCTGCTTTCTGTCTGAGATGTGTAGAGACAGGTCCTGCTTGTATTTGAGCATTCTGTCATCTTTTTCAAACTGGTACTCTTAAACCTAAGAACAGTTTTCTCACTTTGAGTCAAATGTAACGTTTGCTATGCACAAAAGGCACAGTTATGAAATAATATGTGTGCTAAGCAAATCTCTTCTAAACAATCATTACAGTCGGTGCAGGCTCAAAGAAGCTGCCTCATGACTGGAGCGCACGCCAGCGACGGAGTCTCAGCCTGTGCTGGATGTCCTCATCGACAGCTGTCCGTCTGCACCTTTAACACTTTCCAATCCCTGCCCAAGTTAACCTTTCCTAGTTGCCATAGCCATGGTAAATACTCTGTTTATTGGATTTTATTAGCATTTTAAATTTTGACATTTGAAAAGCACAATTCTCCTTTTTCATTCTGTCATTTCTTAATGTATGATTGTCCAGGCTTTTTCCAGTTCTAAGTTTCTCTCTCCTAGCTTCAGAAGACTGTAATTTTGGAAAGTTGCAATTATTCTGGTAGTCCATGGCCAGAATATATCAAATCTTATGACAAAAGTTTGGTCAGAGGTATTATTCACACAATTTATGCATCAGCATTTTAGTTCCACAGTCTCTTGCATATGTTAGTGAAATGAATTTTGGTCTGAATTACCTGGTTAACAAGGTGGATTTTCCACCACTGTTGGTGACAGAGAAGTGATAACGTTGAGTTTTACAAAGCACTGTGGATTTTCCAGATGCACACAGTGCATAGTTGACTTCCAGCATATGTTATGGTATAAGCAACAACTGTTTTGTAGACACAGGGCACTGCTTTAATCACATGTCATCTGCAAGGCCAGAACAAACTCCCCTCTAAGGTTCTGTCCGTGATGCTACATCCTTGCTGTTTACTAACCCTTCCATACTTATGCATGATGCTTTGCACAGGTGACTCTTACCCCTCCTCCTTACCATTCTACCATCACTTTTGGTCTTATCCCTTTACTGGACTATATCCACCCACCCAGTTCCTCATAGCCCTCCTGAGACTAGGAGCTACATCAGTAACAATGAGTCACCCATCTTTGTTTACATAGGCCCTAATGAGACCCTACCATGTGTTCGCCACGTCTCTTATGCTATGGATGTTCCTCTTCTTTTGCTTGCAAACAAGCTTTTAAAGAATATATATTAGAAATATTCATAGGTATTTTTAGATAAAGGTATTTCACTCATAAAAAGAGGTGTGGGAAAATCAGGAGTGTTATTTGAGAGAAACTGAAACTAACTGTTAGCAATAAAGATATGAGACAAGCTCAAGGCCCATCATGGTCAGGATATATGTGTATCACAGTGATCACGTGTATGGGGACCAAAGTGGCTCTTGCAGGAGGCCGAGTAAGCAGCGGGAACCATGTTTCCACATCGCTGTCAGGCTGCACGCTGGACGTTTTGTTCCGTTCTAATACATCTGTGTTCCTGGAGCACATCGCCACTTCTGCACACTAATCACTCCTCTAGGTGAGCTTAAGTACCTAATTATTAAGAGCCCTCCAAATTCCTAGTGTCATCTTCAAAATAGTTAGTGCCCTTTCTGTCCCATTTGCCCCCTGTGCTTGGTACTGAATCAGTATAGCAAATATCCCTAATGAAGAATCGTGGTCCAGGGTTAAATTCACAAATTAAGCAATTCAGTTAGTTTTTTATGTCAATTCCTTTTATCTTTGAATCTCTACCTTCATTTGCTTAAAATCCATCCTGCTGTGAAACTAAAAACACAATGCTACCGCGACGATTCAAAGAGGACTACTGAACCCCAGGACATGCTCAAATTCTTGTTACCTGGAAGCTCTTGATATAGCAGTGTATTACCTGGTTTCTGGGGACTAGTAGGAAAACACATTATCAGATTTAATGCTAATCTTTAGAATCCCAGATTTAATTCCTGTCCAGGTTAAATGCCCTTTTCATTATCACAGTAAAAAAATACAAAAAATTGATTATAACCATTAATGGAGACTTAAAATATTAACTTCCATTGCTTTAGCCCAATATCTATAATTAAATGCAAAAAGCTAAGTTAATGTAATGTTAAGGTTGAGCTTCTAACTGTA
Organism: Arvicola amphibius; assembly: GCF_903992535.2. Classification (NCBI taxonomy): domain Eukaryota; kingdom Metazoa; phylum Chordata; class Mammalia; order Rodentia; family Cricetidae; genus Arvicola; species Arvicola amphibius. Next base: position 44,672,433 of record NC_052056.1, on the reverse strand, counting down.
CGAAAGTCATGAAATTTAAAATCAAGGTTTCTGGTGCCACCCTCCCATTTCAACAACAGTCCTCAAATGCTTTTCTACAATGTATGTGTAATTTACACATGTGACTTACACTTCCTGGGGGAAAACGTAAAGCATAGCAGTTCAGAACTGAACTTGTGAATGTCTGCTTAGAACATAACATACTTAACAATAAGGAGCAATACAATTTTAGATTATGTCCCAGTTGAGTAATTACCATATTTCTATTCAAGAATTTGCCCATTTCCCCCTACAAATTCTTCAACCTGTCCTTCTGATTAAAACTGGCCGTTCTACAGAAAAGGAAAGGACATTTATGTAACAGACCAAACAATCTGTGCTCCATGATAGATTGGCTAGTTCCTGCAACACACCACAAAAGGATATCCATATGAAAATAATACTTGAGAGATTAACTAAGACTATGTATTTTTGTTTGTAGGTACATCCTACAGAAAACCAAAGGCTTTGTCGATTGGTAGACAGGGACACAACTCTTATTAAAGTCACTTACTGTGAGCCAAGGTGACTCCTAGCAAACTGCTTAGCTAACCACCTTGCATCATTAATGTAACAGTACTGCCTTCAATGCCATCAGGAAAACAAAACAAGCACAAAACAGGAAAGCCACCAAACAACTCACTTTGTAGGGCTGTTACAAAGATTAAATGAAGTAATGTATGTCATAAAGGTTCTACAAAGCTCTTCTGGGATTTATGCTATAGTATCAACTATCAGCACTAGAAAAGGAACACCCACAATTTAACTATCATTTGGTCGTCTCCAGAGGTTTCTGGGGAAAAAACTAGACTATTTAATATTCATTTCATTGAAAGGTACAAAGAGGACTTTTTCTTTTATATGGCACACATTAGTCTATGGTTTATTACTGAGTGCCACATATGTTCAATACACGACACATCAAGTACATCAGCTGACACTAAAAAAGGTGAGTTAAATGGATGCTTGAATATTGGGTATCATGGCTAATATTTTCCTTGTCTTATGAAACATTTTTGTCTAAGCAGAAAATATGCTTGAGAAATTCTAGTCCAACATGCAATTTAGGGAGAAAGCTATAAATCATACATTTAAGGGTGTAAAGCTAAAATGCCACCTCAACCATAGCTATAATAAAGACTCCTAAGTGCATTCTGGCAGGAATGAATAAAAATGGCCAAGTCTGCCATGGATGGACGGTGTGGAGCCCAGGAGTATCCATATGAGTGAGCAGCTGAGGCAGGATCAGCCTTCCTTGAGAGGAATCCACTCCACAGAGGAAATCAATGTGCTGGGGTGTCTGGAGTGAGGATGCAGGTGGGGGAAAGAGCAGGGCTTTTTCATATGAAAGCAAAGAATTTAGCTTGCGGAATGAAAAGGAAAAATGCTCGCCCTGTAACAGTGATCTCATTTGCCGCCCAGCAGACTGGCACGCAAAAGTTACATGTGCTCTACCTACTTGATGTTTCTCTCGCTGGGAGGTGCACAGGTGTGGCTTGAAGCACATCCACTCAGAAAAACAAACTCCCTCCCAAAGACCAAGTAGTAATTCTGAGGAAACTAACAGGTCATTTAAAGCACTGATCCCAGCACATTCCCTGTCACGAACTGTTCCCCGGAATCTTAAAATTCTGCAGTGATAACGAGATCGGTAAAAAGAGCCATATACACGGATTACATATGTATGAAATACAGCTGATAACAAAACCAGAAACTAACAAACAAACCTCACACATCTGACCTCCAGAAAGACGTACACAGCTAATTTTTTTTCCGAGTCCTGTTGGTTTCTCTTGTTAATTCAATGGTGTGTAGATGAGGCTTCTCTGAAAACACAGGGACAACTGGTCCAATGTGCTGGGCATCACATAGGGGAGTCAGAACTACATGCAGTGATATAAGTAGCAGCCCCTTTTCTGTAACTTGGAACAAGGGGCCTACCTTTTGATACTTCAGTTTCTGAATAATTTTTCTCTCTTCCTCCGTCCCGCCGTCCCTCCCTCCCTTTTGGTTTTTTGAGACAGGTTTTCTCTGTATCTCTGAGCTTGTCCTGGAACTAGCTCTTATAGACCAGGCTGGCCTTGAACTCACAGAGATCTGCCTGCCTCTGCCTCCCAAGTGCTGGGATTAAAGATGAGCATCACCACCGCCTGGCTCAGTTTCTGAATAATTCCTAAGGTGATTTATGCTGGTTGTTTTTTGTTGACGTGGTACCAACTATGGTCAGCTGGGAAGAGGGAATGTCAGTTCAGGAATTTCCTCCATCAGATAGATGAGTGTGGCCATTTCTTCATTGCTGGTTGGCGGGGAAGGGCCCACTCCCTTTTGGGTGGGGTCACTCCTAGGCAGCTTGGCCTGGGCTATATAAGAAAGAGAGCTGAGCAAGCCAGGAGAAATAGGCCAGCCATCAGCATTCCTCCATGGTCTCTGCTTCAGTTCCTGCTGGCTTCTCTCAATGATGAGCTGTAAGCTAAAGTAAACCTTTTCCTCCTCAAGTTGTTTGGGGTCAGTGTTTTATCACAGCAACAGGGAATCAAAGTGGGACAACCATGAACTTTTAGCTCGCATGAGTTCTCTTAGGAAATAACTGGTTTACAACATGAATAATAATAAAAATCCTACATCGAGGACTTCTATTCTCCAAGCTTATCTCACTATGTATTAGCCTAGGACACACTTTGAAGACAGCGAAACTAAGGGTTGTAACAATGAAATCAAACCAAGAACAATGACTGTTTTCTGAGGAGGGGGGTTGCTTTCTATAATAGTTTTAACTCAAAGGCTTTGAATTCTTTAAAGATTTCATACAAAAATTGCCGTTGAGAGTAAAAATGCTCTGTGTGTTAGGTCACACCTTTAATCCCAGCACTTGGAAAGCAGAGGCAGGTGGATCTCTGAGTTCGAGGCCAGACTGGTCTACAGAGTGACCATCCAGGGCTACACAGAGAATCCCTGAAACCCTGTCTTGAAAAACTTGGAGGGGCTGTGGGGGAAAAGAGGGAGGAAGGATGAAAATAACTCTGGAAATAGGTAAATACTATTGGTTTAGCATTTCCTTCTTACTCTGGGGGAACATCCTGAAATCAAGAGAAATGGCACGCAGTAACTATGCACTGAGCACTGTTCATGTTTCTGGAACTGTGCTAGATGCGCAGGGAACAAGGGGCCTCACTTCTGTTCTCACAGGATCAATAATACTTTTCCTTCTCTTACCCTTAGGTAAAGACCACCTGAAGTTGGGCTTAGTGAATTTGGTTATAGAGATTAATAAAATTTAGACATGATCATTTAAATCTCATTTCATTCAAAACTTTAGAAACAGTGGTTTATTTAAATCACTTAGGTGTTTTTTGACACATTATTAGCTTCTTTTTGAAATGCCAAAATTAGTCAACCAGAGTCATTTTTTAAATTATTAAAACAAATCAGTAACAAAATTGTTGAAAAAGGCTCAAAATACCTAAGAACAATAACATTACCTATCTGCTGTTTAAACCCGACTTTCAATGTGAAGGGTGCCCCTCAGCTATGTGAACTATCGCAACATTGATGCCCTCATTCATTCTTAATTACATACTACCAAAATATGGAAGACAGTATCTCTAGGAACTAATTTTACTCTAACAATAAATTTAAATGACTACCTATTTAAATAAGAATAAGAATGACTACCTATTTCATATGGTGGTCATGGAGAAACCCTGTAAGAAAACTAAAGTGAAATGGCTCATGAATTTGATGCTATACTGAGATATAACAATTCTTCTCGCATTGCTTCTTCCTCCTTGGTATGGCATTACTGATATACATCCCTGTATATGAAGAAGGGGAAAACCTACTTTGAGTATTTGTGCTTCTGGTTAGTATAGTCAAATAAGAATAAAACTCTCAGCTTCTGGATACCATAGAAGAATAATCCTCAGATTTTTGCATATAACTAAAAGAGCTGTTACAGCCTTTAGGGTATGCAGGGTAAAAGCCATTATTTCTTCAAGGTGATTTGAAAATTGCCCTTCCCAAGACTTGCTGTCTCCCTCATAAAGTACCATTTGTATTCCATTTTATAGTTTGTAAAAGTGCTTTCACATGCATTACATTGTTTAGTTAGAAGGCAGTGGTGTATGGAGATTAAGAAGACTAGCTTTGGTACTCAAGACTCCAGAGTGTTTACCAAAGCAACTACAAGCTGTATACTATGGAGGAGGCACTTATCACTTTAAGCACCAACTATTCTCACTTGTAAACAGGCACTGATACCTACCTTGCAATAAGGTAGTGATTAGCAATGGCAGTTAGAGTGCTCATGTCATTAATAACCCATGGCAGAGATAATAAGGACTTCTCAGTAGTCTCTTTCTACTCATCAGGCTGGAAGAAGAGGGTCTCCACAGTTACTTTAGAGTACATGCAACAAGCTTCTAGTTAAAAAAATGGCCTCTTCAAATCTTAAATCCAAACCATCTTCCTAAAATGGTTCTTTACTTCATGACAAAAAAGAAAGCCTTTAGTACACTTTCAAGGAGAGTCCATGATTTGGAACAAGATGTAAAATTTAATTCTAGGTCTTCTTTAGTCCTGAAACGAATTCCCCTGCAGCAATCTGTGTGTTTCCATCGGAGTTTATTTGGTGGGCTCAAAGAAGATTGGAAGGAGATTTTGTTACATAATTGCTGCCCTTCTGGAACCTTGAGTTTCTACAGTTCATAAACAGGGAATATCTTTTGGGTCTCTTCCTTCTCTTACAGATTTTTTGATAATTCTTAAACACTAGGCTGCCACAGCTGGAGCACACTGGAACATGTTTGTTTCTCAGGTCACTCTCTGACAGCTAATTTAGTCACACTAGCTCGTATTGTGTACCTACGTCTTCAGACTCCAGCCCATGTGCGGCTACATTTACAGATAAATTCACTTGGATTGTATAACAATATTGGGCAACTGTCTCAGGGTTTCTATAGCCTTGATAAAACACATGACAAAAGCAACTTAGGGAGGAAAGGGTTTATTTCAGTCTTCATTCAGGTCACACTCTATCATTGAGAGAAGTCAAAGCAGGAAACTCAAGGAAGTAACTAAAGACAGCAAGCTGAAGGCAGGAACCGAAGCAGAGGCCATAGTAGAATGGTGCCTACTAGTTGAACCCCATGGCTTACTTGGGTAGTTTTCTTAAACACCTTAGGACCACCTGTCCAAGGTGGTACCATCCACAATGGGCTGGGCCCTCCCACATCAATTAAGAAAATGCTTCTACTGGCATGCCTTCAGGCCAATCTTATGGAGGTGTTTTCTCAACAAAGGTTCCCCTTTTCAGTTAGCTCTAGTTTGAATCGAGTTGTTAAAAATGAAATAAAACAAAACAATTAGAAAAAGCCACCTTTCTCCACTGAGTCATGAACAACGTTCACTGTCTGAAATTTCTTGCCTGTTCAGACAACATATGTTACTTTCGTCGCATGTCTAAGATCTCCCAGTCAAACATTCAGCATAAGTCCTGAATGTGTCACCGGTCTTTCAACTTTCTCAATATCCTGCTCTGTACTCACAGGCTACAGATACAATGAGTTCCTTTGTAACGTACAACTGTCATTTTAAAAATGAAGGGCAGAGAATTCAGTGGCCATTGAGTCCCAGACAAGTAAGTGAACATTTACTAAAGAAACACTCTGGAGAATTCATCACCATACTTAAGAGATAAACTCTGATCTCTGAAGATGTTTACAATTCTTGCTGTGAGTGAAGGAAATAAGACACCTACACTGATTAAATTGCTTAATGAAGGTCAAAATACAAAGGGATACAAAGAGTGTGCAATGATGTCAGCATAGAGAATAGGATAAGGAAAAGAATCTTTAATGGAGTAAATTCTAGAGGTGAAGAGTGTACAGAGTGGAACAGGAGCCTAACAAGCATGGAAAAGGAAAAGGACAAAGCCAAATGACTTGGCTAAAGCCTCAGAAGTGAAGAGCAGAGGACTACAGGGAGACAGAGCTGTTTGAGGAACCAGCTCAATTGATTCCCAGAGATCACCACGATTGCTTCATTAAAGTCCCATTCATTCCTTTGTAGGGGAAGCAGACGCTGATGGGGACTTTGGAATGGAGTAAGAGAAAGCGGGGTACTTGAGAAGGTGTTCAGACAGATGAGGACTTTAAATTTAAAACCAGAGAAAAGGTCCAACAACGACCAAGATCAAGAAAAGAACAGTATGAATGATGGGTAGGAACAATTTTTTTAAAAAAATCATTGAAAACAGAGGTCTGTGAGAACAGCCTAAGAGAAGAGTAGCCTATTTCAAGTGGTCTGGAATGCAGTTAAGGGCTACTCTTTTGAAGGCCCGCCTTGAAAAGAAAGAGAAGAAACCAACCGAAGAGATATTGTTGGGAGAGAACTGTCAGAATTAGTAGTTGGCTGAAAGGAAATGAGAGACAAATAGAAGAAAGACCTTTAAAATAGCCACAGTGCTGAGACCAGAGGAAAGAGCACCACAGACAAGAACTAGAAAAGAGGACACATGCAGGACTGGTGCTTTTGCTATGTTATAAACAGCCTGCATTTTTATTCACTTGACCAATTCTTTATTAGATGTGTATTATTGTCTTTTCTGTCTATGGTATACAAGAAGACCATGTGTAAGGCTTACAATAAGGAAACATAAAAACGTTCTATCTCTGAATGTAAAATACTTTAAAACTACATTTTTTTTCATTTTCATTTTTCATGTTGGTTTTGTTTTTTGTAATTCATAGGCCACTGACACAGTAGTGCTTTCATTAGTGACAGATGTGCTTTCTCAATATGACTGAAAATCAAGTAATTTCTCTTAGTGTACTTGCATATTTTTTTCCTTAATTAGCATTTATGCATTTGGATGAAGCCAGTGAATAAGATGCCTTTGGGTTACAGTGTGTTTGTTTCTGTGCAGTTCCACCTTAACTGGAGTCCTTAACTGGAGTAACCCCCCACCCCATCCCAGGGCAGCACTGTGCAGGTGCATATTCTATGCTTCACTCAGATTCTGACCTTAGGGACGTGCTAACTGAACCATAGGTATATTTTGGATCCCTTAATGTTTATGAGTGAGAGAAGAAAGGAAAACATACTTATTTTGTACAAGTACCATGTGGGAACCCAGTGGCATGGTCCCTGTTGGTCCTCACTTGAGGTAAAATGAAAATCTAGGAACCAACTCAGAACTGATCTCTCATTCTATCTCCCTGTCCAGCTGTGTGACTCATATTTAAGAAAAAAAAAGAGTCCAGAGATCACGTCGTCTTAGAAATAGGTTTATCTATGAAGACACTAAAATATACCAAGTTTAAAAACATGGCTGGGCTGTTTTGCATACATTAATAAAAAGCAAAGTCAAGGGATAAAACCTGGTGCAGCAGTCTATTTGATGTGTAAGGCCTAAAACATACTGCAAAGTGAAGTTACAATGGATAAGATAATAATTTTCTCACAGAGGTTATAGAAAAAAAAAGAAATAACAAAACACTTCATATGCCAAGGTATTACTATATTTATTTCTAACCTTTGGCTATTGAGAAAATATTAAATATGACAATTCTATAGCCATTTTATTAATGGCAGATGCTCTTCTTAGCTGAAGAAAATGAAATCCTTCATGACATTGCACTAGACATCACTAAGTGGTATTTTTTGTGTTCATTTTTATATAGTCTCATTCAGTAGTCCCTATCATTTTAAATGAGACCCTTTCTTAAGCAAGTCATCCTATGTATTGCTTATGATTAAATACTTTCTTTGCAATGGGTTTAGTGCTTATTTTGTAGTGTGGCATAGTAAACGGGGTAACTGCATGTAAGATCTTACAAGTCTCGTATTTCTACTTCTACTTCTAAGATAGCAAATTAATGGCAAAATGTTTTCAATGTTCAATATGTAATCCTGCTGCTAAATGTTTTCAGCACGAAGCTACCAGTACCACAATGGCTCCTACTGTCTCCAATCTAGACAGTATAGTTCATTCTCCTTTACTCCATTTGATTTTTGTAAACAAAAATTTGGCTTTCACACAGAATGTTGTCCAGGTTAGGACACAATTTACTAATGGCTTTTGAGACTTTTCTCTCCCCTCTACTCATGTTTGAAATCATTACTGTAGGAAGACTCTTTCCCAGAAAGCTGCAGACAGTATTTATTTCACAATGAGTTACAAGCTGACCTCTCAAAACATTTTGTTTTTTGTTTGTAGTGATGTTATATTCTCGGCAACCCTGTCTAAGTCCACTTTATACCAAATGCTACCTTGCTTGCGGAGTTGCCCCCACCAATCTATTATACTATGCCGCGTCATTAGACTGTACTTCCTCAGTTACCTTCCTATAACTTTATCTTCTATTATTCTCCTGTTCCTTTCTTATCACATTTGAATCTATGTTCCTTATGTGATCAGAATATCTCCTCATTATATTCTGGTTCAGTGATAAGTTGACATAATTTTTCATAGTTTCCATGATGACTTGAATAGAATATATACATTAACCAAACTGACCCATGTTTACTACCAATAAAGGGAAGTTACAAATGCAAGCTGATTTGTATACAGCTTTGAGTAACCATGATGCTAGACAAGACTGCCATTCTTGAGTGACAGTTCCTCTTCCTTTCTAGAGGAAGTCTGGAGGACAAATGGTCAGTAAATGTGTGGTTTGCTCTCTGGGTAATATTTTGTGTTGATGTGCCTTTAGCTGCTTCATTTACTACATAGGGAAAGGTTTGGATTTCTTATTTTATGGTTTCATCCTGACTTCTTTATTTTCTTTAGGTTTCTGAATTTATTCTTTCTTTTAAAGGAAATAATTTACGGGCTATTCTTTGAAAACAAAAAGCCTAAAATAATTTTTAAAGAGAAAGATAATTTGCAGTAGAAGATACTTCAGTATCTGAAACAAAGAAGGTTTACAGAGTCACAGGATTTACAAATGACACTGACGGGCTTTCTAATTTTGAATAGAGCAGCACCTTTTTATTTACCAGTCTATCATCATTTGGCCACTAACACAGGAAAGTCTGAAGCAGCATTCTTGTTCACAACAAGAGAACATTGGTTTGGTGTCTGTGTTTATTGAGTACCTACTGGGTACTAAGACACAATATCAAGTTCTTGAATTTAGAGAGTGCATCCAGATCAGAGGGATTAGACAAAGCTGCAGTGATGTGAATTTAGCTTCAAGTTTCATAAAGGAAGTGCATGGAAGTGTCTGGTGAGGGAGCTTAGAGAAAGAACTGATGGATTTCATTTCATAGGGAAGTGAAGAGCCAGTGCTTCAAGGAAGAGGTGCCTGTAAGGAAGACCTTATTTGACAGTTGCAAATGATGATACAGATGTAGATAAGAAAAATCATCTAGAAGAAAGGATTGCTGATCAAAACTGCAACATCCGAGGGGCGGGGGATTGGATTGCTCCATGGATGATGGTACTTGTGACAAAGCCTGAGGACCTGAATTTGATCCCTGGGACATGGCACACTCATACACATGCAATAGATAGAATACATAGACCATACATAGAATAAACAAATAAGTGTATTTTTAAAAACTTAAAGTGGCATATCCAGATAAATATGCTTTCATGAACATCAAGGATAACATTTCAGTTTCTATTTTTACAAATAGTTGTGGGACAAGTTGCCAATTATTATGTAGTAATCAATAAAACTATGTGCCTCACTTTTAAGACACATAGCTCCGTAAGTCAGAAAGCCTGTAAGGAGATGTGCTGCTATGAACAGATGCACACTGACTGTGACCTAGACATTTCTGGAAACTGTTCATATGATCCTCAAGGAAAGAAAGTTCCCAAACATTTTATTTTTTAGGAACACTTTAAATTCTATAAATAGCATCATCTTCAGCTAAAAACAAAGACTTTTCTAGACATCCAGGCATCCAGTCACTTCACACAGGCTTACTGTATTTCTTACTATTTGTCTCTGTTCAAAGTTCTCTGGGAACTCTTACCAAGAGAAATAACACTAAGAACTTAAGAACAGTTCAAAAAGAATCAGAAAATAGTGACTTTTGAAAACTTTTTGCATGACTTTTCCAATTTTTTCTTCCTTCAGTCATTCAGCAACCAATCCCATTTCATAGCCACTATAATAATAGGCAAATTAAATCTTCCTAGTTTTGTTTCTTAATAGCCCCAAATTAATGGAAAATAATAATACTGAGTTTTTCTCTGAAATACATATATCTAAATGAGGTATTTATGGTTTATTCCTCAGTTTTACATTTTGTATTCCCTCCCCACCAAATATGTTCCTGTTGTGGTCATTGGTTTCTACACTCAGCAATGTGACTTATGCTTGTCATAAAAGTAAAAACCAAAACAAACAGTACAAGTTCTGGAGGTTGGTGGAGTAAGACACGGTTACTAAAACAGGGTTAGTAAGACAGTCAAGAACTCCTTCATGGTCCTTGTTGTTTGTCTATTCAGGACCATGGTGGAGACTTACAGTTTGTAAACCAGGAAGTTGTGACTAGGACTTTTGGAAACATTTTTTCTTTTGGCCTTAGGAAAAAAATGTCTATAGTTGAAAGAAGGAAGGTCTATATTTCTTAGGTACCACGGCGGCATCAGGAATACATTTATCATTGTAGAATTAATACAATGTGCAAGTTCAGGATTGGATAGATGAGAAGAGAAAGGAGAATGTAGTTCATTCACTCCTTTGGGAAGTTCTGCAAACTAGCTTCCCTATTCCCACAGTGTGATGATTCATCTTCCTTGTTCCCACAAGAGCAAGTCCCCCAAAACATCTCCCAAAAGGGTTATGTCTTTCCTATTAGAAACACAGAGATGAGCTTGTGACACAGGCACTGGTATCTCCTGGCAAACTATAGCATGGTACACATCAGTTCTCAAGGAAATACTGAGGTAGTCATAGCTTCAGGTATGTTTCTGTCTTTGTCAGGTCACTAATATCTGAGGATGAGGGTCACAGATAGTTTATCCCTTTTGGTTAGAAAGCCTTCATAGATGAAGCCATCATTTTCATTATTCTATTTCTTCCTCTCTCACTAGAGCGTCTTTCTAAAGCCAACCAAGGACCACTTTAGTGAAATATTAAAGACAAGGGATGCCTGAAATCATTAAAAGAAGCAAAGCTTTCCCTCAGCACATGTCCTTTTCTCTGTAAGGAGATGAAGTAATATATAATCTCCTTCCTATGCTGCTACCCACTAGTGCAATTTCGGGGGGAGGATGAGCTGTGTTTCTGAGAGTGAAATCCCACTGCATACACAAATATTCAGAAGGATGGATCTTCAATATTCTCAGTTCACAACTGGTCTCTTCTCAGAACAGCACTATGGGCACACCAAGACTCTTCAACTTCACAGTAAGAGAACAGAGAGTTACTTCCACACTGATAGAATGTCTGAGGAAGAAAAAGGAAGATGAAGGAAGGAGGTGCTACTGGTAAGAGGCAACACACGGATGAAAGGCAAATCTTCCTGCTGTGTCCTCTGAGTTAGTACACATCTCTACTTGATCATGGCCCTGGAGTATCTGCAACAGGGTGTGTAATCTGGACAGACAACCAAGTGACTTCTATAAATTAATTTAGTAGCTTCCAGTACCAATAGACCTCTGTACCTTTTTAATACTCCAGGCCCATTTCAAGTAGAAACAGTTACAAAGGGAGTTTGCATTTGCCAAAGCAATCAGTATACATGTAAACTGGAAAGTAGTCAGCACAGTCTCTCAGGACCCAGTGGCAGCTTTGCCTCAGAGTTGATGTCGAAACATACATTCTTAAGAAAGAGTCCCCACCATTGTCAGCACCAATTTAAAAGAAGCAAACACTAGTTTCTAGTTCCAGCTTAAAAAAAAATTAAAGAGAAGGAAAAACAGAAAAAGCAGAATTGATAAGGGCCTGTGTTTTCTCATATTCCATAACAAGGTAGCTGTGGACCAGCAAGATGGTACAGTGGCTAGAGATGATTACTATCAAATCTGATGACCAGAGTTGGATCCTTGGGACCCATATGATGAAAGGAAATAAAAAGCTCCCAAAAGTTGTTCTCTAACCTTCCTCATTATCATCATCATCATTTTGTGTATGAACGTGTGCACACACACAGAGCAAATAAGTAAATAAAACATATTTTTTTGAAATAAAATTATATTTGTAATTTTTTCTAGACAAAAACCTAGTAATTATCAGATCTGCCACTGAGGGCTATTCCTGGATTTCATCATTGTCCATTTTCCCCTAACATCTCTCAAATAACTAAAGGGCCACGAAAGAAGAAAATGAACTTGACAATAGCAGTGCAACCCAAACTGATCCTGATTCTTCTCGTCACTTCTTAATTCATTGCAGATGGTATGAATAAGGTGTTTACTGGCCAGCAGGTAATACGTCCCGTTGTAGATAATGGTGATGGACAGAATCTCATGCCTGTTGTCATCCTCACATCTCAGCATTTATGCATGGCTATCACCAATTGCTCTGCAGTACACACAATACTATGACAAACAAAATCCAGCTTGTTTTCCGCACAGGATTTCTGTCTACAACATCTGGAACTTAGAAGTTCACATGTGAGCTGCCCTGACTACAATCCTCACTGTCCATATACATAGACAGTCGAAAATGTGATCTAATGTCTCTTGCTCTAAAAGGAAAGTGTAATCTGTTTAAATATCCAAACACTTCTCTTCCCAGGTACCCCCATTCATCACAACTGTCAGTGCTTCTGTGGAAGAGTAATGACCCTCAGGCATGGGATAACGCTCCGTAGGGGACTTGTGAATGCCACTGCCAAGTGTGGAAACAGATCGGTTTTCAGTGGGGTGGGTATGCCCATCATGAAAGACCTGCACTTACTGACTAAATTACAAGTGGCTGTTTACCCAGCTCACAATAAAGCCTAGGTTAGGCAGCCACAGACCCTGCTGACTTTAATTGTCCTAAACATGTTAGCATTATATTTGGACCTGTTGGTGAGAAGGATTCAAGCAGCTTGAAACTGGAAGCTGGACCACAGTTGTTCAAAGTTACATTGCAGATATTATAGGTATTGCTGCTTTTCATTCCCTATTCTTTTTTAAATCCCATCAATGGAAGGCAACACTATCCCACATCTATATAAGTGCATATGAAGAGATGAGAATAACACATAGTACAAGGGTAACTACTTATTTCTCCCCTTGAGCCTCTCTTCATCACCAGGGTTATTTGCATTTAGTTTCTACAAGATAGGATAGAGTGTGGCACAGATTCACAGTTTTCAAATACTTATTCATTTATCAGTTCTGACCTTTGCTTTTAAATCCTCCCTATCTTCCTTGCAATCTCATTTATTGTCAAATATCTTCACATAGGATCCTTGCACTCTGTAGATTGTTCAGAATTTGCTCTATCACTGTGACAGTTCCATTCCAAACATCAGCCTGTGCCTCTCAGAACTTTTAGCAATGGTGTCATCTTCCTAGATTTCATATTTCTACAGTTATTTTCTAATCATTTTAATTTTGGTTTTGTTAATAACTGAATAACATTAAACATGTAATGACTAAGCCTATTTTTTTTTTACAAAGTCTGTTACTCCTTTAATCACTTTTTAAAAAAATACTGTTTTCTCCTTTAAGGGCATAATGATCATACAGACTGTAGGAAATTAAAGAGTACATGTTAGGACATGGTATCTAAACATCTGCTAGTTCTGCTGTGGAAACTGTCTTTCAACCTGATACATAAATGAAGGAAATAAAATGTTTTAGAATGAGTCATTTCATTTCAACAAAATTTACTAATGGATGACCCTTATGAAATTATTATGGTTAGGAAAGACTTTTCCATTTAGAAATGGTCTATGCCTTTGTCAGTTCAGGGTTCTGCCCACCTTAGCTTTAGTTTAGTTTTCACAATATTCTGATTATTTAATACCTTTAATGAGGAGACTAGACACTTTCCTGGGAATAAAAACCTCATAATTGGGTAGATCCTAATAATTAATGAAATACACCAATGAGATAATGAAATTGGAAGCTCTTAGCACACTGGTGTGGAGGAAAAAATCTTTTTGAGCATTAGGAATGTTCTAGAAGACAATAAGAAGTATGAGATAATGAAGCTGAACAAAATGACCTTTGATGTAAAGTGTCAGCTAGAAATGTCAATCCAATTCAGGGTTGTATACAAAGACACATTGTGTCTTTGACCAGAGAGATATTAAGTCACCTGATAATACTCTCTGAAAGAACGCATTGTGATTTAGACACTTTTATTACCCTAAAGATATAGACAAATCAGGGGGGATTAACCACCAGTTTTATTAGGAATTTTCAGACAGACTAGTTTGAAGGGTACTGTTTTTAAGGAGTTCTTGTATTATCTCCTCAGCTTTGACATGACTTCATGTGGGAAGGGTTATTCTTGAACTTTAGGTAGGATAGCTTGTATTCTGCTCCCTAGAGGAAGGATGAGTGTTTCAATAGTAGGAGAGCCTGGGGAAGCTGGAGGGTAGGGAATTCTATTAGAGGATTTTCCAATTTGGATACCCACCTCACAAAAACCCCTTGTTAACACCTCATTTAAATTAAGCCAAGTGTATTAGGTACCTACAGTATACTTTCCATATATAGTAGTCAATGGTTTTGATCTATAGAATAAGCCTAATCCGTGACAGTATACTGCTATGCTCATGGAGTTTACAAGGTAATTCTAGGTACTTTGACAATGAAATCTAAACATCAACTTTAAGTCAGTTACACTTAGAGCTACTGAAGCTTCTCATCTCTTCATACCAACCTGACATGGTAATATGCAATCTCAACAATGCCTCAAAGGCTCCAAGTCATTTTCTCTTGAATGATCATCTACCTATATTGCCATATAGAATCGTGTACTTTGCCAACATGTGTTGTTTATGAATTACCACTGAGAAATTTTTAATGTGATTTTTAAAGTATTAGTGAAACTAAGTTGTTCATAAATTATCAATAAATCACTAGTTACACACAGGTCATTATTCCTGGATGTATTCATAATGATTCTCCTCTTATTAAAGTGTTTTAGTGAGATGACAAAGACAAATTGACTTGGACTCCCTTCAAGCAGTACCAGTGACTCCCAGACTCACAAAGGACCCAAGTATTGAAGTAATACCTGACCTTAGACTTCAACACCTTTTAACTCGACTGGGAACCACTCATGAACACAACAGAATCCCTTCCATTCCTGAGGCTCCTTCAATTCCACTGTATATTCCCACCACTTTCTGCAGCAATCTTTTCTGTGGACTACTTTGAAGGTTGGTGAAGGAACAGGTCATTGAAATCTGTCTCTTAAAATGATAGAAAAATGATCTAAATGACTTGTTATTTTGGTTAGTTTTCAAAAACAAAGGCAGTCTTGTAGCGAGTCTTAATAAAATGGGCCCCCAGTCTCAGTAATTCCCTCACCCATTGAGGTTTTGGATTCCCAATGACTTTGCCAGTTATTTAAACAACCCACCCACCCACCTTCTCCCAAATAGCACAACTTCACTGGAAACATCACTGGACTGTGCACACACTTCCTTTTCCTTTCAGGAAGAACATTTTAAGGCCTAAACACAAATTTCACATGACCAAACAGGCAAGGAATATTACCCACCATAAACCAGTTTTACTTTTGGTGGCTGCTCAAACTAAGAACCCAAAATTCTCCACAAGGCATCATATTATACTTCTATGAGATGGCTTTCTATCTTCAGCTTTAACTCAAAAAACAAACAAACAAACAAAAACCAAGGAAACAGAACCAACAAAACCCAAACTATTAGCTGGGATTGGTTCTCTGCTCCCTGATCTCAGTATAACAAATAAAATGTTTTTTAAAGTATTAACTCATATTCTTCTACATAAATCAATGGGGCTGCCCATCACAACTAGAAATTCAAAATTCTTCCCAAGACACCTGCCTACCCTGCTAGCTGACTCCTCTTCTGACCACATCTCTAACTTACTTCTCATTCAGTGACTTTTCATAACTCACATGCCTGCCTTATTTGAATCTGTATTTTCTACTTTCAGCTTTTTTTTTTTTTTTTTTTTTTTTTTTTTGCAATGGTTCCCTTTCATATAGCTATTTCTGGCATTATTCAACTACCAAATGAGTGATTTCTTTTTAGGTGTCATCTCTGTTAGTCTACACTTTATTTTCTTCATTTCCCTCTTCAGGCTGTACACACTACCTATCTTCTCTAATTAGAATGCTTCAGAAGGAAAGAAGACCTAGAGTCCTGCCCACTAATACAGTCCCATTGTCTCTAATAGAACAGACAGGGCTCAACAAATATTTGATGAATGAATGAATGACTAAATGATGTGAGCCAAGGACAACAGCACCACCTTTGCCCTCATCGGTCTTCAAACACACCTTTAAAAGCTTTAAAAGAAAAAGGTGCTTTCCTAGTATATTAGCATCAAAAGTGCTTATTTTCGTAATTAAAAGCCAGGACCTCAGAGCACATTAATGGCTCAACTAATTCCTCTTGTTAAGAACTCCTTGGCCTTGAGAGGGAGGGAGGGGAGGTATGGGTGGAGGGGAGGGGAGGGAAGGGGGAGAAGGAGGGGAGAGAAAGGGGAGAAGGAGGGGAGGGAGGGGGGAGGAGGAGGGAAGGAGATGGAAATTTTTAAATATAAAAAAAAAATAAACCATGAGGAAAAAAAAAAAGGACAAAAAAAAAAAAAAGGAAAAAAAAATAAATCTTACATAATTCTGGTTTCAAATCCTACAAGTCTAGTCATTCCTGTAGTGTTTTTGTGGCTGACAATTGTAACCCATTGATAATTAATTGAAACCCACAGGCTTGCGGGTTTAGGGGTGTGACTTACTCTTTTAGGAGAGGGTCAACTCTTTTCATCAGATGATCAACAGAAATTGTTAATTAGGAGAGGGTAGGAATCTCTATAAACAATGCCATTGAAAAACTAATTATTCTTAGTTCTTCCTGAGACGATAGTACTTCTGCTATGCTGTGGTAGAGGGATGGGATTAAACTTGCCCTTGACTTTACTGTGCAGGTTTTCTTGTGCACATTATCATATGTGCTACCTAAAAATGATGCCACAAAGAAAGTCTGGAAATGGTCCCTAGCCGTGTAAATTCAGAAGTTTGTTATTTTTCTCATACTAAGTTATTCTTTTAATTAGATAATTTTACAAGATATTTCACGTCTATGAAGCAGGCTCATGAGACCATACTAGTTTCTTATTGTCACTACAACACAGTAACACAAAGTTAGTGTCTTAAAAATATAGATTTGAGCTGGATGGTGGTGGCGCAAGCCTTTAATCCCAGCACTTGGGAGGCAGAGACAGGTGGATCTCTGCGAGTTCGAGGCCAGCCTGGTCTACAAGAGCTAGTTTCCAGGACTGGCTCCTGGCTCCAAAGCTACAGAGTAAACCTTGTCTCAAAAAACCAAAATTACACTTACACACACACACACACACACACACACACTTGTTGGGTTGTATATGCAGCTCATTAGTAAAGCACTTGCCTAGCCTGCATAGGACATTGTGTTCCATCCTCAGCATCACAAATAAACAAAATAAATAAATAATCTACAACCAATAACATCCAAAACTCCCCAAAACAAAGTTGTCACCACACTGGAGGTCAGAAGTCTTGAAATCATGATCTTTTCTGCATGTCCTTATTTTTTCTGAAGGACCCTGGGGGAGAGTTACTTCCTTTGACTTCCCACATTCCAAAGGCTGCCTATATTCTTTTTTTTTTTTTAACCTTTCCAGGTTCTAAAGACTGCCTATATTCTTTGGTTTAAGGTTCCTTTCTGCATCTTCAAAACTGGCAGCACATCCTCCTTGACCCCTGCCTCTCTTGGACGTGATCCTTGTGCCTCACTCTTTATTTTAAGGACCTCTGTGGCTAAGTTAGGCTTACCCAGATAATCTGGGATAATTTTCAAACCTTTAATCATGTCTGCACAATGTTCCTTAGTCATGTCAGACAACATATTCATAGGTTCTTAACATTAGTGTATACATTTCTCTGGAGGCCATTGATCTACAACAGGAATGAAAATATTCTAGGTACCCAAATCTCAAATAACAAATTGGATAATATCTTATCAGTTCTTTAAGCTCATACCATGGTAAGCTATACAGATATTTTAAGGTGTCCTCAAATTATTTAAAGAGATGGTAACTTATAACTCACTAGCCTCTCTATTGGCACGAGAACGTGGGGATCTTACTTTCAGCTTTGGTTTGTATACACCTCCCTCTTTTTTACCTAGTTTTATTTAATCCTGTTTATATTTAAACGTGGCCTTCTTGCAGAATTCAGTTTTTCCCACAAAGAATTAATATGGTAAATGCTTTCTGTACCTTCCTCTATCAACTCTAGGAGCTAGACTCATATCTCTAGCCACGGACAGGAAAGAGTACTAGTATTTTTCCAACATACCTTTCCTGAGTCTTTCCTTCAGCCACAATATACAAGCTATCTCAACAAGCCACCTTGCCCGTGGATGCCGATGTAAACGATTACTACCCCACAAGAAGTTCCCCTGCTTCTTAGTGCCTAGCTTGGCTCCCCTCTCCTCTCACCTGAACCCTTCCCTGGTTTCCATCTCCCCTGCATTGTTTGTAGAGAGCACAAGCCCTTAGGCATGCGTGCTTCACCAGTACAGGCCCATCTCAACTGCACACCATCCTTGTCCTGCTGGAAACCGTTCAGCATCCAGAGGGCCATCTTTATGCTGATAACACTAAAATATAAAATAATGCCAACAGCTGGTGCTACAAATGGCTTTTAAAAACGATGTTCATTCACTAAAATTCCTCTTGCTACTTTTGACATGAAACACGCAGTCTCTAATTATTCTGATCAAGACGGTGAAATACAAAAACAAACTTTAATTGTGTTTAACAGATATTTAATCAGGACTCACTGAACTACAGATTAAAGCTGAGATTCATAAACCATAATTACCCGATTGTCGCAATCTTTTGGTCCACATTCTCCTTCCGTCTGGGCGTCTGGCACCTTGCCCCGAATTTCTTTTACTGTCTTCTCAGCTTCGTTACTGTTCATGTTTTCCAGCAGAGATTTAGCACAGATTACAAAATATCTGTTCTTGGCAACTTTCTTCATTAGCTTTTTTTCCCTTTGCAAAAAAGTTTATTTTTTTTCCTACCAGAGTAGCTGGAACAGGCATACGTTTAGGGGCTTTGATGACACAAACTAATTATATAGTTATCAGGAGATAATGCGGCAGCGGTAACTAGTGTCACTATAGTCATCACGTAGGTATCATGCAATTTCACCAGTAAACCATGCGGTGTGTCCCAGTCACCATGTAATTACCTCATGTCACTGGGGCATTGTTTTATGGAAAATGCTTCTCTCTCACCCTAACAAAACCCTTTCTGCCACAGTTGGAAAAAAAAATAAAAGTAGAATTCTTAGTTCTCATTTTCAGTTCTGTTCATTCTCATTAAGATGTTGTCATGCGAATTTAGGGAAACACCTGTCTTCCTGGAAATCTGCTCTTGCATAGAGCCAATGAAGCAATTGCTGTCCTTTGCTTGGTTCTTGATAGGTAAAAGATGCAATTACCAATAATCCATTTTCATTTTTTTTAAAGTAAGGAAACAAGCAAAACTCCCAATGCCACCCCTGAAAAGCCACCCTCTTTACTTAGGATTTGTTTGGTCTGGCACTTCCCCCCTACTCTTTCCTTTCAAATCTCAGTCACTCACATTTGTTTTTCCTAGAATTATGGTGTAAATCATTCTTAACAAGCTAGTTTGAAACTTCTCAGTAGAAACTCACTCCGCAGAAACACGAAACGCTACCGTGATTGAAACACAGAACTGCAAACTTGAAACCCTTCCTCCCCAGTTCTTTTGGGCTAATCTTCAGGACATGCAGCATTTCCCTTGCTGTGTGGTGACCCTGTGTCACACGGTTTGGATAACATCACAGACCAAGGCAAGAGGATAAAGAGAAGGCACTGGCAAAAGAAGAAGTAGGTGGTTCCTTTCTTCCCCCTGAGGGGCATGCAGTCCTGTGAAGCAAGGACAGTAGTTACTACTTATTTAGCTCTGGTTGATGGCTTGAAGTCTGACCTTACGAAGACCTTTCATAGAACATTCCACCTGAGAGTTCCAGCTTAAAACAGGATGCAGTGGCTTCCTTTGCAGCACAACTTGAAAGCTAGTTTCAATTCTGCTTTTATTAGTCACCTCCCTGTTTGAGAGCTACCCAATTCAACTGCACACTTAGCTCAACTTGGGGTAAAAATCACCTTCAGATTTAGAAGGGCCAGAAAAATTGCTATCCTGTCCTAGAGTATTGTTCTTCAATCACACAATCCCTCTAAATACAGTTGACAGCCTTTGAGATGCAAAATGCATCACTTTAATGTAGTAGAGGTCCCCTTCACTGCATTGCCAAATCTATTTAGCAGAATCTTCTTGGAATAATCTGTCCCTAGACCTGAGGATGCGCAGTGATTTTAAGCATTTGAAGCTAACGATAATGGTTAGTGCTGAGAACAGATGTACCTGGCTGTGATGTGATATATTCCAGTAGGCTTTTATGAGCTGTTCATTCCTATTGACTTAGCATTTTATGTCCCTGCTTTTGCCTGGTGTGATGGTTGCATAGGGGTGTCGTGTGTGTTTTCCTGATGTGTGATGGCTGCACAGGGGGCCGTGTGTATTTTCTCAGTGCAATGGCTACACAGGGTGTTGAGTGTGTGTGTTTGCCTGGAGTTATAGCTGCACATGTTATTGTGTGATTCTCCTCCTTGCCATTTGATGCTTGCTCGCAGGGACCTATGTGCATATTTTTCTTAGTGCAATGGTTGTATTTGTTGTTGTGATAATGATGGGCATTTCCAGCAATTATCCATCTACAGGGTCCTGGGGAAAAACAGCAATAAAATCAATAAACAGTGCTAGACAGGCCCTTGTAAACATGGAATGACACCCATGCATAGATCCCTTTTCTGACTATTGCATGTTAAAATCCAAGTGCTGTTACCTTACTGGCTTTAGGATAAAATTTCTATGGTTTCTCCATTTTTTTCCTATACTGCAATCATTTTAGAAAGACTGAGACAACGGTTGGTTAGAGGGTTTTTCCACATGAATCTGTCGAATAGCATTTTTACCACACTGTCCTATGCATCACCTCTTAAACCTGAATTCCAGTCGAATTGCTCTAGTATAGTAGCTGATATGCTGACAGTGAATATGCCTTTCATTTACTCATGCAGCCTCACCAAGCCTTTCCCCACATGCTCTCTCTCTCTCTCTCTCTCTCTCTCTCTCTCTCTCTCTCTCTCTCTCTCTCTCTCTCTCTCTCTCTCTCACACACACACACACACACACACATACACACGCACGCACGCACGCACGCACGGCCCTCCCTTGCCCTCTCTAATCTCTATATCCCTCCCGTGTTCACCAAATGGAACTGACAAAGTAAAGAACCAATGAGGTTAAAGTCTTTTGAAACCCCTGGAATACAGATGAGCTGGGAGGCATCTGGAAACAAAACCAGACACTTAAAATCAAAGAGACAAGTAAATTACTATCCTAATCTAGGAAGAATAACTAAAGGTGTCAGTGGGGTTCCATTGATAGTACTTGGCCCTGGGCCAGAATGCCAAGGGTTCAAACTCCATCCAGGCTTTGGGCTCAGGCCCAACACTTGCCACTGCAGGGCTCAGCAGCATGCTCAGCAGTGTTACAGGGCTCAGCCTTCTGCACAGAGGTTAAGTCCAAGCTCTCCCTGCCTGTTTGCCACTGTATCCTGGAAGGATGCAGAGATCATCTGCTTCCTCTCTTAGTGCCTTTCTTCACAGACAGGGCAGCCTGTGGAAGAGAGAGCACTTCTCAGCAACACTGTAACACCAGCATTATATAATCTGTGACATGCTCCCTTTTCTGATGAGGCTGTTTGAAGGAGCAAAATATGTGCAAGACAATCCAACTGTCCCTCCCCCCCCCCCACCGCCCAACCCCACGTCCCACTGCAACCCCCCAGAAGAGACAAGAAAAAGAAAAAACCTGGTGTCTGTCTTAAAGATTCTTCCATCAATGCAAAAAGCTAAGTTTGGAAACCTAAAACCATGTGTCTAAAAGAAAGGAAATGTTTTCATTGGAACAGCTTACATGTCTGGTACACTTGCATAAAAACTATTGCATAGCATTTTAGAGCTAAAATTGCTATAAAATGCTTAATACAGTAAGAATAATTATGAGATTTTGCATGCACAGCTGGTATACAAGTAAAGTCTAAAGCACAGATTCAGTGGCGCATGGGAAAGTCGCTTATAAAAATCCCTGGTGTGCCAGTTCTCACCATCAAGAGCCCATCAACGCTACCCCACCTCCCCCAACTCTTCGGGTGGGAGGGAAGATGTTTACCTAGCAAACACTGTGTTTCTCTTCTCACGGATGTCATTAATACTTGATTCAAGGAATTCTTGAAATAACACGACAGTAGTAATATAACAGGGCACAACAATGTGAGCACAAAACCTCGCCACTGAGCAAAGGAGTTACAAAGACCAAAAAGAATGCACCAAGGACCAACTGGCTGTCTCCCTGTAGTACTCCACCACTCCCACCCACTCCTACTTGTTTACCTCTTGTCCTATCCGGTTTTCTAAGGTACAGAAAAGCTTCTGGGGCTTCTGGCCCCCAGTGCCACATCCTACCTGACCTTGCCTTCCCTGGTGTAATGTCCCGAGAATAGAGCTCTCCTTTCAGTTTTTTTTAAATGACAAATGTTCTTTGTTTTCCATCCCCTCTAATTCCATCTACTGCTCACTGAAAAGGACCTGCAATAACTTGTATCAGTTGTTAACTATTAATGATAACCCAATATTCTTTAATGTTTAATGAGAAATTCTGAATTTAAGAATGAAAACATCTCTTTGTTGTAACCTTTTAGGCTGCATGGAGAATACCATAATACATGAGGTGATTCTAATTGGAGATACTGCTAGATGCTCCCTTGTACGGCTTTGCTCACAGGAGCAACCACCATTGTGGGCATATGGAAACCACCAGGAGGCAGGCAGTTGGGGAACATAAATGGAGCATGGTACATTTTAAAATGAACTGGACCAGAATCAGGAAACTCAAGTCTAAGTACCAACAAACTTAGCCACCCAGTGTTTTGGCATCATTTAGTTTGTTCAGCTGGGAAATGAGGCCCTGGGATTAGAAAATCCAATGGTTTCTACTAGCTGTTATCACTTGGCTCTTTCTGAGTAAAAGGTCAGCTTTCTCTTCTGGTTTATCTACTTCCAACTAAGAACGAATAGCTCTCAGTAAATATGGCTGCCATTTTACCCAGGCTAAGGTAAGGGAAGATTCATACACACAGGCAAGTTCTGAGTGCTCTGTAATGATATGCATAGAATACTGTTTTTAGTAGCTTCTTTATGTTGTAAAAATATTTTTTTGGTATTTTGTTCTCCTAATTCATTCAACAAACAATTAAAATTTTCTATATTTGACATAGGCTTAAACAGGGCACCATCTCTGTTTCCTAAGGGGGGAAAATCCATTATTTTCTCTCCTTTATTTGCTTCTTCTTGGACTACACTGGCATTAAGATTATAGTAGAAACTACACTTATCTGACCAGTCCAAAGTACTGTTCACCATCAATAGAATAATATGATAATAAATTGTATTGGTGAGGTTTACTCCTTCAATAATATAAAGGATATCATTTAATACTGTTTGAAATTTTTAATTTTCAACAAAGGAAAACAATCCGGGGGTGAGGAGAGATGATAACAAAACAACCCCTGCTTCCTCAGGAATACTGTAAATTCTCACCCTAGAATCTGCCATCCATGAAAATAGCCTCTGGAAGCACAACTTGGAGTAGTCTCATTTAGTCTCTACATTCTGAACTAATGGCTGTCACCTGTTAAGCATGCATTATACAGTATCACACGCTGCCACAACTCCAATTACAGTCACCGTCACCCTCATTTTACAGGGGTAAAACTAAGGCTCAGAGAGGTAAAATAACTTACCAAAGATAACTCTATTTAAGCTGGTGCTTTAAGTTATCTGTCTTTGTTTATGCTACACAGTTCCATAACTGTTTGATGGCTCCAAAAATCAAACTTTATTTAAGAAATAATCTTGCTTGAATGCTTTTTCAACAAGCAAGTAAAGCAGCCTTTCTACTCTTTCTTCACGTTCGTTCACGACACTGCATACAGTACAGTGAAAACAGGAGATGGCCAGAATTTTCAAAGCAGACCTGGCTTTCTTTTCATACTTATTTGCATTGAGATGAATAATTAAATTTGAGGTTCTCGTTCAATGTAAAAGAGCTATTTGCAACCTAAATATTTGTTATTAATTGATCAGACATGGATAAGGTATATTATTGCAGTTACATTTGTGAGGTATGATCAACATTGCTCTACTGTATATAACTTGGTGCTGTTTTTCATTTTCTTGTCCTTTGGATTTTTTATTTTGTTTTTATGAATTTAGTCACAGTTGGTTGTGTTTTGAACTTTGTAAAAATGTAATACTAAGGAAATTAAAAAAAGAAAAAGAAAATATTTTCAAAATGATGTAAAAATCAAATCTACCCCTCACTAATTTGATTTGTAGGAAATGGAGAACAAAGTATTGCAAGCAGAATGCTTTTAAATACACCCTAATTACTTCAACGTGCAAATGCATTGACTAAATCGAAGCATGCGTTTAACACTTTGCACTTCAATTGTTTTTTTTTGCTTTTTTATTTATTTATTTTTTGCTTTTTTTGCACTTCAATTGTGCTTATTCATCTCAGTTCTATAGATAGCAATTCCATAAGAAAAAACAACAGGAGACAGACTTTACCATAGCCAGCCTTCCCAGTTATGTGAGAACTATTGTAAAGTTCAACTGTCCTCTCAAGTCAGCTTGGACGAATGCAGATCATTAGTCCAAATAGTATAAAATAACTGATAATTTGCCATAGCCACTCAGTTTTCTCAATTGACCCTGTCTTCCCTATTCTTCTCTCCTGCCTTTAGGAGGTTGGAGTTGAAAGGTGAGGCAGCAATGTTTCTCTAGCAAAACCAAATACCAATAAGTGTTAAATAAGAGCCCTGGTTGTATGTTCAGATGCTCAGATCCAGTAGTCAAGATGCATGTGCCAGTACATCCTGGCTTAGGGGCCAATGGCTTGGCCAAGGTATAATCTTTGATAAGCACTGCCTCATCTGATAGCCACAGGAACAGCTGTGAGATAGAATTATTATTGTTCCCATCTTTCAAATGAGAAACTTGAGATTCAGAGGTATTTAGTACCTTCTGGGTGTCACGACAATTAAAAACTTGTGACGCCCAGAAGTTACTATATTAAAATTATAAAAGCTCTTAAGAACTACACTACTTTAACCCACAGCTTTGCAAGAAGATATGTTATTTTGACATTCACTTACAAAGATGTTCCTAACTTACTATCATCTAACTGAAAGCAATGGCCTAAATTTTATTGAAGTTAGTCACAGTTCAAGGCTGTATATAGTGACTTTATTCTTAGATTATTTATTGGCACTGAAATCATAAAAACGCCAATGTTAGTCCCTCATCAGTATACTCACTAATCATGTAGTTTGTCAGAAATTGAGGCAAAAAGACAGTCTCTGCCTTCCCTAGATTCATAGTTTTGAAAATAGGCAGAGCTTGGTGCAAATGGTCCTGAGTCAACTTGAACGGCCATGGAAGGCCTGAGGGAGAAAGAGTGGTTCATTTTCTAGGCAGAAGGGAAGGAGGGTGAGCTCTGGAAACTTAGATATTTTAATACTTTGTCATTGGCTAGTGTAAGGGATTTGGATTTTAAAGAAGATGGCATTTATAATTATACAATTTTGTCATAAAAGAGGCAGACTAAGTTTCTTGTATATTTTCAACTGATAAAACTTTATCTGGTTCATTCTTTCCAATTGGGTTTCTTTTCCGGCCAAATTTCTGGGTACAGAGCCAACTAAGTTGTTATATTTATTCATTTTTATAGAGAGAAGTCGGTTGAGAGTCTATTCTTGAAGAGTGTGCCTAATAAATTTATCAGCAGTACTTTATTCTACCCAATAAAATTATTCTACAGTGACATACTGACTATCCTTTACTTCATTTTCATCTGTCTCAATTACTCAAAATGCTATTATTAGGTTAACACTTTTTTAGAAATTTAGAAGCTGAGGCCAACAGGAGACACACTGAGTAATCTAGGCTATGTACTTTCTTTGTGTAAGAGAAGATAATTTTACATGCACGTAAATTGGGCGCATTAAATGCATAAGTTACCAAGGACAATAAGGTTATATAGGAAACTAAGTTTTGAAATGTCATAGTAGGGGCCCACCAGATGGGTCAGTTGGTAAAGGTGCTTGATACTAAGGGAACCCACATGGTAAATATAAGGAGAGAAGGGACTCTTGTGCCTGCCCCAGGGTGAACGCACACTTGTGTACCACCCCCGCCTCCAAATAAACAAGAATTCCAAAGTAGAGGCTGATCATACATTTCAGAAGATGAATAGCTGAAATTAGACATGTATTCTTTCTTTAAACTGAATTATCAGATTTGTGATTTGCTATTTAGATTATTTGCCATTTGCTTAAAACTCTTATTTTACCATGTTTTTGGAACATTAGGAAAGTTGAAGAAAAATAACAAATAAAATATCACTTAATTCCACCATACAAAGGTAACTGCTCTTCACATCCATCCTAATAAGAGACTTTTATTTTGTAAGTTGAGACGGACTGTATATACAAGTTTGTATCTTTGGGAATGAGTACTTTCAGTTACATTACATCATAAGAATTCTCCTGTTTAAAATTATTAAAACAGCTTTAAAAACAATGTAACAAATATCTATTTGATATGCAAGCTGTATATGAACTTTCCATTACT
This sequence comes from Arvicola amphibius, assembly GCF_903992535.2. Lineage (NCBI taxonomy): Eukaryota > Metazoa > Chordata > Mammalia > Rodentia > Cricetidae > Arvicola > Arvicola amphibius. The sequence continues at coordinate 44,645,463 of NC_052056.1, read as the reverse complement.
TATGTAATAATCTTTAGATTTTGAATATTTAAAATTATGTTTCCTTTTTTTTTTTTTTTTTTTTTTTTTTTGGTTTTTGGAGACAGGGTTTCCCTGTAGTTTCTAGAGCCTGTCCTGGAACTAGCTCTTGTAGACCAGGCTCGCCTCGAACTCAGAGATCCGCCAGCCTCTGCCTCCCGAGTGCTGGGATTAAAGGCATGCGCCACCACCGCCCGGCTTTTCCCTTTCTTTTATATGCCATTATGGTGGACACTTTGTGCACAGATCTGGGTCTGAAGTCTGTTCTGACAGACGGCTAGACTGACGGAAGACTGAAGAGTCAGCAGAGGAATTTCTGATCAAAGGTTCTTGTAATAAGTCATATCATCCCACAGAGCTTTTGTCACTAGCTCACTATCACTATATGGACATCTGCTTTGCTGTACACTTACCAGCAAGGAGACTTACTTTTTAAAATAAGTCAAGCCTTAAAGTACTAGTAAGTTATATACTTTGTCATATTGACTAGACATCTGTATGTTCATTTTCTTTGTTTTTTTTTCTTTTAAAAACTGTTCTTAGCTGTTCTTTTTGGAAATAACACACATCTCAGCATCTTTATAATTTTTGCTTCTGATTTGTTATTGACTATTTCACTGTGTTCAGAACTCTTCTTATCTTACCCAGACCCATGGCGGAAAGCCAGGAAAGCCTGTGTTCTAGGTTTCTTCCTCTGTGTCTCATTCTGCACTCCAATGCCATAAAGTACTTTTGAAAGTAGTGCTGTCCTGATGAAGAACCTACAGTAGCTCCCAATTTTAACTGGCTAACTGTGATGAGGAAGGTTCATCACATTATTGGATATTTCTTCATGAGTCTGGTTGACCAACTTATGTTATTGCTAAGTGGAATTTAAATGAGTTAAGTTTTTACATGTGGGTACTTCTATATATAATGCACAGGAAGACACAAGACACAACACTAGAACATATAAGCTAATGAGAGATGTTAGAGCCATTTCCACCACTCATCGTTTGTCAAGAAAAAATTACCCAAAGAGTTCAAAGAATTACTCATGGTCAGAGAGCTCAGTGACAGAACTGAGACTACAAACTGTGTTCTGAGTCCTAATTCATTGGCTTTTAGAGAGTAACAAAAATCATTTTTCTAATTTAAAGAATAGAAGCAGCTAAGAAGACAGTTTAATTTTTATCTGTTGTAATGTTTAAAAAATAGTTAAAAATCATGCCACATAGAATGTGTGAGTTTTCTTATAACAACACAAATAATATGTACTCATAAATCAATGAAACATGTCATTAAAATTTCCATAAAATTTGCACATCAACAAATGACCCGGTTATACTTTGCTTTTGCCTTGCAATTATGCATTGTTGTAGGTAACCTGCTTTGCTATGACAAAAGTTAGGTAGTTTCATTCTAGCGTGTTGTAGATCATTATTAAGATTCTAGGCAATAACGACAAAAAAAAGCCTATTTTCTAAGAACTACTGAGTATATCTAGAGATTTTAAAGGCTTAGACTTAAAAATAAATGAGAGGCACTTTAAAATGCTTCCATTTAAATGGTAAACAACATGAACTATTTTGGAAGGTCACAGGCTAACAGCCATTTAATATGATACAATTATTGCTAGTTAATTACTACCTCACATTCAAGAAAACTTAACAGCAGTTACTAATTTGAAAGCAGGATTTGCCAACTAGATTTGTTATTTGAGGGGCAGAGGTACAGGAAGAAAGGGGCTAATAGGTAAAAAGTTATGAAGGAACAAGGTTCAAGGGGCACATAACCTTCTATCCATTGCTTATACAAGAGTCAATCATAAAGCATGCGTTTGCTTAACAAAAGAAATAACAATAAAAAGTATTTATTAATTATATGATGGTAAGATAGTTTATAAAATTCAATTTTAAAGAAAAGAGTGAGTCTATAGCAAAGGAAGAATCTAATATCTAAGCTATTTTTTCTTTCTTTCTGTGTGAACAGACACACATAACAAACTCGACTCATTCAACACTAAATATTAAGCACCTACTTTGTATTAGAGGCTCTCTACTACCCCAAATACAAGACCTAGCCATTTTGTTTATCTCTCTACTGATGCACTAATAAAAATTAATATTCTATACTTGACATAGTGTACTACAGAAGCAGCAGCAGAAGCAGGAACAACAACAACAACGAGGATTAGGGACAGAAGAGGAATGAAGAAAGATAATCTAAAATTTCTCACTTCATGCTGTGTATAACTTTAACAATTTTGATAACTAAAAACAGTTCTGGATTTTTTTTTTGAAAAAATAAGAGTAATTTTTACTTGAACAATAGACTATGTTTTAAAAATCAGAAAACTGATAGACTGATAGTGAACAATACAAACTAGTTACAGTTAAAAAGAGAAAGAGAAGGAAGGAGGGAGGGAGGGAGAAGAGAGATAGAGAGAGAGAGAGAGAGAGAGAGAGAGAGAGAGAGAGAGAGAATGAACCAAGAAGTTATAAAAGCACGAACAGAAATAAGAAACAAGTTTTTAGAGGTAAGACCAAATATATTCTTTACAAAACTAGAAATTACTTATTTCAAGCTATTTATTAAAAATAAATATTCACAAATTTAAGAACAAAATCTCACCATAATATAATATTTCAAGGATACTTGTTTTATAGTAGGCAAAACAGGATTCAAATATTTGTTAACTAGTTAAAATTTTTTTCTTAAGTGCAGTTTATTTAGCCTATTTGTCTCAATTTCCTACTGTATAGAATAGGAATAACAACTACAGAGAAAGAAATATGGTTATATGCTAAGTACAATTAGTATTAAATAATAATTGTAATTTACAATATCATTATTAAATGATGTGTATAAAAGAGGTGAGACCTTGTCTCAATAAATAAGATGGAGAACAATGGAAACAGCTGCTTGCTGTTGACCTCTGTCCCCCGCATACACACGCCAGCACACCGGAACATATCAGTGCACATATACAAAAAGCATGATATTGTTTCTGATACAGTGCTTAGCATGTATGAAGCTCTTGGCTCTACCAATAGCACTTCAAATAAATAAGTGCATATGTAAATAAAATCATAAACAATGACAAAGTAACATAAATACATAAAATATAAATTAATTACATATTTACATGCACAAAAGTAGGCGGAAAACTAAAAAAATTGTTTTCTAATATGTACTGTTAAAAAACCATTCAGTATAAGGAAAACAAAAGGAAGCATAGCTTTTAAAGGATGATTACTTATTACTTTTTGAAATAAAATCAGTGAACGAGAACAGTTCTAAAGCCACAGGCATACTCACATGAAACAAAGAAGCACAGACACATGGCAGGATGCTCAGCTCTTGCCAGTGATGGAGTCAAAGACACACACAGGAAGTAGGCCTGATTCTGCCATATTGCAACAAGAAGGTGCCAGATGTTTGTCCAATTGTCACCTAACTATCAAATAGGACTTTAACCCTTGGGAGGAGGAGATGATGAAATAGCCTTATGATAAAATATTCCTTCAGAGGGGATACTGACCTCTCACTGTAAAGATGGGTATATGCAGCAGGAACTCAAGGACCCAGACAGAGCTATCTGCAGAGTCACCATGCAGGCATTAGTAAAAAGAGAGGGGGAGGGCAAAGGAGGAGTAGAGAAGGAGGGAGGAAGGGAGAGAGGGAGAGACAAGAGGCAAAGAAAGAAGGAAAAAAAAAGAAAGAAAAGTCTATGATACGCATTAGCTTAAAGACAAAATTCTAACGTGCATCAATAAAGCTAACACCAAGGAGAACAACCAATAAAATCAATTATCTTTAGTTCTTTACAATGAATTTTATTGTAAAGAACAGTATAGCAATAAATTTCACATAAATATGTTGAGGTGTTAAATATAATGTAGTAAAATGTATAAGGAAATAGTAAAGCATTAAATAAAAACAAAGAAAAAATATGAATAGGTAAATAAGTTGAAAACTAAAATATTAAGAACTTTAAGCACATTCATTGACGATAAAAATTCATTAGTTTGGATAACTTAAGATAGTGCAATTTTAAAGAAAAAATTAAATGACCTGAAAGGTAATTTTAAGGAATTCATTTGGAAAATAAATCACAGAAAACTAAAAACAGCAGTTAAGATAAGGTAAATTGACCCAGAGGCATGCACATGTTTTGTAAGAATTACAGAAGAAAATGGAGATAACTGTAATGAAATGATCAGTTGAAGAAGAGCTTAGAATTTTTCCAAATTTGATCCTAAATTTTAAGTGTATACTCCGAGTTCAGGATTGGAAATTTGAGATCAATCTGTTATTAGTGACATTTGAAAGAAACTACAAAACACAGAGCTCCTTACAGCTTCCAGACAGAAAGAAGAGATTACCAGCCATGAGAAAGGACAGCGAGTGACAACATCTTCCCGCCAGCTACAGAGAGCAGCCAGGTATGCTGCAGTATGACTGTAGCATGGACTTTAAGAGGAAGAGCACTGACCTAGCAAGTTCCAGGCCAGCTGGGCTATATATCAACATTGTGTAACAAGAGAAAAAAAATGGGTGTGTGGGTGTGTGTGTTTGCATGAAACTAGAAAAACAAAAAGATCATCATAGGGAAAGAAGTCACCCTGGGAAAAAGAAAGGTAATAAAACATTTATGGAAGATTACAGAAGAGACGTTATTGAACACGGAGGGGAACCAAGAGGGAGATAGGAGGGGATAGAGATAAAGACCAAAAATAATGAGAATTCCAAAATAAACCTAATATTTCATATGCAGTCTTAAAACATTATCATTTAAAAATGTGTTGACAGGTAAGTTTGTCAACATTAAAGGTGGTATGGCTGCAGCCATAGTTGCCGTGGGAGGATGAGTCTGTGGTCTTCAGGCTCATGCGATGTTGCTGAGGCTGTAAGGGATGGCTCCATACCATGTGCACAGGGGCAGCTAATTGGACTTAGTATGTCATTAAAGATGTAAGAAGAGGACATGAAATTGGGAGTGGTGTGGTAGGAACAGGAGGCATGGTGAGGGATGGGTATGATAAATATACATTGTATTTAAGTGTAAAATTTTTAACCTTTTAAAAATATGTTAAGTATAAATTTTCCAGAAATGTAGTGTTTAAAATAAGATAATTTATTAACATCATATAAAATATTAAAACATTAAAAGGAACTTTCATATTATTGTTTCAAAAAGTGAATTAGAGAAGTTTAACTATTGCTGATTTAAACTTCCTTAGCAAACTATAAATGATGGGAGCATCTGTAACAAAGTAATACTTATCAAAATCCCATGCAAACACTGTATTTCCAAAATACGTTACCAAAGCAAGTAACATGATACATTCCCAATCTAATTCTATTTAATAACAAATAGAAGTTTTGAAATGTAATATGACAAGAAAAGAAAACTGAATATTTTAGAATTGATAAGAAAGCGTCATTATTTATTGATGATATATATGGTAATGTAGGAAACTTGAATTATCAGTTATTTGAAATAAAAGGAGATTTGGCAAGCTTGCTGAATATGTACCAATAATAACAAATAAACAATGAAATGGAAAATTGAGTCTGTCTAGAATAATGAACAAACCCTGTCAGATGTGAAAAATTAAATATAATAGGCTAGATACATCTTTGTGGAAATTAATAAATTATTACTAACAACATGAAGGAAGATCTAAATAAATATAGGGACATATATAATTGACACAAACACACAAAATGGCCATGATCTTGTAGGTTATTTTTTGAAGTTAGTGTAATTATAAATAAATTCAGCATGAGCACTGACCAACTTTACCAGCCCCAGAATTCGCATTAAGGAGCAAGGATATCACCAAATCATGGTGACTCAGTCACTGCAGTATTTGGCCAGTGAGGGAAAAAGTGCACTGGAGGAAACAGAGCCTAAGGACAAACTTGCTGTTGGAGAAAGATGAGATCAAATAGCAGCATCAAACAAGACTACCTTATTTAATGATGCTGACATTACTGAATCATGCACATGAAAACAGAATAAACTAGGCTACATGTAATATATCAGAAACAAAAAGAGTCCTTGGAAGTTAACAATCTAAATATAAAAAAGAAAAAACTTTAAAACGGTTAGAACAAAGGCTGGGGAAGGACTTAAATGCATGTGATTATAGCATTTGGGACGCTTAGGCAGGAGAATCTCAGGTGGAGGCCTCCAGAAAAAGACCTGTTCTGAAAAGCAACACAAACAAGAACAAGGTGGTAGAAGAAAACAGAGTGTTTTTTTTTTTTTTATACTGGCTATAGACAGGAAGGATGTTTTAGGTGACACAGAGAACAAATACCAGGGAAAATACCACTAAGAATAACGGTATCAAAATGAGAAGTTAGAAAAGTTTCTACAGCCATAAAAGATGAATTGCAAATTGGACAAAGATATCTGCAATCTTTACAAGTCAAAGGAACAAAAATCTGGACACCACTATTGCAACACCACCAAGTCCACGACAACACAGAGTTCACTACAGTTAACAAAAGCAAGATGAACGGCCTTATAGAAAAATGAGCATAGAATACAAACAGGCAACACACAAAGGAAATGCCGAAGGCTTATAAAGAAAGCGAAACTAAAGGAGATATTGTTTAAGTCCCTACTGGCTAGAGACCTTTTAAAGGTCTGACTCTTTTAGCTGTGACTCCCGAGAAGTCTCTGAGCTTGCTATGGACAGTATGAACAGGCACCAGCACTTTCTGAAGAGCATTTTATATTGCTTGTAAGCTTTGACACACATTTTCTTAAGTTTAACAATTTCCATATTTATATACATAAAAACGTGAACTTGTTTGCCAGTGGGAAACATTAAAAACATTGTTTAGCAATGTTTAGTGAAAATATACAGAAGAATTCATTTTATAGAAGCTGTAATGTATGACTTACAGAAAGCTAAGTCATGCTAATAGGACACAAAAGAGTTCTGCTTGTCTTAGCCATTTGCTAAAGCCATGGGGACACTACCAAGGGCAAGGGCTCTTCCTGGGCTCTGTGAATGGGGCTTACTGTGGATTAGGTCCTGCCACATATATAGATGCTACACACTGAGTTGTTTACTTTTCTGTAATTAGTAACAGACTAAGGACATAGAAACAAGTTCAGAAACAAATATTAGAAATTTTTAAGAGTTTTCTAACCTGGGTTCTGGATTCCTTATTTCAGATTATTCTTTTTACTATTATGTATTTGAAATACTTTACATTACAAAAGTGTAACTCTGAGAAAACTGTCTTCCCAAATCTAAATGGATGTGAAGAAAAAGTATCACCTTCTCTCTGTTTCTTTCAATGGAAGCCAATATTCCACCAATTAAGAAGCACTTTATACAGTGATCACATCACTGAATCATGAGCAAAATTTTCCGTTTACTTCTATACACATGGAGAATCTTAGGCTTTCTTAAGTGAGTGACCAGAAGCATATGCTTTTGATACAGACCAATGCTCCCAACAAACAAAGGCCTCCATCCAGCAGATGAAGAGGGGTTTGCATTGCCAAGCGCTTTTCTGATACGAATCAACAGGTGATTTGGCAGCAGTACTGCTATTTGCTCACAAGTTTCACCTTCGCTTTCAGAAAACAAGACACAATACCTTTTCAACGCTGCACTGCAAGCTGACCATATGGAAAGCAAGGTTTTATTTCAGCCAATTCTCTTTCTCTCACAACGTGGAGGAAAACTGCCAGCTACTACTGCTACTCTCATCACCAGCTACAGGACAGATGTTTGGAGATGCAAAACCAGAAATGAAACAACGACAATAACAACAAAAAACCCTAAAAAATAAGTTTTGCATAAATAATGAGTGTATACTTATCGTAACTGCAAAAAGGTAAATGCACATTTCATTTATCTTCTGTTAAACACAGGGAACCCAAGCAAACAAAAATACTCATGTTTTGACTTAATCAGTGTTTTGCCAAAACTAACAATTACAAAGATCAACTCAAACATGGCTGAAAGTGGAGATATAAACTAGATTTCCATTAGTCTGATTTTTTTTTAAATCTCCAGGAATAGGAGACTATGGCCTACTTAAGGTGAACAGTTATTTTTAGTTATTAAAAAAATATCCATTTGGAACCTGTTTCCAGGTATAAGATGGGAATAGTGCTTCTGTGAACTCTACTAAAGTGTTGGGGGGAGTTAATGGAAATAACAAAGGTTTTTTTTTTACACTACATAGAGAAAGTAGAACTTTGAAATAAAGATGTTCAGATTGCTCCTGTATGTTCCTTAGGTAGCACAGCTTGTATGAAGTCCCAGTTATCACACTAGCAAATGTCCTGTTCCATTTAAGCACAATCATGCATATAATTAAAAGGAAACTTTTTGCTGAAAATAAAACTAAAAATACATATTCTCTGAAGGTGACTGCCTAGACTACAAATTAGATCTTGTTTGGGGCCCTGTTTTGCTCATTATCGTGTGTGTATGGTTCACTTTATTAAGTATCTTTGGGCCTTAACATCTATGAGCACACCCTAAGTGGGAGTGAGACACAAAGTCATCCAAATAAAAACTCGTTTTTGTCCTAAAGTTCTGTGAGTGCAAAGGCATTATCCAGTGCAGGAGGTATTTCTTCTCTTCTTTTTTCTCTTTGCTAAAATAACCAAATAGGTATATGCACAGTGAAACAAGTGCACACATACACTACACTAGTGAGTTCTTTCTCTGAATAGGAAGAGAACATACCTCTCTCTCCCTCCCTCTCCCTTCCTGTCTCCCATTATCTATCTATTCTCTAATGCACATGTAAAAAGAGTTCCCATAAAAAGATTTTTATTTTTTCTGAATTAAATACAACATATCATTTCTCTGCCATTTAAGTTCTATTAAGAAAGAAAACACAAAATCATTATGGAAATCGCATTAACTTTAAAAAAGAAACAAAAGGTAAAACTCCATTTAAAATTTAAATTTTCATTCACATATTTTCTTTCAGGGACTTTGAATTACTGCTTCAATCTATTGCCCCACTTCTTTTTCCAGGGACAGTATCATGAATTCTACAAAGGGCCCTCTGCTTACACTTCCAACACACCTGTCCTCTGAGGTAGGAGGTTCATAAAGCAGAGGTATCGATTACAGCAGGAGATATTTGGATGAGCTCGAAATAGTTCACCTGGGAGACAGCTTTGTGGTCAATTTTCCAAGTAATAAGAAAGTTATGACCCACCATGATGTTGGCAAGAAATTTGGTTCTCATGGCTGAACAATGATAACCGTTTTATAGAAGACTTCTGAAAATAAAAGCACTCGTGGCATCAGCCAGAAACTAAGCCAGAGAATGGAATATTTAAACCACATCAGACACTATGAATGTCCCTAATGCACTCAGAGAACCTAAATGGAATGCAAGGCACCTGACACCTTGGTAAACAAGAGAAGCTCAGCTGTTTGAATAAGTGGACAGTATTAGGGCAACTGTGTCATTGTCCTAAGTGCTGATATCCTGTGACACCAACAAAGCAGAACCCTGGGGACCAGGGGATAGGCAGGTCTCTACCATAGACCCCAGTCAGGCTCTGTATGTAGATGGGTCTGGGTCCACTTGACAGGAACCACTCTGGGTGGGCTCCCCAGAGGAGGAGGGCTCCTCAGACAGACAGGACTGGAGGCTGCACAGTGTATGAGCACTCCCTGCTGGTAGCTTATGTTGTAAATGAACTGGCGACAGCTTGGAGGGCGATGCAATCTTTCTGTGGAGAGGCTAAAAGAGGTTCAGTAAGATCGTATGAGTTAGGCGATATGAGTGTGGCTCTGCTTAGGTTTAAATACCTGCAGATATGAATGAGAAAGAGGTTAAGAAAAAGAACTCAAGAAGCAGCATACAGTATGTGTAAAAGCTGGTATACAATAGTTTCCTAAACATCAACATTCTACAAAGCATACACTTGTGTGTGCACAAATATGTGGGTGGGGAGAGAATGCAAGAGACAGTGAATTTAATTTTCTTCAGTACACTTAATCCCCGAAGGGCAATCCTTGGGATAGTTCAAATGTGCTCAGAGCATTAATGTTCTACTAGAAAACATCTTCCCTAACTCTCATGGAGCTGTCTGTTAGGCCCATGATACCATCGTACCTACTTCCCAGTCAGGTGGTCTTTGTTAATCTGCACAGGTCTGAGGCAAGAATGCTGATATCTTGCTGGTGCTCTTCTCTGTTAGGGTTCTTCACTTTATAAAGTGAAGGTCAAAATGGTAGCCTGCTAAAAGCAGCAGTATTTCAATTGCAGGAATAACTTGCTTGTCATCGACTTGTTAATGCAATAGTCAAACATTTCTTTCACATGTACAGCATCAGCTAACTTCAGCAAATAAAGGGTCTAGAACTGGAAGATGCTGCAGACACGTTAGCTTGGAGGAAGGCTTAGTGGAGCCAAAACGTCAGCAGGGCCTGTTTGTTCCATACTTTTCATCGGGTTCTGTGAAGGAAATGTTAGATTACTGCAATGACAAGTTTGTGACAAGCAAGTCATTTGTGCAACTGCTACGCTCCTGTTTTTATCTGTTTACCATTCAGACTTGTGAATGCCATTTCAAGCACTTACAGGATTTCTGGCTCCTATTAAGGGGAAATGGTTCCTCCATGTTAGAATTTTCTGCCTCAAAGAGAATTACGAAGCAATTATTTATCCCTGTGGTCAGAGTGTCACACAAAAGCACTGGAGTTGTTTTGTTGGACTCTGAATCATGAAATGGAGTCCTGAAGATGGAATAGCTTGGAACATCAGAAATTTCTCATCTAGTTTATTGGAATGACTACAAAGCAAGCCTGGGAGAGTCAATAAAACTGTGGCCAGCTCGAAATACCTTGCTCCTTTGCTCTGGGATCATATATCAAGGCCATATGCTTCAAGGCACATAAACTCACTGGTAACAAGTAGACCCTGAGACACCAAGGCCTGGCTCTGCCTCAGACACCGACATGTGATCTAACATATGATAGTTTTGGTGACAAGGAGATCTTTGGCTGTTGAGCAGGGAATTTACAGCGCCTTCCTCCTCTTGCCACAGGTAACTGGAGGACTAGTGCAGTTCTGGGGAACATTTTATCTGTCTGTGTGGCGGGAAAGCACAAGGGACCATCCTGTACTGCCGTTCTCAGAGTAAATGGATGCTTGGCTGACTTAAGACTCAAAAATTCTAGAGATTCTCATAAAAACTTCAACATTTCTCACCCGAGGCTTTCCCAGTGGTTTTTTGGCAAGTCATTTCCCATGAAGAGGCTGGTGATAATAATAGAGTCCTCAGCCCTTACTCCTCTTACATGCAAGACTCAGTGTTAGTATTCTCCTTTACAACTCACGAATAATTCCTCCCTAAATGTCATGTGGTCTGAGTTGGGATTGAATTTATAAATAATATGAGTGTAACTCTTAAAGAACATAGCAATATGTTTTCAAGCAGAGACACAGACAGTATCTGGGGAAGGAGGTCAAAGGTGGAACACAAAGTGATATATTAAGAAGTAATGGTATAAATGGAAGCAGACCTTAAACCAGGTAGCTACAAACAGTGATAAGAAAATAATAGTGATCCCTGTTGGGTAAACCATTTATTGTTGGGGCAGGAGAGACGGATGATGGGTCAATGGTTAAGAGCACGGACTGCTCTCGCAGAGGACCTGAGTTTGGATCCTAACACCCATATTGGGTGGCTTATAACCACCTGTAACTCTAGTTGCAGGGTATCTAGTGTTCTCCTCCGGCCTCTGTGGGCATCTTCTCAACCCCCCCCCAAATGAAATAAATCCTAAAAAATTTGTTTAACAATCCTTTGACACATGTTACACAATATATGTATGTATTTAATCTTTTCATAACCCAATAGTATTTAAGTCCCAGTTTTTAATGGGGAAATTAAAACTTAAGCATTTAAACCTTACTATAAACATGTAAGCTGCAGAGATCTATAGCTAGTTTTCTTTATCTCCAAATCACTGAAGAACTAAGGCCATTTCTACTATCTTTACAAAACTTCTCTTTGGTTCACCGGAAACCATTCTAAATTTAAAAATGAAATCACAACTGTAGATAGAAAGGTGAACAGAGAACTCTGGCTTTGGTATGTTGTCACCATTCTTAGGCTTTAGGGAAGCTGAGCTGCATCCTGGTGCCATTCTTTCTCCAGCGCTGAATCCTGCTTCTGCACTCTGGGCAGGAGGTAACTGGCTCTAAGCTAATCACATATTTGTTGTGAATGCAAAGTGTTCCATGGCATCAGTGTGTTCATACCAACTCCTTTCTTCTGCTGCATGTAGAGAGCTTCAGTTTGCTTCCAATGTACAGTCCCAGGTCAGCTTTAAGGAGTTTCTTATTGACACCTCTTGGGTACTGGGAAGGGTGGACACTCATCTCACCATTACGATGACACGAGGACCAGTGGAACTTCAAACTGCACAGAATGTCTCTTTATTTGGCTGTCTGCTATGTGTCTCTTGACAACAGCTTCGACTCCTTCTCATCTGAATGTAACTTAGATCAGTGGTTCTCAACCTTCCTAATGCTGTGACCCTTCAATACAGTTCCTTAAGTTCTGGTGACCCCATCCATAAAATTATTTCAGTGCTACTTCAGAACTGTAATTCTGCACATTACAATCTGTTACAAATCTTAATATAATTATCTAATATGCAGGATATCTGATATGTGACCCCAAAGGGGTTATGACCCACAGGTTGAGAATTGTTGACTTAGAGCTATGTAACTCAAACTAATGAGCAAGACTTTACAGCTACCTCATCTTAAAGTGAGCGTGTGCCCAAATGAGCGAGGCATGCTTCCTAAATATCACACTCTCGTTATTGTTTTCTTTGTACTGCAAAAAATGAGCTTTGTGACATCTATACTACACGGCCTGGTGGCTTTTTAAACTATGTTCAAAGTGGGCCACAAGTGGTTGGTGTTTCTTCTTCTTTAATGCTATTTCTCCATTTACCACTTCAGAGTTCTTACAGTTTAGTTCAGAAGACTCCCCTGTGTTGTGGAATCATAAGCTACAAGAAAACAATATGGCTGTGGATGCTAGGAAGCCAGCAACTAGTGTATTTCATCATCTGGTGGCCATGCCTGCTCACAAGACACTCAGACTCTGCTCAACAACCCTTGTACACATAATTACAACTGGGTATATACTGTCCCGCTTTGTCATTCCCTCACCCAGCATGAGTTAAATTCCACTCCAGTGCCATGACAAGCCTGAGAGGAATGAAGGTTGGTTAGCCTATCCTCTGTAACTTTTCATTTGTACCGAGTTATCCTCTGTAACTTTTCATTTGTACACAGGTGATGCCCATGACAATGTGTCCTTAATCTTTTTAGCTTATTTCCTATTCTGTAGAAAAATCTTCCAGGCAACAACAGGTAGATTTAACTAATATGGCTATTTAGAGGGTGACCATATAGTTTATTGCTCAGATAGGGATACTTCTGAAGATCCTATAAAGGATCTTATAACAATTATATTAATACTATGGGCTTAACAAGGACTGTCCATGTCCTTAACATGAATTTCTTCCATAGTCAATCTCCTATATACTGTAATTACTGCTTCTATGTTTACCTAACCAATCTGCGAGCATCCTTTAGTAATGATGACTTATTTACCCATTTATTTTTAGTTTCTAGAAAAGTAATAATGAGGTAGAAAAAGTGTGGCATATAGAAATATTTGAATTAAGGACATCTTTTCTCCATATTACATTTTGTAGAACACTCTCCTTATTTCATCGTCAATATATCAAAAAACGTTGGCTTTGTATTTGGGGAGATAAATTAAAAATACTTTATCATAGGGAGAGGATGGTTTGAACGTAGTGATAGTGGGTCATTGAATTTGAGTAATGACATCAAAAACCAAGTTGAAATGTGATCCCATTTCCCTTACAAGTATATCATACTTAAAAACAAAAACAAATCCCTATATATACAAAGGAATGCACTAAAAATTTTGTTTGTAGTATCCCAGCTATTACAGAAAATGAGGGTTAACATGTGGTCATTTCAGGTCTACTCAAATGTTGGTGGCGCTCGCACTGCCTTCACCCAGGTAAAGTACATTTAAAAGTCCTGGTGTTTTTTTGGCTCCCCAACCCCCAAATAATAGTGGATTCTGCATGAAACACTGAGTTTTGAAAATAAACATTCCTCATGCTTCAACCCTAATGGAACAGTAATTTATAAACCTTCAGAAACTATAGTATTCTGTGGTTGATGTGATTTTGCATCTTTTTTTTATATCTATCTCTTAAAATATACTTTTAAAGAAAACCCAACTTGACTCTCGCAATAGTTTATATATTTTGGTCTTGCCAATACTGGAAACATGTTTCCAGATCATGTAGAGGAGCACCAGACTTCAGCATTGGCTGCATGGGTCAATTCTTCACTTCTCCATTTCTCCACATTGACTCCGATTCCTCACTAGTTATTTCTTGAGAATTTCAAAGTGATTGGCATAAAATAAATGTGCAAGAAATCTTTCCTTGTCATCAGAGGCAAAATTCAATAAAAGCTCGGGTAGTTATGCTGTGTGTATTATAACCCTTGGTCCATAAGAGCTTTCACTGGGCCAATAATGAAGACAACAAGGTAGGTATTGGACTCATGTCTGTAATTCCAGTATTTAAGAGGCTGAAGCAGGAGGATTTCCATGAGTTTGAGGCTATTATGGTCACAAAGTCAACTCCAAACAAACACAGATTTAAGAGAAGACTCTTTCTGAAAAAAAATAAAAATATAAAACAACAAAACTAAAAACCCCAAATCAAAGCCAAACCCCAACAAGAAAATAAGATGGCATATCAATGAAGTCCCTTGTCCTACTATGACTTGATGGTTGGTAAACTGGTTTTTACCAGAACTCTCCAGGGAGAGGTCAAATAGGATGGGAATTGGATTTCTATGTCTTTAGCTTGCAGTTAGAAGTATTAAATGTCTGTGTTCAGGTGCATGTTTCCCAAAAGGGAGGTTTTTTTCTGTTTTTGGTGGAGAGGAGACAATGATGATGAATGTGAAATACCATCATCTCCAAATGCTAAGCCGAACGAGGACACTGTAGCAATTTTTCTGGGTAATCACCATACTGTACCATTTATGCAAGAGGTTGAGTTTAGACTAGCATTTAAAATTGTGCTGGATATAAAAACAATGTCATTAATAAGCAGCTATTTGTTTCACTTACAGACAAGAGATTACTTATTTTGATCTACTGTTTTCTCTGCTTTATATTGGGGTGATATATATTAAAAAGTTTCTTTCTATAAAAACCTATCATTTATAACAAGAATATAAGACATTGCACATTTTCTATCAATATTATTTACTCTTGTGAATGCCTAACCAATTCTATTCCTAGCTTATAATTCTAAGAGATTCACATAGCTAACTTCATATTCTGCTTTTCTGGTCAGAGTACCTTCAATTTTTGGCTGAGCAGGTAGCATCTAGGCCACCATGACATCATGAGGAAACTACAAAGTATATAATTATTGCAGAAGAAGACATTTATTATGTAGAAGTATACAGTTGTTTGCAAAGTTTCTTCAAAAACAAGGGCAGAGGCCTCTACTTTTGCAATAAGTGCATCAAAATTTTGCCAAAAATTTATTTAAAATAGAGATGAGTCTAAAAAACATTCTTCATTTGGGGGTATTTTCTTATATTGCCATATTTCCAGTGTCTGGAATCCTTGTGATTTTCTTTTGTCCATCCTTGCTGCGCTCTTAACGACGACAACTTCCTTCTGAGGGAACTTCTTATTAGCAAGAATAAAAGCTAACTGGACTTACACAATGATGGCTTTGTAAATGTTGCAGCTGTTGACATGAACTTTTAGACCTCTAAAAGACGCATAATTACAAAACAGGTATAGAAACTTCCCATCCTGAGATAACACTAAAGGCCCTAGAGGTCCTAAGTCTATCTTCAGTTGTATTGAAACCGCACTAATGATGTTTCTTGGGTATTTCTTTTCTCAGTACTATTAATAGACACTTTAAAATATAGGGTTATTATAGCAGATCTGGGAACTACATAAAGATCTGAACTGAAAAGTCAAAACTGAGAAAGACCTGAATCTATTTAATTTAGGAGTTATGGTGGCCAAATGAGTCCAAGGAAGAGGTCTTTTCATGAGTCCATCAAAGAGCATTAAGGGCTTAAGGTTATTATTCTCTTGGATATCTAGAAACCTAAATTATGGTCTTAGCATAACTTAAATTTTTGCAATTTGGCAAAGTCAATTACACTTCTCTTAGATTGTAAATAAGAACCTAGGAAAAGACTGACATCTGTTCAACTCTCACCTTCTTCATCCCCTTTAAATTTCAGATTCCAAATGTAATATTATATCAAGCAATGGACACATTTACAAAATGGACCAATATTACATAATAGTTCAGTAATTAAGATGTCCTACTAATATTGTTCTTTCTCACAGACCTTGAAAGGCCAATGCACAACTTAGGAGAGGTCATGGGAAAGTATGACGAAAGCTTCATGATTCGATGTATAAGTAAATAAATGCACCATGTCACTTAAATACAGAAGGGAACTGTGAAGTATTTGAAATTGTAAATAGCTTGTATTTTATGGAACAGCCTTATCTCTCAATTCACTAATCCCCTTCTCCATGTTGATAAATCTCTATCAAAACATGTTAAAAACACAAAATAAGGATAGTTTCTCCATTAGAAGGTCCCATCAGCCTTAGAAATAGCAATTAACTCTGGACCAAATGCCACAGAATTTTCTCTTTGGTTTTACAGTTAATCTTTAAAAAGTGTTATTTACATATAATAAAATTAAGTAATATACAATTTGGTGATACAATATAGTTTAAAAATATAATGCCAATATATCATTGTCTCATATATTATAAAACATACCAAATCCAGATTGTACAATGGCATATTTTACTTAGGTTTTCACAAGAGTATCCTTTGAAGACATATTTTTAATATATAGTAGAAAATGACATCATGTAAACAAGGAACACTGAAAGGTGCAGAAGACACATGTAAGATGCCTGCATACTGACTACCCTGTGTCGCCAGTTGTGAAAGCTCTGACATGCTAATATGCACTCATTCGGACTTGTTTCAGAGGCACTAAGAGCCTGATGGCTGGCAGGCTCTGCATTTAAGTGCGGTTATCAAGGCCCCCAAATATTGACAGAGTGCCAGATCCTAAGAAGCTATTGATGTACACAGCCGGCCACAGCTCCAGACACCTCTCAGACAGAGCCTTTAAATGTCACAGATAAATGAATTTTCATGAAACTGAGAAAGAATGGAAGAGCAAGAAGAAAGAACACAGAATGAGAAGTAGGTAAAGAAATGGAAAAAACCCTGCTTCCATAAGGCTGACAGGAAGGCACATGGTATCTCATCTCTAAAGCTCAGAGATCTTTACAAAGAATATAAGAGCAAACCTTCCAGATGCATTGTGCTACCTAAGAATGCAGCACCTTTAATCATTTCATTGTGTATATCTAAAAAGTTAAGTGAGATGCATGTTGCAGAATAGCTTTGTAAAACTATTCTTGAATGAAGTGTGGTTCAAATACAAATAATGTTTAATTCAGCCAAAAAATAAATTCAAAATAAAATAAAGTAAGGAACCACAAATACAGATAATCACAGGAATCATTCCATAAGCAGATCTTAATAGAGATTCAAGGTTAGAAGTCAAGGTGGTATGTCGGCTAGTCCAGATCTTAATAGAGATTAAGGGTTAGAAGTCAAGGTAGGATGATGGCTAGTCCAGATCTTAACAGAGATTCAAGGTTAGAAGTCAAGGTGGTATGGCTGGTCCTTGCCAAGCCTCAGTTGTGTCCTTAGTTTCTTTTCTGGGGTCCCACAGAGAGTAGTGACATCTACCTGGTTTACCTTTTCAGTTTTCCCCTGTCTTCCCATGGAAAATATTTGTTGGGAAATGCATTAGGTAAAGCTATGAATTGACACATGACAATATCAGAAATGAGGCAAGGCTTTAACTGTAACAACAAAGTATTCCTTGGAAACCATGTGCAACTCAACACATTAGAAATGGAAATGAAGGTTTTTCACTTTCAAAGTCTTCCATCTGCTGAGGGCATCTTCTCTTGACCTTGATACATTGTGTCATTAAAAGCAGTCACACTTTCAAGGTTAGAATGTGGCTTGCTTGTTCATTTACTTTTCTGTATTAGAGATGTACAACTTCCACATTTATTCAGATCAATCACACCAATGCCCACAAACAAAATTCTTCCCTATTTAAAAGTTTATGGGCAGATTTTTAAAAATATGCAGCAAAATGGCTTCACAAAGCTCCAACTGCCTTTTTACTAGAATTACAGTAAGCCTTGGTATAAGTATTTTTTTCTGCATCTGGTTCTCTTTCTCTGCTTTGAGAAATGACATTGGGCACTTTAAGAACAAATGTCTGTAGCTGGAACACTCAGTAACGGTTTTGTTTTTGGCGTCAACTTTTCAGTGATTTCTTACTGCCTTTATTTCTTATGTTAAGAGATAAAAAGGAAGGATTCAGATTTTCTGACATGGGAAAAATAGTTATTTCCCCCCTTTAAAAGGGCTTTTATTTTGAAGACAAAATCAGTTTTAACTCAGATGGAAATTGCAGTAAAATCTCAGACACTGTAATCAGCGAAGGCATTAAAAGTCTCCAGAACTATGCTAACTTCCATGTGAGACCATAATCCATCTAGGATCACAAAGACACATTATCTGCTTTGCCTGTGGCCACCCTGGTATTTTACAGTGCTAAGCTTTACCCTGCAGCATTAAGGCTCAAGGTAATCTTTTGTGATGTGCCACATATATGCACAATACATACTTTCATGGACTGTACTTTCTTCTGTGATCATACAGCAAGGAGGTTTGGGGTGATTTTAGACTAAAATCTAGCAATTCCTCTATAATGGCTGTTAATTTTCTCATTATGTAATTGGAGGCAGACAAAAAAATCATTATATGATAGAATTGCAAGATATTATAGATGGGATAATCTCTTGTTTAAATAAAACAAGGGGACATTTATATACTGACAAATACATAAACATTTTACTCAGGGGATATAGAATGCACTTGTATCATAAAACACATGGGGGGGGTCAAAAGGAGAATTTTACTTCTACTTATGTATTTTTTCTTCTGTTGCTTTTAATCATATGCTTGAAAGGCAAACAACATAGGTACTTGGTTGCAAGGTCATGATGTATGTTTTTCTCTCATTATTTTCTCTATGTTGGAAAATATGTAATATATAATGAAAATCTCCAAATTAAGTTATCTAAATGCAATTGTTAATTATAAGAAAGATGAAAGTAATGAATGAGCATAACATCTAAAAAATAAAAAAATACCTTGTAATTTCTCATCTGATAATAATCCTGACTCTGTGGTATGGAGTGGTTAGCTTGTAAATTATATTCTCAATCAGGGGAAAAGTCTTTATATTCCATAGGTGGTATGGTGTGTGGAAAGAGCTCCACATGCACATTCATCACCACAGTGGTGCTGAGGTCTAAACCATTCCTATGGCACGTATGTTCTCCCCCCTACTCGTGTGTGTGTGTGTGTGTGTGTGTGTGTGTGTGTGTGTGTGTAAGATAAACAGATATAGAAGAGAAACAGCACAGCATACAGGATTCAAGTACAATGTAAAATATTTCTAGCATTCCATTTTCCTCAACTCTACAATGGATAGTATCCATCAGAGGTTTACTGTGGGACCCCAATGAGCTAATTTGATGACAGTACTTAGTATGTTTAAAATAAAGCATTATCATTATCATAAAGCTCCCTCTTGCATAATGGATGTTCTCTGGAGGTGATTACGAAAATGTATAGGCCGAACTTCTATTTTCAAATCACAGAGCAATTACAAGGTACAACAATTGGGATTGTGATGACTCTTGGTGGCAGGCAGGGTTCAGGTAGAGGCTGGGTCTTGGAGGATTGCTGGACTAGTCCATGGGATGGTGAGACTTTTAGGTCTTCTTTGTTCCCTTTCCTCAGCTTCCCTGGTCTGGTAAGTCCTGACTTATTCCAGCAGTTTCCAAGGTAATTTCCTTCCCTCTTGTCCAGCTGCAGGGCCCAGAGGGACAGTTATGCATCAGCAGTGTTTCACGAAGGCCCTCGCCCCACTGGGAACTCCTCTGTTCATGTAAGCATAACTGTTAGGTGAGATCCCACATGCTCACTTTGCAAGTCTGTTACAACTTTCAGTCATATGTACTAATGATACTTGTATTAGCTTCACTATACTCATTCTGTGAGAAGGCTTCAGGGTTGGAAACTCGTCTTTTACTTTCTTGGAAACCCTACACTTAATAGTGAGGCCTATAAATAAAACAAAACCTTAAATAGTTCTGACTTCACCTTCAACTCATAACTGAACCTGACTCTGGGATTGAAGAGCTATTTTCTCTCTTTGGTCTCATCAGATATGAGTGTGTCAGGTTACTGACTGGGGTGAAGCTCATACTCCCATAATGCACCAGATGTCAACAACCTGTTGCAATTGAGAGCTTGCTTTTTTCTTGCAGTATCTAGAATTTCACATAAGTTAATTCCTTAACTTTTCTTTCTCTCGGCACACCCCTTTATTTGTGGAAAATATCCAGAAAAAATGGAATTTACAAAATAAACCATCTGTTGCCTAGACCTTGGGAAAAAGTAATGTTTAAAATAGCAAATAAAACTTATTGGGGTATAAAATTGAAATTAAATGTATTCATGTTGTTATCTTTTTTTTCTTTGGAGTGGGTTGAGATGAAACAGAGGCTCATGTAGCCCATGCTGGTCTCTAACTCACTATGTAGCAAAGAATGACGTTAAACATTTAATCCTCCTGATTATATATCTAGTTCTGATACTACAGGTGCTGGCAATCAAACCCAGGACCTTGAGAAACTAGGTAGGTACTCTACCCAGTAGATCCTGACATATCCGTAGCTGCAGTTTACCATCCTTAGAATTATCGTAGGAAACAAGATCCAACTTCAGTATGCCAAGAGGCATACTGAGAGGTCACTATAAGGCACACTTTTATGAGCCAGCTTGGGTCATTAGCTTAAAAACAATCTCATACATTCTAAAAGAAGAGCTTGGTCCATGTTCCCTGAAAATGCTGTACACTCTGGCAGTTCAGGAAACCACCAGACAGCTTCTGTGTCTAGAAAATCCAAACAAGGTACACTGGTACTATTTTCAGGACTTTGTCCTAAGCACTTAGCAGAATATACTCACAATTACTTTTGTTTTACTCTTCCCTGTATTCTTTCTGTTTCTTTCCATGTTCTATTCTCTATAAAGATAGAGATGGGCAACAACTAATGGCAAAATAGCTAGATACTTTAAATAAACACCTAGATAAAAGAGATGGTTTGCGGCTTCACGAAATGGCTAGTACATGGAGATTCCAGATGGATGATACTTTACGCTAAGTACTGGAGGATTTCAGAATCTTAGATTAAGAAAGTCGTTTTAAGTAAACAACATTATCACAAAGGTTATCACACATTGGGAAGAGTCAGCCATCTGCTCTGTGAAAGGGAATAGTGGGACAACAGTTGAAGATACAAGCAGTTCTAGATTATGGAAGAATGTGTCAATCAAAGAATATTGTCAATAATCATAGACTAAGAAAGTGCAGTCAGCAACTGCACTGCTTCCCCTTTTAGGAGACAGTGGGACACTGCATCTGACCTCTGATTCTCCAGGCTCCACAGTGGAGACACCACTACATCAGTGCAGGAAGGGAAAGTCCTATGCAACGATCCCTACTCAGCTGATTACTATGATTCATCTTCCGAGGTTAATCATGTCACAGAATTTGGACAAGAATCTCGCCAGCTCCTAATCATATCAGCATTGGTCCTTCATTATCAATGATAAATTCTTAAGTATTGCTTAAAGATAGGTAGTGAGGTTGGCTAAATGGGAATTCTGAGAACAAGAGAGATAGCCAAAGACAAATCTGACAAAAGCTGTCACCAGCTTCATACCCTGTGTGACACAAAAAGTCACTCCACTACAGGGTCTACTCTGAGATCCTCTCATACACCTCTTGAAGGTCACTGTGAAATGTTTAGGAGTTTCTTGTTTTGGTCACTGCAAAAAATGCTCCTTTCCCAGTTCTTCTCTGCTTGCTTCCTTTATTCTATGCATTGCTTTGTTTTGCCTCTTTGAAAGAGTTTCATTCAGTACCCCGGGCTGGTCCAAGATTCATTATGTATCTCAGGCTGGTCTCAGACTCACTGCAATACTCTTGAGAGATCTCCCCCCTTTATTGTTCTCTATTATACTTACTATTTCTGATAAAATATGTGTGCGCTATTTAATTTTTCTGCCCCTCCAATCCAAATGCTAGCTTTCTGAGTAGGGATTGTATCTCCATGACGTCTTAGTTGCCATTGTATCTGTAGCATCTATAATACTTGTTAATGAGGACTGGTTTTTAAATTTAATTTAATTTAATTTTTTGATACAGAATTTCTTTGTATAACAGCTCTGGCTGTCCAGAAACTCACTTTGTTGAGCAGGCTCACAGAGATCATGTGCCTCTGCTTCCTATGTGTTGGGATTAAAGGCATGCAACACCACTGCCCAATCAAAAAGGCAACGTTAGAGAAGCATAAAGAAACATTTAATGTGTATGGGGAAAATATTTTGCATAAACCTCTCTCCCTAAGCTTATTACTATATATATTTTGAAAATATCACCAACTAATTTAACTCATGAAGTAACTTTTTATAGAGTTTAAATATTTTTAAAATTATTACTTTGCTTATTATTACTGAAATAACAATCATATTCTCCACATTTTTGGTCTTAGATTTATGACTGTCCTCTGCCTCCCACAAACAGGAATGTGTACCACCATGTTTCATGGATTTTTTTTTTAAAACACACACACAGTAATAAGTAAAACTAACTTCTATATGGCAAAAAATACAAAAGCAAAAATTTTAAAACAGACATAGTTGTTATTAACTGTATTATATAAATACCAAGATGCTAACAGGACAAAGGATCTATATACATCAATAGAAAGAAAAAGTGATGAGCTGAGCTACCCTATAGAAGAATATATCAAAAGATGATTAGCATCACTTATAACAGAAAAATGAAAATGAACACTTCAGAGATACCATTTTCTGTCAACACAATTGTCACAAATCATGGAGTTTAATGAAAATACAACTTGTTTAAGTAGGGGTAAAATGGTACTTCTGGATATTGCTAAAGGGGCTACAAAAACATATATAAGAAGAAAACACAGTTCTTGAGTTTAAACCTATGAGACTATTAAAGGTTAGTATCTCTTTATTAAGTAGATAATATTCATCAATCTCCTAAAACACTCATGTGGTGGTTTTAGTAGGTGAAAAAGGTTTTTAAGGTGGGCAGATTGTAACATTCAGCTGATGATGTGTTTCAAGTACTCGAGGGGATCCTAGAGGAGAAATCGCCTTAACTGACAGGTTGTAATTAACTGTCACATAGCAGCAGCCCAAGTTTTGTGATAAGCCACATGTTTATTCACTGGTTAGAAATGACAGCATCACTCGTTCTATCAGTTCCCAGAGTTTTCCTCATGTTCTAGTCAGAGTACTTTGTGGAATGGTGTAGAAGCCATGAGAAAGAGCAGGAGTAAGCGATCCTATACTCGACTGTCCATTTACTTTGCTCTTTTACGATTTTGACAAAAAGGAAACCAGTAAGTTATCCATGTCATCAAAGAATCTCATCCTTTGAGTTCTGTTTTTATTTAGGAGATGACTGTAGAATGAGAAAGAGGGACAAAGGAAACATCCATCCATCCATCCATCCATCCATCCATCCATCCATCCATTCATTCATACTAACTGAACATCCATCTTGCTAGTAGTTACAATAACAAGATGAAAGACACAGTTACTGTTTTAAAATATTTTTGTGTTGTGAGAAAAAGGAAAAATAAATATCCACCTAATTAGAACACAGAGCGATAAGCACTTGTAATTAAGTTAAGCATCAATCTCCTGGGGAGAGCAGAGGTGTGAGGCTCCACCTTTTAATGAAGAAACGCAATGGAACGTTTTGAGGAGATGGTGGCTTAAATGAAACTTGAAGGATGAAGGAGATCTACATCACAGTGGGTGGAGGAGACACCAGGTAAGTGTAACTGAAAATATTAAAATGGGTCAGAGCAAGGCAGAGTGTGACCACTAAGGAAACCATAGGTGGTTTCAGATAGCCAATGCAATGTCTTAAAGGACTAGAGCTAAGGCTTAATGCCCGCCATCATTGGGACGAAGAAGCACTTGAGCCATTGTGTCGGGGAGGACAAGACCCAAATGAACAGTAAGAGGCATCCAGGCAGAGTGTAGGGAATGTTCCCGACAGAGAACTGCAGTTACTACTCTCAAATGCCTATTTCAAGAAATGGCTAAGGAGCTAGGAGCATGAATTCCTGGTTGTCAGCAATGAGCAGACTGTTCCCAATACGATCCCCCCGACTATTATCTAATCTCTTTTGTTGTCTCTGTAAGCATGGCTCCTTCCCATCAATGAATTCATTCAGTCCCGTAATCAACTTTGATTAGTGTTGTTTAACATCAATCTTCCCCACTTTTTTCAAAGAAAGATACCAATCAGTTGCTGCACACCCCTGCTTGTGAAAAGCACCACCTCTCCTGCTGACTTACCGTTCTCTTAATCAAAAGGGCAGGAGGAAGCAGTTGGGATTCACTTTTCTCTTTTTTTTCTTTCAAAGCACACAAATGTCAACTTCCTCAAGGATGTTTGGCACAGCTGAGTTCAGTCATGGAACGTACAAAGTCATCTTGATCAAAAGGTTGCAGGCAGCCCACTGCTAAAATGGAGGGAGGAAAGGAAACCACAGGCTTTCCTGAAGTGTGAATGAGTGCAGAGGCCACAGTCACATGTGTATTTACACAGGAGACATGCTGAGCCGACAAAGGAGAATAGAAACATGAACTCTACCAGGACACTTCTCCATCTTTACCTGTGAACCTGGAGCAGGACTAGATGCCTGGGCAGTCTTCTGTTATGACCAGCCAAGCAGTTTCCATATAGCTTTGTAGTGATCCTCAGCCATGGCCATTTTGTGTATGTTAACGCTTTATCTATGTCCCTTGTATTTAGCCAAAGTATAATTTTCCTTCCCTCTCTGGATGTGTAAGTGTTTGAACCTAGAACAAGCGATCAGTTTTGGGCTGGCAAGATGGATCCTGGATTTGAGATGCTAAGGCCAAGAGTATTCACTGAAAGCTCCTGTTCTCTACGGCTAAGGTAGTGTCTTAGTTAATTTTCTATTGCTATGAAGAGACATCAGGACAAAAGCAACTTATAAAAGAAGCATGTAATTCTTAGAGTTTCTGAAGGTCAGTCCATGCACATCATGGTGGGAAGCATGGTAGACAGCAGGCATGGTGCGGGAGCAAAAGCTAGAAGCTTTCATTCTGATCCAAAGGTAAAAGGCAGAAAGAGAGCAAGACTGGCCCTCGTTTGAGCTTTTGAAACCTAAAACCCACCCCTAGTGATACACTTCCTCCAATAAGGCCACACCTCCTACAACATCACACCGCCTAATCCTTCTCAAATAGTTTTACCAACTGCAGACCAAACATTCAAGTATATGAGCCTCTGGGGGAAGGAATTCTCATTTAAACCACCACAGGGAGACTCAGAACTATACACACTTCACAAGTGACTTTGTGAATAATAGGGGTCAGGAATATCTGGGAAATAATTCCACAGACAAACCTTGGTCACATCAGCTCACAGACCCTTCATTCCTCACCAGTGACCTCATTTTACTGCTTCTGTTGCCTCTGAAGTTGGTTCAGACTCACAGTAAACCACAAACTCAGCCTGCTTTAAAATGGCTTGATAAACATTCACTGACACTTTTAGTAATTTATCAATAACAAAATATCAAACAAGGATTACATCCATAGAAGCATCAACCTACAATTCCCAAGATTGACCTCTAATTAAATATGTTAAAAGTATTTGCTTAGTCAATACTCTTTAACTGCATAGGGAGGTTCTTTAGCCATTTTCACGGCACTGTCATCTCACTGATCAGATTAATCATTTCTATGCTGCTAGAGGTGATCTACAGGAAAACCAGCCTGCCTTTTATTATCTCATGGATGATAATGATGATGGCGATGATGATGATGATGATACAAACCAAATAGAAGTAAGCAGGAAAAGGAACTGCCCACCTTAGTGAAAATCTGTTTTTCGCCCTTTGAAAGTCCCATTACACCACCTCTTTTAATTGGCAAATCAGGCTCTTTTCTTACCCTTTAGGAAGAAACATGAAGAAATACTAACATGTGCTTACCTCTGGTATATTTTAGCTAACACTGTTATTAAATAGATATCAAACTAAGAGTGGGAATTGTTACTTACAAGTGTGTGAAAAATATCAATATGCAGATTTTAATATCAGTTTTAGGTAGAAATATGTCAATCCATGGTAGGCACATGAGTTTTCTATTCATAAGTCCTTCTTTAATTTTGCAAATAGTTTTCCTATATATGATGCTATTCTGCACTATGCAGACAAACATATTTGACAAGCAAAGTTATATTCAAATTCCATGCCTCAACTGGTGGACAAAATTAGGCCCAGTACATATCTGCAACTCAACATCTAGGGAGAAATAAATTGATACAGAAGGAAGCATTTTCCACATTAGGAACTCAGCACCTAAAACAGAAATTCATAGAGGTCTGTCCGTGTTCAAAATACATGAAATTAAAAACTCAACAAATGTGTTCCATGCTCTACTATGAGCCATATGTTGCTAGATCCATCGATAATAGAAAATGCACGATCATATCTACATGGGATTCAGAGTAGGAAAGTATTGAATGACTACTATTAAAACCAACTTAAAATCAGCTTCTTGCCTTAAGTTAGAAACAAATATGCATTTTTTGGGCAACTGAGAGTTCCACATAAAAATTATACATCCACCAAATCATTCTTTTTCAAAAAATGTGAGACCTGTACAAAGAAACATCAACTGGATGCATGCAAGTCATGATGTGTGAACACAATAAAAGTAAGACAATGAGTGTTACATCCCAGAAAGCCCTGGGAATGTCTAACCGTGTCTAAGGTGTAATAGCAAGAGTCTGAGGTGGTTTTGACATCCTTACTGCAATATAGTTCCCTGAAGTTTCTTTTCCTTGCTTACTTAGCAGAACTAAAGAAAGGAAGGAAAAAAACTTACACTGATTATAATTAGGAACTTAGAATAAATGCTCTCCCAGAACCTCCTTTGTGGATCAGGAGTCTATGATCTGTGAAGTAACCCAGAAAAATCATTAAGGAGACTGGAGAGGAACCTGTTTTGCCTCTGAGTTTATGTTCCAAGCTGTCAAACTTCAAGAGTTGTTTAAGAGCATGATAGAATAGAGTCACTATCTGTTGGAAGTCTGAGTAAGTCTGGGTGCTTAACTCCTAATCTAGCTAGCTCTGTCCCAGGAGGAATAAGAGACTTGATGAAAATCTTATCAAAAGGGCTAGAATTTAAGAAGTATGATAGTGTCAAAGTTAGAGTTTGGTGTGACGAAGATTAGAGAAGGTAAAAAATGTAAAGAGCTGTGTTTTCTGAAATATCTAATTTTTTCATCTCCCAATTGTGAATGTATTTAAGTTCTGACTGCTTTACAATTTAATTATTGCAATGGCTCCTCATTCAGAGTCTCTAACTAGCTTCAACTTTCTCAGTCTATACTTTACAGTGCAGGCAAGTTAACTCCTTGAACATTGCTTTTGCGCTCTTCGACTATGCCTATAAAGGATTATTATTGAAAAAATGCTTATTGTGTTCTGTGAAAGAGTCATTGCTATCACCACACACAAATAAAGCATACTAGACTCGATCTGACTTTGCTAATCTAGGTTCCAACATTCAATAACATGGACCTTTTTTTTCTAAATTCCTCGCTTCTAAACACCACCTTCTTCTTGCTGGTTGAATTTCCTTTCCACTAACATGTGTTCACAACTCATAACATTGGATCCATCTTTCCTTATCTCTAAATGACTTTTCACGTCTTACTCACCTAGTTTACCTTCTAGTTCTCCTGCAGAAGTCCTCCTCCTACCACCAAGCCTTCTACACATACTGTGGGCTGCTATCATCAGAGTCCCAGAGCGCTCACTGCCATTCTTTAGTGCTCCTTTGATACAAAATACCAGACTAACAATCCCATCAAGATATTTCTAGGAAGTAATTGCTAATCTTAGCACTAAAACTATAAAAGCTCTACTATCCTTGTGAGCAGGTATTGTGTCTTTGATAATCAGTAGCATTGTTAACTATTGTGACAATTACTAATTAAGTTCAACATAGTACTTTTTTAAATTCAAATTTTACCTCTTCTATAATCTTTTCTCACATTTTTCATGAATCCAAAAACAGTGGCAATCAAGGAAATATAATAAATATATATCAGAATGTAACTGCCAGTGACTTTATGGTTAACAATGATGGGTCTTTCTTTCTCCTATGGCTGTTTGCTCTTAGATACACTGCTATGCTAATGTTGATTTTGTTCATTTGAACTTGACATTAGTAAACCTCTGGATGTTGTTGGCACTAGCATATGGAAGTAGTAGGTACAGGAAGCCTGAGATGAGGTTCAGGGCCAAAGGTCTCTGATGTTCATCAGAGATCCAAGGTAAGAATCAGTGTGGGTGGCAAATAAATGATATGACAGTCTACCCACGTGGTTAAATGCTGTTTCTCATCATGTGGCTAATATCCATTTTATCCACTTATTACTGCTATATTTTCCTGAAAATGTAACAAATACAGAAAGGTGTATATGGATAACATGATATAAAGAACAGAATCAAGGTTAGAGACAAGGGCATCTGATCAAAATACAAATGAATTATGAACCACCTGTAAGGTGATTCAAGTTCCGAATGGGATAGAAACATACATATGGAGTACAGCTCTAGGGTGGCGTTCATAGTTTCTGAAGAAAGAGAAGCACAAAGGGGTCAGGCCTCCTATTTTAACTGGGTCTATTAAATGCTTCACATTAGATAAGAACACAAGAACAATGAAGAATTTGGACTGGAAGGCCAAAAAAAAAAAAAAAGAAAGAAAGTGGCAGAATAGCCTAGGTAGACAGTGAAGTCAGAATTTAGCATGTTAAAGCAAACAGACTTAGTATTTATGTCATGAGACTCATAACAGAAGGGTATCCATTCAAACATTATTTATTCTATATTTATTTATTGAATTAGAAGGATGAAACCAAGCCACAGCAAGTAGATAATAGGAATGAGGCCCACAATGGGATGATATATTAGAAATTTGTTAAAGCTAAAATCAATCATTAGCCCACCTCAATCAATGATGAATTCCTTCTATATGCTCTTGGAAATAAACAAGTTGGGTAAAATGCAAGCTCAAAGCTGGACCAAGCAGGTATTTCCAGGTGGTAAGGAGTATGCATGTTGTTTGTGAACATACTGTATTTTTTCTAACACATGATCCTGTACAACAGGAATAGGTGGCAATGAGGAGGATGCTAATCATCAACAGAGCCAAGGGCTGGAATGATGGCTCAGCAGTCAAGTCGCTCACCACTCAAACAGTATGTGTGATGATGAGAGACCAGGTTTGGGTGTGGCATTCTGTCTGTAAGACTAGCATTTAGAAAGTGGAGGCTGGGGAGTCCTGGAGCATGCTAGAATAGTCCTTTACCATTGAACTCCAGATTCAACTGAGAGACCTCACCTCAATGGATATGGTAAAGGGTAATGGAGGAAGTCTCCTGATATCAACCTCCTATTTCCACACATGCATTCACACCCAAACACATGCAATCACATATGCATGTGTACATGTACCACACATACACTCACATTTTAAAAAGAGTCAGAAGGAACACATTTTAGTAATTTTTAGGGATGCCTTAAAAGAAGGAGTTATGGATGGCTCCCATGTTTCTTCCTTACTGAGCTAAACTGGAAGAGCTATGAGGGGAGAAGGTCTTGTAGGCTGGGGGAGATGATCATCTAGAAATCCCTCATTTTCTAGCGTGATTGTGTGCAAAAGCCTAATATTGAACTAGGTATCTATGTCTTAAAACAGAAAAGCCAGCTGCTCAGACAATGAGCTCTTGTGTGTTTTGTGTGTGTGTGTGTGTGTGTAGTTTGTGAGAGAGGTGGGTCCCCTTTATCATTTGACCTTCAATGAATAATAAAACTGTTTTCAGCCCTTAAGCCTGTGTCAGCTGCAAAGGTGACAGATACCTGTCATATTTTAGAACAGCTTATCACTTCATCCCCTGAAGTGATTGAGTATTTATAGACACAAAGATAGAAACATAAAGCCTATATGTATAGGCAAGAGTCCCCTGGAGGTGGCGATTAGGACTAGGCAGTAATTTTAGCTTGAAGTCCCTATGACTTAAATAGCCACTTGAGCTCTGCTCTTGCAGTTTACGATGTCAATAGAACCCCTAAATGAAATTACAGCCTTCTGATACGCAGCAGGATATCCTTTCTTTGCCATGCAATATACACGGCCAGAAGAAATTGCTCTGTATATGGGGTTTCACTAAAGCAGAATTTATCATAAGGCAGCTCTGCTAAAATATCATTATGCTGTTATTCACTGGATAACACATCTAATGACTCGGGGTGCACTTGATAGCCATGTTTCAGTGAACACAGACGCACGCCCTGATGTGAACTGGGCACTCCAGTGCTTCAAAGCACTATCGATTTCAATTCTACCATAATTTACACCTGGCTTGTTTTGCCAATAGCTTGAACCCATGCTAACACTGGAACATACACATACAAGCATTAGAGAAATCAGAAATGAACTCTATAGCAAAATTGCAGGCAGCAAACTTTTGCCTATAATTTATAATAGTCTAATTAAAGATTCTATATGACTTTATGTTACACTTGGATGTTTACTATTAGTACTGCCCTATGGTTGGTGCTGATAATAACATTAACCTCTTATGTTTGTGCAAAATGTGTGTGCTTCTGGGGTAGGCTCTGGGGCTGTTCATCTTGCTCCCCTCCCCAGTATAGCTAGCACAGTGACAGGCACATAGATAAAAGTGTGTGATAATCTCTAATGGCTCCGCTTTCTTCTCTGTTTCATAAACATGGTGTAGTCCAACAGTCTGATCCAGTTTGTTTTACTTCATCGTACTTTCCTTGAGAAATATCCACTTTATAATTTGAGCTTCAACCATGATACTGATGATTCAGAAGGCAGCTATGCATGTATCTTTGTCGCTGATCCAGCTCCAGTATTCCTGAGTAAACCCAACTGCCTACTGGACATGAGTCTGGTGCTCCCCCAACAATTAAGCACATTCAAAAGCAAGTTTATCATCTTCCCCATCCTACATGACTTACTCCTCACAGTTTTTCTTGTTTAGTTGTATAAGGCAGGAACCTGGGAGCAATCCAGAATTCCTCCTCCTTTTCATGCCAGGCCCAGAGGTTATTAAATTGTGTCCATTCTGTCAGTTATCTCTGGAACAAGTCTCCTCCTTTATGCCTATTCCCACAGTTATTGTCCTAGTTCATTATTTCATTGTTTCCTGCCTGAACAATTTAAGGTGCCCCCTAACTCATTTTCCTGCCTCTCCTGTCCCACTCCTACAATCTATCCTTTCCTTTCTGCTGCCAGGGTGATCTTCTGTAACACAATGATTATTAACCTCTACTTGAAACCTTTTAATGGCTCCCCAAATGCTGAAAGAAGTTAAAGCATCTTTGAAAGGCAATCAAGGCCACCATGATTGTTCCCTGCTTACATACACAGCACCATTCTCCCCACCACACAAGTAAACATCACCAACACTCTTCCTTATCTGTCACCTGTTCCCCACTTAAGAGCCTTTGCCTCAGCTGCTCCTATCACCAAATTCTTTCCTTCTCTTTGGCCCTCTGGGAGAATCCTTCACAGCCAGCATGGGTTTGCTTCCTTCTCTGTAATGTTTCCTTGATGCTTTACTCCAGGGTATTTTGGGCTGTACAATATTTGGAGCCTGTTTCTTTGAACATCCTTCAGTAAAGTTATCAGTATATGACATTATCTCAAGCTCAATCTCCATCTGTCCCCCCTGTAATGAGAACTTAAGGTCATACCCTATTTAATCTTTGTACAGTTGATAACAGAACTATCATCTTAACATCAGCATGCTTCTAGGCTAAGTGATCAGATTCACACTGCCTATTTTCCATTCGATCCCTCTATAGAATCATCTTTGCTATCACTCAGGCTGCCTGGTATATTCATTTTTGTACACTGCATGTAATTTTATTGATATAAATTTTAATGATTTCATTTTTTAATTTATTCTCAAAATCTGCATAAAATATAAAACTGTATATACTAACAGAGTATGTAATGTCTCAGTAACTATATATGTATATATGTTGCATAAATTCATACATACAATGATTAAATCAAACTAAATATATTCATCTTTTAAATAATTATCATTTCTTTATGGTGAGAAAACTTTAGTTTCCAGAAAAATCTAGTTTCCAGAGATGTATAGTAACTTACTACAGTCACCTATTGTTCTAATAGTACATTGTACATTGGAGGTTTTTCTCCAAACTGACCAACCTTTCCACTCCTCTCCCACTCTCCATGTTCTCCAGGGACTTTAAACTTTAAACTTCTATACTCAACCACACTATTCTTGTCCAAGTCCTTTGCACTAGATAGTTCCATTGATGATGCACTTGTACAGAATCATACAAAATTTTGCTTCCAATGAACCTTGTCTCAAATGTGGTCCCCATGCAATTTTAAAGGACAACCTAAGTCCCATCTTTCTCTGTCCTGATTAACTGTTCTCCACAACACTTAACATTAACAAGTCATGTACTTTCTATATGAATTTCCTCATGTGTTTCTCCCAGACAGTCTATAATATGAGAATAGGGACTTCTCTTTGTTTATGTACTCTAGAATCCCCAGCCCTGGAAGTGTGTGGGCTATATAGTTTGAGGTCCTCAATGAGTATATGTTTATCAACCAATCTTTAGCTTCTATAATAAAAACTGATGGAATACAGATTCTAAAGTATTTTGTGGCCGGGCGGTGGTGGCGCACGCCTTTAATCCCAGCACTCGGGAGGCAGAGGCAGGCGGATCTCTGAGTTAGAGGCCAGCCTGGTCTACAAGAGCTAGTTCCAGGACAGGCTCTAGAAACTACAGGGAAACCCTGTCTCCAAAAACCAAAAAAAGTATTTTGTGAATGAAAAAAGAATGAATGTTAAAAGCATGTTTAGTGATTATAATGGAGAAACAGACTTTGTACTCATCCTCCAGAAACACTGGCAAGTCAGTCAAATGGGTACCATTATCTTTCTTAGGAAAATGAAGCAGATGAGTCCCTTAATTTAGAAGCCTAAATTAAGTCTACCTGGTTTGTTCTTCTCTTTTTAATTTGCTATTGAAATGTAGACAATTTTTTGTACTCTGATCATGATGTAGCTATAACATTTATTACAGCATTTTGTTCTCTTGACTAGGTAGGCAATTAGCAGGAGGTGAAGGTGCTAATATCTTTTATTACAATTTATATCCTTCCATATTTGCTGCTTTTCATAAAATAGATCCTTTTCTTTCATTTTCAAAAGTGGATTAGGCACTCATACAATTTTGTCCCTCAGAGTGATTTGTATACACTACCCGAGAGGCCATCAGACTACAAATCCTGCCAGAAGGAACTGGAAGGTGAATGTGATATTTGTAGCTTGAGGATGAACAGGTTATTTGGTGCCAAGTTTGTGCTACTGGAAATGTCCTCTACATGTTAACTCCCAAATGAGAACAAATTCACATTTTAGTTTTTGGCATATCTGCAGAGTTAACATTCCATTGTTCAAGGGTTAAATATTCATTATGAGAATATCTTCTTTTCCTCCCCTGGCTGCTTACATCTAGGAATTCAGTTTACTAGAGAGTGCAGAGAGAAAATTTAAAAGAATACAAAAATGAGCATCTCACTTATATACCACACATGGACACAATGACAATCATTTTTAGAAATGGAAAACCATTTTCAGAAAGTAGGATCAAATACTTGGAGATTGTCATGCTGATTGACCACCAACAGTTTAGATTAAAATCCACGTCATACATTTTTCTTTTAATTATTGTTTACTATGTTTCTTCATAGTATGTACACTTGCTGTTTGGTTTATTATATCAGGGCATCATACAGGGCACTGGAGTGAGGACACAGCAAACGGCACACTAGAGGCTGACTCAATTGATGCCCCTTCTCTGAAGGTGTCTCAGTGGGCTGTGGCTTAACAACTGAAGCAGCACCAAGTGAATCTACCAATTTCTCTCCTCATCGATCAGAAACAATTGAACTTGGCTATGTTCAGCTATTATTTACCTCAAACAGGGCATTTAATTAGTGCTTGTTAAGACAGTGCAAATGATTTGGCTGCCTGTCCTCCTGCCCCTGCTCTTTATTGTGTTGCCCGTCTGCTCCACCTATCTCCTGTCTAGTTCACAACATTCAGAACCTGTTCATGCACCTCTGCATTTCCACCAGTCTGGCTGCTCAGCTGTGGACTCTGAGGAAGGGGAGAGTCACATTCACAACCTGGAGAAGCTCCAGCTAACATGGAACATTACAAGTAATAAGGTATGTTCAGACTTCATGAGCTAACCAAGTTAGGTATCTGACCTAACAAGAGTCCCAGAAAATGAAGGGAACTACTGTAAATTGAAGACCTCCATGTCCCATTAGAAATGGCCCAATCTTCATGGGATTAGAGAAACTACTTCAGTAGATGGCTAGAACAGTTGCAGTTCTCAGATCTAGTAAGGGATGCAGACAGAAAAGTCTATTGACTTGTTTGCTAGACATGCTGCCATTAAGGAAAGCAAGAGATACTCACTGCTAATGAATACACATATTCATTCATCCACTAGCTAGCCACTGATCTTCCAGCTCCTTCATTATGACTGAGGCACCATGACATTGTTTAGAAGGGGAAGAACACACAAACATAAAATATAATACCCTCTGTCTATACAGAGATTTCTAATCCAAGGCAGCATAAGATAAGTGACGGCTGCTGCCTTTAAAAATGCTATCAGTAACATATCATCATTACCTTGGCTTATCATGGAAAGCTTCACAAGGAAAATGTGACCTGATTGACTGGATATCTTGCAAGGATATCTGGGAAATTATATTCTGATGCTAATATATAAGAACAGTATTAATGCTTTTAATATACAACTGGATAGCTGAGGAATAAAAGAATAAACTAGGTCATTTGTATATGTATTAAGTTTTACAAAACTGAATTCATTAAATATACTCGATTTTAATTATTAGCTATTTAATTTCTTTCTACTTTTTAAAGCTACTTCTTAAACACAACAATTAATATTTTGAAGTTCTGCAGAATAGAATTTAGGTTTACAATCTGTCATGCATATTTAATCAAGGATAATTACTAAATTTACCAGTTATCAGATCATCCCATTTGAAGACACTGTTCATAAATAACTACATAAATTGTCTGTATTATCAATGTGATAAAATGTCAACTTAGCTCTGTTTATGGCCAGTTTAAAAATATTGTGTGAAATTCAAAGTCAAGAAAAACTAGGTAAAATCTTACTTTGAAAATATAAGAACATGGTTTTGCACATATACATACATTTATATGTTTTTTTTTTTTGAGACAGGGTTTCTCTGCAGCTTTAGAGCCTGTCCTGGAGCTAGCTCTTGTAGACCAGGCTAGTCTCGAACTCACAGAGATCCGCCTGCCTCTGCCTCCCGAGTGCTGGGATTAAAGGCGTGCGCCACCACTGCCCGGCTTATATTTATATGTTAACATACATACTCAACCATATATATATGTTCCAAAAACTTGTTATAACATATAGAGCATGTGTCTTTCCTAGGGAATCACAGAAAATACCCAAAACCATTTCTGTACAAATAGAACAACTTCTTCATTTAGTATTAATTTTGCCAAAAAGATAAGAAAAGATAGAATAATTTCTTAATGGAGCAATCATAATCTGGTTATTTAGCAATTTCACTTGTGTATAGTTGTTACTGACTAATTAAATGAGTATAACATATAGGAGATGATCCCATCTAAAATTTTTATGCAAGAAAAAATATATTTTGAAACATGAATCTTCATAAATTTAATGAAATTAAAACTTCCAAATGAACACTGGAAAACTGACCTAGTTATAGTATGTTATTAAAGGCTTATTTATATAGGACTGGAAAAAGCCAGGTAATATGAATACGGCTATGCTATGTCAGCTTATGCAAAAACATCATTTTCCCTCCAACAAAATATGTACTAATCAAATTCTAACTTCTTATCAACTCACTAAGACAATTTTTTATAACCATATACAACTCTAGATCTTAGCAGCTATAAGAAAATATCTCTGGCAGATTAGATTTATAAAATATAATTTTTTGGGACATAATGTTAGGTAAATGTGTTTACACTCTCTGCCTAAAGTTGCTTACAAATTTTTTATGTACAGTCATAGTTTTTTGAGAATAAACTGTCTCCAGGTGTTATCAGACCCAATTGTCTTCAGTGTAGCCCACAGAGACTAAGTTTCTCTCTCAAGTCTGTTGGGAATCATAGCAGAGAGAGTCACAGACTACTAGGTAGCTCTGGGTGGCCATGGACTAAGAGCTCCTTACATTTCTTCAGTCATGTTCAAATATTTATTTATTTACTTATTGGTTTTTTTTGAGACAGGGTTTTTGTCCATAACAGTCCTGGATGTCCCGTAACTTGCTCTGTAGACCAGACTGGCCTCAAACTCACAGGGATCCACATCCCTTTTAAAGGCCAGCGCCACCAGCACCCAACTTCATGTTTGAAAGTTTTTTAACACCATTTTGTTGTTCACCATTTTAGAAAATGACAAATAAATTAAAAATGTCTCACAATAGATTGTCCATATAAGTAGTGTAGCAGTTACTAACATGGGCTAATAGAAGTGGAGTCTATACCACACGAGGCTTTCCCATTCTGGCCCTAACTTAATTGAAGTAGCTTCCTTTTACAAAGTAGCTAAGGAATTTGATGAGCCTTGGAAACTACAGGAGTTGTGCTAGAACTTGGGTTTGTTCAAGAGGTCACTGACAAATCCTCGTATGACATTGTAACAGCACATGGTATCTGCAGGGCAGTTGGGCATATGAACATGCACGAGTTCTGTGGTTAAAAATCCAACTCACCCAAACCAGCAAACAAAATTCCAAGGGTAAGTATCAATACTTTATATGGAATCACTGTACCGGTTTGGACAAAGGTATATACACAAATACATAAAGACTTGCAAGACACATATCTGTAAAGTCAACTATTATTAAAGCAGTTTGCCCGTAGTAATGTGTTACTAGCAATCTGTTAACAGCAAAGACAGTGAAAACAATGAAGTGGCATCTCTTTCCAAATATTTAAGGACATCGAGTAAGTGGCCCTTAGGCTGAGCTGTGGGTCTGGGAAGTTTTAGCCTATGAGAACTATATTGGGAACACCAAAGACTCCTTCCCCCTCCAAGAGCAATTCACTTCAGATGATGCCCCACCGTCAAATAATTTTATAACCACCATGTTGTTTTGGTTTTGGCTTTCTCTTTTTTCCCATTCAATCTTTTAGAGCATGTCAGATTCTTGAATTCAGAAAGATGAGAAAGCACAGTAAAACTGAATATCTTTAGAATAGCAATTAAAGTAGGGACCTGAAAGCAGAAGACAAAACTTCATTCCACATATCCCTTCCAGGGAGGGTATTCATCACCAAGAAGGATGTGGAAGGTCCCTACTGACTATGACATATCAGACAGGCTACAACCCCACCCCTACCCCATTCCATTCCTTTGACAACTTCCCAGAGCCCATTCAGTTGGTCTCTTAAATTGAGGACAATACTATATTTGGGTTTAACATTGTGAAGACAATCATCAGTTTCCTTTGTCAAGATGATAAATTTCCTTGGAACCATATACGGCGTCTCACTGCATTCTTCTGCTCAGTAGCATGAAAACAGAGAAATAAAGAATAGGGCGTGACACATGACGTTTTCCTAAGGTCAGATGGGGAGAGGCTCCTAACAGTTAAGAGCGACCAGGACTTGAAAAGGTGATCTCTAAAGGGAGAACACGAGCAACATTATTGTAGCTTACAACTACTACAGATTTTCTCTCTGCCTTGGCTAGGTATGTGAGTACTGTGCGTACGGCACAGCTACTCAGAACAGAAGTTAACAGAGGAAAACTTCAGAGGAATAATTATTCCCACTTTCACTTCCCCCTCCCACCACCCTGAGCTCTTCCTCTTTGCCCCAGTCACTCACCTACCTTCCTCCTCCCACAAGCATGTTTGCTAGGCACGTCAAGGCTGACAGCCCTATGTGGCAGCGCAAAACCTATACCTGCAGGCTGCTCCTGAGCAGAGTCTCTAGGTTCTGCCATTGTCCAGAGGGTGCTCAACTGTACACACTAAAAATCTCCATCACTGTTTGATTGTGTGTCAGGCTTTTTTTAAAAAAAAAAAAAAAATTAAATACCCTTTATTTCCTGCCTGTCTCAGAGACACCAAGAATAGAATACTTGCTACATCAAATTCTGGAGCCTCACCACTCACCAGGATTGTGGTTCCTGATCCAGGGAGTGACGGCTGAGAAGCAGCACAGTCTCTTGAGAGTGTCCAGGCCTGGCTGTTAAGCTCCCTGCTCTGATTAGTTTGGTGAGTTCACAGTGTTCCAGAGTGCTGAAGCACAGAAATTAGGGAGGGGGGGTGGTGGAAGGAAAATCACTGGAGCCTCTTACGATCTAACTTCCACTAACTGAGAGGAAATGTCTTATAAATAAACAACAGCAAGAGAAACACACACCAAAAAAAAAAAAAAAAAAAAAAAACTATCCCGTCCTGCCAGAGGAATGTACATTATTGTCTCCCGACGGAAAACTTTGCACCACACCAGAATGCAGCCATGTCTCCTGAAACTACCTCTCTTAAAACAGAAAGGAAAAGAGAATCAAGAAGGAAAGTGGGGAAGCTTCTCTCGTGTCCTTGAATTCTGTTGGGAAGTTCATGTGAGTTCCCAGTAGACAGGCTACACTGAGCAGTTTCAGCAGTCTGTGTTCCAGGGTTTCGTGCGGAGGCTGCTTATTAACAAAATTTCATTTCTGCCCAGATCATTGCTCTACCATCCGGACATTTTCAGAAGGGAAGTTCAGGGAAGGGGGGGAGGGTGCAACTTTGGAGGAGAGGAGAAAAGAGGACAAAGGGAAACTCCTGATGACCCGGAATACCCTTGCCACGGCCATGAGCCATGCTAAGCAAGCCCCCACCCACCACCGTCCCCTGCTTGTTGAGGACTTGAAGATGCAGTTGTGTTTAATCTACTTACTCTTTCTGCTCGGGAGGCTGAGGTTCCTACATTTCCAGCTCATGCTGGACTGTACCGTGAGCAACAAGTGAACTGAGTTCTGTGAGCTCATTCTAGTCCTTCGACTCCTGTCCACATCACTAAGCGACTGCACAGCTTGGCACAGGCCAGGATGAGTCAGCAGTCTCTGGTCATGAGAGGCCAGGCCTGGAATAGCATTGGGGTGTGTGTGTTGAGGGGGGGCAGGTCAGGAGCAAAATGAAGCAGAAAAGCAGCCTAGACTCAACTGTGCAATATGCAGGGCACTGCAGGCCACAATGAAAGAGTTTCATCAGCTCTGGGGTAAAGAATACAGAACTGCAGAAAGAATGGCAGATTCTTAAGAACAAAACAGATTCTGAAGGCTAAAGCATTCTGGCCATTATTACTACGTGAGCACCTACTTATCCCATGCGCTGTAAATTCAAGTAAAAACAGGTAGTTTTATATTATATTGTTTCAGCATCTTGATATGGTTTCCCAATTGCTAAGTAGCAAAACAAAACAAAAGCAAAGCACAGCAGTGTGTAGAGAAGTAGTATATTTCATAAAACAATGTAATCGTATATAACTGATACATTAAGGGTGAACATTTGGACTGACTGTATCCTTATATAAGCTGCCCAAAGAGCATTAAAGAGAAGCACTCTCT
Organism: Arvicola amphibius; assembly: GCF_903992535.2. NCBI lineage: Eukaryota > Metazoa > Chordata > Mammalia > Rodentia > Cricetidae > Arvicola > Arvicola amphibius. The sequence continues at coordinate 44,605,265 of NC_052056.1, read as the reverse complement.
CCATCAAGACTGACAGCAGAAAAAAGCCTAGAGAATAGAGGACACTGCCAGTTTAATGGTGCGCACACAGGGGATGCTGCCTTGTGCCTGTATTTCTAAACAACAGGTGCTTGTGTAGAAATTTATTTAGTAAATAGGGCTCTGCTAGAAAGTGGCCATCCCTACCCCCAGGATTCTGAAACATCACTCCTGTACACTCTAAAATAGCTAGAGGTAAGTCAAAATGAAAGGACAGGAAAAATTTAAGTTAAAAAAGTCAATCAGCAACACAGAGGCAAACTGTCCCGCAAGTCAACTGATAAAAACTTCCTAAAAACAAACCGAAACATACCAAGCCACTGTATCTCGATAAGCTTACTGAGCTGGATATTGAAAATTATCAGCATCAGAAGGAGAAGGCTATCTCAAGTGTGGTGGTTTGGAACTGTATGCCATGAAAAACGGAATGAGTCAGTGGAGCAGAGAAACTAGAGGACAACTTTATGGAAGTCTGAAGAGGAGCCATGAAGATCTAGAACACATTCCTAGCTTTTATCTCTAATGCCCAAGTGTGTGTTCACATTGACACGAGACTATCTCCAGACCTTTTATCCCACAGAAGCATATCACTTCAAGCATCCTATCACATATTCAATGAATTTCCTAGTCTGTTTCCTTCCCGTTGAAAGGGGGGTGACAGTATCATCCTTACTGAAGCATTACAAAGACTGAGTTGGTTTTTATCCACTTTGGTCATGGCTGTGTCTGTCCAATGGTGAATGTACCAGAGACTACTATTATTACTACTAGTCTTAGATCACTATATCACATCTGTGAGTGTCCACTAAAGAAACTCTGGCATTGTTGTTCCACTGGACTGAGTAGAACCAGCAGAAAAATCTACAGTCAAATCAGCTGAGTGTATGGCTTAGCATGCTGCTCTGAAGAGCTTGTTTTCGCGTGGGATGTTAAGCGCTACATGTGAACACAGAGAATGCTGATGATCTGTTATATGAAAACCTTGATTTGGGGCATCTATGTTGTCAAAACCTGACAGTGTCCAGTAACTAGAGGCCTAAAAAAGAAGAGGAATTTTTAGAAGCTACTCCAAAAGCAACAGTATAAAAGCGCTATTGGTCTTGACCACATGATGAGTGTTTTTTACCAAAGGGGAAAACTTAGTCCGGTTGGTTGTCCCAACCTAATTGATTAATTGTGGGTCTGACCATCTGGCTGATGAATGCTGACACCCAGCAGTGATTACTGTGTAACACAAGTCCGGATGTGCTCTCCATGATGCCTCCCACAATAATGGCAGCAGTGAACTTCAGGTTAGTTTATTCAGGCTTCTTGGCTCAATCTCTTCATGGAACAGTGGTTGTGGCAGGGAATATTTTACTAGATCTGGTCAAGCCGATCTTCTCTTGTTTCAGTGCCCCTCCTTTCCAACTCCACTCCTGTCCTCTCCTGAGCCCTCTTGTACACAATCGTTTTTCCTGCAAAGCATTCCATCTGTAGTTTTCATCATATTGCCGACTCTCCCCTCTCTGGCTGCTCTATTCTGAAAAGGATCAGACTGCTCTAAAAGGCTTGTACTGCTGTTTGATAGCAAAGCTTAAGGAGACATTTTCCTTATTTCTTCTGTACTGGTTTACTATAAATTTTTCTATGTTTACAAAACAGAAAATTATTTCATTTAAGTCACAAAGCCAAGTAAAAGTTCTACGATGGCTCAATCCTGCATTTGGTTTCTAAGAAGTACATGGATTAAGAGAAGATAATTTTTACATCTCAAAGTTCTTTCTGATTTTCAGAAGTGTTCCACAGACAGGGACCATCCTTCCCCAGAAACCAACTTAAGGATTCACGGAAGCATTTCACAGTAAGAGAGCGTCAGCCAGCTTAAAAAAAAAAAAAAAAAAAAAAAAAAAACTAACAGGATCAGTAAGCATGCGCCCTGTCAGCCATCTACATCTGGAGATAACATGTATGCAGAATCCCCCAAGCTAATCAGATCCGAACCCATGTAAACTTTAGTTATTACAAACAAGTTCATTTCTTTCCATTCTGTTTGGAGGAGAGGATGAGAGAGCAAAATGATACCAAATGCCTTCTTTTAAAAAACGTGTCTGAGGAGTCACAACAATCATCCTCGTTCTCTTTCCTCTTCCCATCCTGATTTCCACCTTGAAATCATCCTGCCTCTTGGTTTCCACAGATGCTGAATTCCTCTTATGTTTCAGGCTGTATTAGTGTTAATTTTCAGTAGAGAATGGTAGCAGCATGCTGAAATACAGAGTTCTGTATGGGGCGTTGGGAAATGTTTTTGGCATGACTGTCAGTAAACAACTCTGTGTCTTGGGCAAGTCAAGTCCCTTAACTCCCTGTGTCTCAGTCTCTTCATTGAAAAATGATAGGGTAGGACTGCATGAACTCTGTTGTCTCTGCCAACACTAAGATTCTATGGTTCTATAGCTCATTTCCCTTTTTCTTCCCTCTGGCAGCAAATGCTCAACAACTCTGCATATAATAATTTTCTGCTCTCAGTTACTAAAGAAAAAATGTCTTCTTTATTTACTGCTGAATATTTTCTATTTGTTTCCCCTCTTTCTTTTTGACGTTAGATATTCTGAGTCATAAACATGAACATATTCAGATACTTTAAATTTGAAGGCATTTAAGGAGAATAGCTTTCCCATGTAGAACATTTAGTGTAGCTCTGCATGGAGGAAGCCAGCCATCCAAAAGTGGAGCAAAGGGGCCAATTCACAAATGAGAGGAAGCCTTTCATAATAAGAGTCTCCAGGCTCTTCAATTTAGATAAAGCTCAAATGCTATCAACCTCCAACTACTTTTCCAATCAGTCCCAGACACTATCACAGACACTTAGGACTACAAATCTGAGGACCAGTGCTGGCAGTGATGCAGTTCTTATTTCACCTCCACCATCCACTGCCAAGCAGGATTTAGGATGGCATAGTAATAAGAGCCAAGAGGACAATCTGTCATTTATTTTCCTCCAAACTTTTTGAAATTTCCCATTTGGGCTCTGTTTCCCAGTTTTAATTTGGTAACTGCCATTTTTCAGCATTTCTTTTAACAGGTTACTAATAATTTCTGATACAGGATCTCATATTTCATTTTCTGCTGCTAGAACTGCTGTTAATATTTCATCTGCCTTCAACTTGGCCCTGAGTACAGCTGCTGCGTTTTAGAAGCTCTGCTAACACTGAGGTTCTGGGAATTTCATCGCCAGTGCTCACTCAGTTTGTCCAGGTCTGGTGAAGTAAAAGTAATAGGTTGTCTGTGTAGGAAATATCTGAAGATGTGCTAAACATGTTATTGATTCTTAAGGCATCTCCTCCCCAAATCTCTGCCTTCAGCAGATGCCCTATTTATTTCCCACGGTAACCTGTAATTGGCTTAATTTTTAGAAGTAGAGTGATTGTTAAGCGCTGGGGATCACAGGAAGAGCTGGGTTCAGTTTTCTTTTGTCTAAAATTTGTTAGCAGTATCACCTGGAAGGCCAGTGCTTCTCTCCATGTGCAAGAAAGAGTTTGAGTATCTATCTGTATTGCTATGAGGATCCAATAAATTAGTGTTGAAGATTACTGAATGCTCAATAAATGATGGCTACCACTATTAATAATTTACAAATTCACTCTATATAATTATTGGGTTTTGACACCTTCTCTAAGGTCAACAAATTATATCTGAATTCAGATGTTTCTGTGGCTTTATCTATAGCATACAATAATAAAATCCTTTAAAGTGTGGATCAGTAAAGCCATAATGTTCAGCATTACTTTTTTTGCTGCCTTTATATCTAAAGCAAAGAATTCCTAAAACATTTTGTTCATCTAACATGTAGCCCCGATCGTAATCTGATCTCTATGGACATATTGACTTCCTCTAGCCCTTAGTATTACAGATTATTTTAATATTATTTCAGTGTGTATGAAGCAGGGTCCATTAGAAGAGAAAAGTCACATTACAGTAAAGAACTATCAACAGAAAAGGTGGTTGTGATAATGGAAGAGGACATTATAAGAAATAACGATAACTCTAAAAAACAAAAGAACAACAAACATAAGAAATAGTTGCTACTGTAGAGTTGAGACTGCATGCTCAAGGAAAAGTTGTTTTGACCTTTAGATGAGGATTCAGGCCTGGCTGGGTGCACACACACCACACACAAATCCCTTTCTGATTTTGGATATAGACTTTGTTCAACTAGGGCTAGACACTACTCACTGAATGCCAAACAAGTGCCAGAGAGATTTCTCAATAGGAATTGTTGGGTACCTGTACTCTTGGGTGGCAACAAAAGATATTCCTGGGATGGCTGTGTGGCTATCTGGTATGTGATACAAGTGGGTGGAGACCAGGTAGTGGGGTTGCTATCTGTTTTCATTTGGAGCACCAGGGTATTGGTGTGTGTCATACCGAAGAATGTGAAAAAAGCTATTCAAAGGAAAGAAGGCAAATTCTGGGGAAATTATGAACAATGCACAAGGAGTGGGAACCAGTAAGAAAATCCTTTCTTCTGCAGTATGCTAGGCCAGTGGGCAAACAAAAATACTTAACGTGGCCATAGCCAGAAGCCTAACTAATGAACACAACTGGTCTCTTATTGATGCTTTTTTGTTTAATATTGAAAGTATATCAATGCAGAAGAATAGTTACAGGAAAAACCTAAAACATACTGACTTGCAGTTAGAAGAGAGAGAAAAAAAGAGAGAATCAAGGTTATTATTTTTTTTTTTTTGCCTTTATCGAACTTCGGAGTATGATAAAGTATGTAATGATGCTAACAATCCATACCATTGAGATTCTGGTGTGTGTGGGGTGAAGGGTCACTATCCTGAAGTCACAGAGTTAGAGCAATACTTTAATATTTCTGTATGCCCTTTTCCTTAAGTAAACGATAAGCATTTAAATACATACAGGCAGTGCATGGAAGAAGCCCTACATGGATTGCTGTTAGAACTAGCTTTACATGTAGGTAAGATGCATACTCAAGCCAAACCCCTTTTTTTTGGCTTGATTTCTTAATTCATTAAAGAAATTTTTATTTTAAATAGAAGTTGAGTTTAGAAACAGAAACCTCTGACATGAGAGAATTGTTTGGTTGTTACAGAGATCGGATCACAGATTCTAACCGGAGCAGTAGAGTGCTAAACAAAGTATACTTCAGGAGGCTCAGCACAAAAAGCACACACCTCACCCCCACACTTGTGTTTCCCTAGGCCTGGTCACAAGTCATACTCATTTCATTCAGTGGAACAGATCTTGTTTCAAGTCATGCTTTCTGAAAACTGACAGTAACATCTAGCGAGGCAAGGCTTTCTGGATACTCCCACAATCCTCTCTCACAATCAGGTTGTTCACATCTCTTTCAGATGCATGTAGATATGTTTAAGATTTTCTTTTGTTTGTGTTACATATAAATACGGAGGGGAAACATAATGTCCCCATATTGAAGCCCTCCCTCCAGACCACATTCACATACCTCTCACATTCAGTTCTTGAGCTGAAAGGAGAGGATGCAAACAGAGCATCGTAAATCCCTATGAAATGGCCTGGCAAGTCCATTTTATTTTAGTTTGCCCTTCTGTTCAGCTGGCTTTTCTGCTATGACCCACTATACTTACCCTGTCGGCTGCTCTTACTAGCAACATGCCTTTTTAATCAGCCTTCCTGGGGTCTGCATTTGATTACAGCATTTGTGTTCTATTTTGATTCTTTTGTACTGTGCCCTGTGGTGTTAGCTTGAAAGGTGTTATTTATAAAATGAAATTCTATTGTATTGCCACTTGGATTCAAAGAGGACATATAATATTAATGTAGAATGTATTTAATAATATCTTGAAACTATTAAACCAATTTCTTCATGAGAACACAGAGCAGAAGGAAGAAAGTGGGTTAGTAACCAGGTAATAAGACTTAAGTATCACCTGAGCCTTTCTTCATGAGCTCCCAAAAGCTGGCATAAGAAACATTCTCCTAATAGCAGGGTTCTAGGGAGAGGACTACCTTCCTTAGCTGGACCAAGGCAGCACACACCTGTTTAAACATTCGACTGTGCAGGTCAAACATTTTCCTAGGCTTCAGATGCAAATTATTTTTACTACGAAAATCATGGGATGAGAGATGAATATAACTCACTTATGACTCAGAAAGGCTTAAGTAAAGAAAGAAATACAATTGGCCACTGCTAGAGAGCCTCTTTTGAGATTTATAAAGATCTGTTCTCCCTTCTGATACCTTTCAAAAGAGGAAAATTCTAGTGCTACCAAGAAAACAAGTTTCTAGGTTGCCATAATTAGAATGATTTCTCACCTCCCCAAATTGCTGGTTTCTTTCTACCTGCTGAGCTCATAGTATGGGGCTCACGGACTGGTTGGGGAGAAGCATACTCATCTTTTCTTCACTTCTTTTACTTTCACTTTTAATGCAAACCAAGGCCTAAACTATGCACTCCACTGCATTACAACTTGTGCAGCATGTCTGCTGTTGCAGGCATTCCATTTGTGCACTATACTTTTTGCTTTTCTAGTGACAGCACTGAAATGAATAGCTATCTGCCCCTAGATACGGAATAAGGGATGTTCAGATGTGGAAGATGGCTATGCTCGGTAGAAGTCGTGAGTAATGAGTGAAGTGGAATGTGCGATATGCAAAGGAAGCTGTACATCCTCGGCGGCTGTTCTCACTCACTGGTTTATAGAATTCCAAGAAACTCAGAATCCAGCTTTCCAATAGCCAGAAAGGGAATAATTACATTTTTCTTGTTGTTTTCTAATTGCACTGAACTACTTTGTGGATGGATGATCTAATGATTCTGGACTGCTCTAAAATCTTTCAAAGGAAAGTGATATAGAAATGTATATATAGTAAAGTGATAGTTCAAAGACCATGTTTTGTTTGACAACTCTAAAGGAATGTGGTGTGGGAGGTCCTTCTGTCTATGTGTTGCTTTCATTGGTTAATGCATAAAGTATTGGCCTCTTGATAGGGCAGAACCTTAGGTAGGCGGGGAGAGCTAGGTAGAATGCTGGGAGAAGGAAGGTGGGGAGAGAGATGCCATTGAAGCCACCAGCGTCAGACATGCTGAATCTTTCCCAGTAAGCCACTGCCATGTGGCAATATACATATTAATAGAAATGGGTTAAATTAATATAAGAGTTAGCCAATAAAAAGCTAGAGCTAATGGGCCAAGCAGTGATTTAATTAATACAGTTTCTCTGTGATTATTTCAGTTCTGGGCAGCCGGGACGAACTATTGGCCTCCTCCTACAGGAATGAGCTTCTCTCCTTTTTGGAATAAACCATATATACAAATGAGATGCCAAAACCAAGGAGCTAGGATGGATTGAGGATACACATCTCAGTCTTGACTATCATATTATCAGCTATTTCATGAAAAACATCACATTGTTCAATCTCTGCATCCATTCAGGTTGCACCTCATTAGTTTGTGTTATATAAGTATTCCATTAATTAATATATGTTAAATTAAACTGAAAAATAACATAAAATATTGAACCTGAAAGTAACTACTGATAATGTTGCCTTATTGTGAACAATAAAAAAAGTAACTGTCCTAGTTTAGTTTCTGTTGCTGTGATAAATCCAAGAGCAACTTGGGGAGGAAAGGGTTTATTTCATCTTACAGTCCATCATGGAGAGAATTCAAGGCAGGAACTACATTAGAGGCTATGGAGGAATGCAGCTTACTGGATTCTTTAGATGGCTTACTCAACCTGCTTTCCTTACAACTGAGGACCCGCTGTCTGGTGTCTCACCACCCATAGAGGACTGGGGCCTTCCACAACAATAATTAATCAAGAAAACACCTTTCAGAATTGCCTACATGGCAATCTAATTGAGGCATTTTTTTCAATTGTGGTTCCTTTGGCTCAAATGACTGTAGCTTATATCAAGTGGACAAAAGTCTAAGCAGCACAGTAACTTATAAAAAGGTCAATATTAATAATATAAGTCTTTGGCAGAGTTGTTTTAAGGTTCTACTACTGAAAGTAAAATTGCTCAACCAATTAAAATAAATAGGAGATCTCTTGTCAAAATATGAAGCACTGTTTAGGGGTTGGAGAGTGCTCAGCAGTTAAGAGTGCATACTCCTCTTGTAGAAGACCTAAGAACAGTTCCCAGCACCCACAATGGATGGTCACAGCTGCTTCCAAATACAGCTTCATGGATCCTGTTCCTTTTTCTGGACATTGCTGGCACCTGCACTCACATCTGCATATACTCACACAGATAAACATATCTATATATCTATATCTATCTATCGATCTATCTATCTATATAGATATCTATATATATAGATATATCTATATAGATGGATATATAGATATAGATATAAAATTAACATATAATTTCAAACAATGAAGACTTATTTAACTAAAATAACCTGATATATTCTAATGTAACTAAGGAAGGCAGAATCTAAAGTAACAAGTAAATTTCATTAAATGGCTACACAGGCGTGCTGGCCATGCTAAGTTACTAATGCTGCACATCTTAACACTCTACATATTTGGAAAGTCACTGGTATATTTTCCAGGCAAAATTAAGGTCTAATGAACAACAAATAGGGATGAAGTTAGTGTGATGGCAGATTATAAAACTTTACCTAGCGTCTTGACCCATAAACAGAGCTCTAATAATGCTATTGGAACCCAATATTCTGATCAGAATCTAGTTAAGAAGTAGAAGCACACTAGTACTGAGAAGACACAGGGCACATTTATGTGGCAATGTGAGTAATTTCATGGTACTGAGCCATTACCTCCTCCAAACTAGCTTAACTCAATACCAACTACTGATAGGCCATGTGTTCCCCTGTGGACAACTGAGTAAGTTTAGGCAGTGCAGCTCTTTGCCTGAAAACTCCTGTGGGGTTGCTTCTGTCTAGCCCCATTGAGGGCCCTGTCTCACTTGAGGACCCCAGGTCTGTGGGACATAGGAACAAAGGTGAGGGAGAAGTGAGTCGTTCTATCTAGTTCTCTGAAAGATCTGTAAAATATGCAGAACTGAGGTTTTCCTCCATGAAAGAGAGAAGGAAGTGAAGCAGGGCCTCCTCCTAAAATTTCTGCTATTCTGTGTAGCTCATTTCCATTTCATATCATAGGTGACCATGAGTAACCAGCAATGCCAAGTTCTCTCATATCAAGTAATGATCACCCGTAAGCTATTCTCATCAATTCTACTCTGTACAGTCTGGGGGTGGTGGGGCAGTTGTTCCTCCAGACTACAAAGGGAATTTGTAAGGAATACAAAGAATCAAGAAAACATGACATAATCAAAGAGAACAAATCAACCAATTTGAAAGCATTGGAGAACTGTGAATTGACTAATTCAAAGAATTAGAATTCAAAGCAGTTGTCTTACAGAAGCTAGGTGATTGGCAAAAGAGCATATACCAACAGTTAAGACAACTGAACAAAATCAGGAAAAGGAAACAAGATCAAAATGAGAAGTTAATAAAGAGGGAGACAACAGCAACAGTACAGAAATAAGCAAGAATGACTAGAGCTGAAGAAACGAAACTGGTCAGAAATATTCACTAGGGTGCTGTGTTCCAAAGCAGACAAAGATTCAAATAAAGAATCAGTGAACTTGGAAACAGATATTTCAAAATTATGCAGTTAAGCAAACAGAAAGAAAAGAAAGAAAAAAAAGAACTAGTTTTACTCACAAGATATGAACCATAAACATATTAATGGAAGTATTAAAAGCAGGAGAGAGAGAGAGAGAGAGAGAGAGAGAGAGAGAGAGAGAGAGAGAGAGAGAGAGAGAGAGAGAGAGAGAGAGGAGGAGTGATTTAAAGAAACAGAAGGGAAAAGAAATCCAGGGAGGGAAACAAATATTCCTAAAGGTCATAGAAATCCAACTAAATCATAAGAGGTATGTACAAGGCATTATGTAATCAAATTGTTAAAAGCAAAAAGAATTTTTAAAAATAGCAAGAGAAAAACAATTGAGTTTAAGAAAGATGTTCAGAAGTTTGCTCATAGGACTTGGCAGGCTAAAAGAGACTAGAAGTAAACCATTAACTGAAAACCTTGTGGACAGAAAGATTGTCCTGAATTGTAAGGGAGGTAATAAGGTGAAGACTTCCCCAGACAAACTTAGGTTGAGGGGGTTCATCACAACTAGATACACCTAGGAAAAGAATACCATCAAAGAAGAGCAATGAAAGGGTGCTAATTTGCAGCATTGAGAACATAGAAAAGGGGAGAACTCACTGACAAAGGTAAATTGCCAAACACTGGACACCACGAAGACTATAATGAAAGAATATGAATCACTTTGAAAAGGGAGCGGGGGAGAGAAAGGAACCAATAGAAAAAGAGAACAACATAACATCAAACCACAGTGGAAAATAGGAAAACAGGAAGTAAGGAAATACAAAATACACCGAAATGGGCAAAATGACACAATAAATCTTTACCTAAAATTGAAATAAACATTTATATGCCTCAATCAAAAGACACAGAGCACATGAAAGGATTAAAAAGGAAAGGGCATTTACAACAAAACCAAGATCCACACAAGTATCTGCCTAAGAGAAGCTCACTTTAGCTTGAAGGACACACACAGACTGAAAGGCAGGGCTGGCAGAGTGTATTCCATGGAAATCGTAACCACGTTAGACTGATTAAGTCAGACTGTCATTATCAGCAAAGAAGGTCATTACCTGATAAAAGGATCAATTCATTATGGAAATTAACAATCTGCTTGACCAGAAGCGTCTTGATTGGAATCCTCATGACAAGTACGGAAACTAGCTAAGTATAAATTTCTACTATTGTAAACTAGAAATCTCCAGCTAATGACGTTTTATTTTTGCAAAGCTCTTTTTAACACTGAAAATTCTGGGAGACTGTAGAGAACAGAAAACAGGGAAGGGGAGCAAGTGGCAGCAACAGTCTTCAGATGGCACTTGACACTTATTTGTGTATTACAAAAGCCCAGTACCAGAAATACAACTTGGCTTTCAAATATCAAGCTTTAATTACTAACTTGGTACTTTAGCTGCCACTGCTTGTTGCATCTTGCTAAGGCATCCTTTGTGTCTGTAGTTTCTAAAAAGTATCCTGTATGTAACAACCATATTAGAATATGTTTCAATCTTAGTGTTCCAGGGGACCCTCAATTTCAGTTTTCCTTTCTAGTATCTCAGTGATTTCTTCAGTCATGCCTGAATGTTGCACTCAAATCACAGTCGCCCATTTATTATGATATAGAAAGTACTGACCACGTTGGAGTTGGTAGGGGAGAAAGGAGCCTCAGCTCTTATCTTTGAAGAATAAAGAAGTGGGGAGGCGGTGGCCACTTACCCTGTAGAGCCTGGCTGTTCCTCCTGCTCTCCAGCCTCTGCTCTTCCCTGGCAGAATCCAATCAGTATTCATTTATCAATCTAATTGCTTTAGTTATCTTGTAATGCACCTTATGCCTACCTTCTGCATAAATTATATTTTAGTTTTTACAGCTCACATTAATTTCCCTTTTATTTTTTGTCATTACAGTCAGATTAGAGAGTGTTGCCTACCAAATAGCTATTCTCCTCAGTCTTCCTAGCAACAAGATTCTTTCCCTGTTGCTTAGATTGTGTGATTGTGAATCACCTAAATGCCACAGACTCCTTAGCATGCTAATTAGCTTCCAAAATCTCTCACCTGAGATTTGAAAATCGGAATGGAGAACCCGCTGTAGCATTTGCTTGGAGTATGGACTGCCTAAGTTGGGGCAGAGGCTATTTTCAGGCATTCCAAATCTTACCAGTCACAGGGACCTGCTGAGGAGAGAAATAAGTAGCTTCGGGTCATTTTAGGTTAGTGACTTTAAACATAAGGTGTGATTTAATCAGAAGCCAGAATAATCATGGCAGGAGGTAGAGGAAAAGACAGAGTTGCCTAAAGTTAGGGAAGACTTTGGTGGCAGTATTTACCGTCAGCCAAAATCGGAGGATTCTGTCAAAGGCTCCACAAACAAAAGACTGCATTATGTAATGCATCTTGTATTTCATTGTGAACTATTCCACAAAAAAGTTTCATTATTTTGCCCCTAGACAATTTTACCACTTCTAGGCTACAACTTGCTGTGCAGAAGGGAAACTTCCTACATCAAAGAAAAGTTAAAATTACCAGAAAAACATGTGTTCACCCCCTTTTTTAAAGGAACAAATAAAAATAAATTGAACTTTTCATTGATTGTGGGAACACTTAAGTTAGGTGGATGGGAAGTAATCTTATTTGAAGGCCTGCCCAACAATTCGGCAATGGTTAGCAACACTTGCTCAATTCTCTTTCTGCCATTTCTGAACCTGATAATAGGTGTGATACTTTAGGGCCATCTTACAACAGAACACTTCATAGGCAGACATTTAAGGCAACATATAGATGGATGGATAGATAGCATGTAGCAATAGGGTATTTGTTTTCAAAAGGAAAATGTTGGTTTCCATGCTACTCTAAGATATGAATAGTTCCACACCCAAAATGAAATTTGATGTTACTTGCCTTGATTTCCTATTTCCCATGTAGTTGATCCCTAGTCACTGCAAAAACTTGCAAGTACCAGCTAACTCACAGGATTTTCGGTTTGTGACTAGTTTACTTAGAACGATGCCTTTTAGGCTGGGTGATCATATCCCCCACTGACTCAGGAGAGTTCCATTTTCCCTATGATTGCTCAAATGCAAATTTTACCAGTGTCCACTTTCACTGTCAAAAGCACTCCAGTTAGGATGCTGCCTGAGCATGAGCTTAAGAGTTATTTACACTACACTGACAATAATTCTGCAGAGAAAATTTAAATTAATATTGGTCAATGTTCATGAAGAGGAAGATAGAAATTAAATCCATTACTTTATCCCTGGGGCTTTACCCAGAAGGATCTTTCTATCTACAAGTTTAAGATGAGAACAAAAAATCTGATCAATTACAGTGTGTGAACTGTCTTGGGCTTTGATTTTAGTAAGCATGTTTAGTTTAATTTACAAAAAGGTATATTTTCCCTTAAAATTTGCTAATGAAAAAACCACAGCTTTGCGGTGAAACTCTTTGAGTCTTGGATTTGAATCCTAATTCCACTATTTATTTTGTTGGCAAATTCAGATTAGTTCTGCGAACATCATTATTGCTAACTCAATTCTAAAATGGCTGTAAGGACATTTAAAAAACCAATAGAGAACACTGTTTAAAGCTCAAAGTTACTAATAGCTCTTCTTACTTTATTTTTATGAACAGAGTGCTTCTTTTTCAATTTCCAGGATACTTCTATGAAAAGCAGCATGACTGACCCAAGCAGACAAGCTCATGGGAGCAGGCTGTCTCTATTGCCTTCCTGAGCAACAGAGGGGTCACACCTGGCATGGATATTGGCACCCACAGGCTCTAAAGAGGAAACTGGTCAGTCCTGTGTAAGGGGGTCAGAGAATGAAAGGCAGGTTCTTAAAGGAAAAGCTTTGGTAAAAAAAAAATTAAAATAGTTAATACTGGACAATTGTACAGAGGTTTTCTTTTGTACGTATTTAAAAATAAATTCTTCAGAACTTTTACTAATTATAGAATTTGGGGGGAATAAATTATCTTTCATCTGAATATGTTAGTGGATTTTTTTTAAAGCCCATCCTGTTTTTTATGACATTTCTTTCTATTTAAAGTAACTACTCTAAAAATTTAAGGCTATGAGGCCTACCTTCAGGCAACAGGTTTTCAGGAACAGACACAATTTTATCAATGAACTGTATCTTTAACAGATAATTCTCTCTTTGCTAGGGTTAGGATGGATGAAGTTGGCAGTAATTGCTAAGAAGCTGCATGGAGGCAGCAGTTGGAGAATGCCAACGCGACTTGGATTTTGTATGTTTGTTTTGCTTTGATTTTTGAGACGGGGTTTCTCTCTCTTCATTCTGCAGATCAGGGTGGCCTCAAACTCAGAGATCTACCTGCCTCGGCCTCTGGGAGTGCTGGGATTAAAGGCATGTACCAACACACCCATTCTTGGGTATCTATTTCTGGACTGAAAAGGAGCAAGAGAAATCTTCCTCCACCCCCTGCAGAAAGAAATCCTCTCTCACACATTCCATCTATTAGGAGTTCATTTGTGTTTAACAAGCCCCTCTTTAAAATGCAAATTTTCCTTGTGAACCTGTAAACCTCATTCACACCTTATTGCTAATTACTTTGGTGTTCTAGAATATGATCAACACTTAACTGATATTGGCAATCTTGGAATGAACAAACAGTTCAGGGTGGAAAATGGAAAATTTGGGTGGAGTAGAGCCAGCGGGTAGTATAATCACTCATTTTTGGGAAATGAGAATATACAGATATTTTAAAATTTTGTCTAGGAGAGGGACAGTAGCTAGGGTACCATAGAATGAAAATTATCCTAATTGCCAACATCTTTCTGAGATAGAACAAGTCTAGAAGCCTATGAAAGTTAAGTTCTTAAATATTTAACCATAACAACTTAATTGAGCTTACTCTTTTTCTGAATCTATTTCTAATTAATTTTTAGTACTACACCTCGGTGACCCTGCCTTCTAAGACTCACCCAATTCAAGCTCCCAGGTTTCACCATCAATTCAACAAATTCCAGAAATAAAAGTAAATGTTGTCTAATTGTTTTATATTGTTTCATAGTTATTCCTGCCAGAGGTCACAAGATGGAATTCTAAGATATACTGGAAAGTCTTTAAGAAAACTCCAATGATGGTAGTTTTCAACATCATGGAACTTTGTGACTAATTCAATCATAAAATAAATGCAGCTTCAAAGGACTGGTTGAGGTGATCCAGCCTCACAGAACAGTCCAGTCAGGACTTGACTATAATCCTAAATTTTCTTTGGTCCCATAAGATTATCAGCCAGATGCAGAGGAATGGGGATAAGAGTGCCTCACTGATAAAAGATACTAAATCCTGTGGTTAAACACAGATAAGAATCATGGGTTAATTTAAGTTGTAAGAGCTAGTTAATAATATACCTGAGCTAATAGGCCAACCAGTTTATAATTAACATAAGCCTCCATCTGTTTTGTTGGGACTGAACGGCTGTGGGACCCAGCAGGACAGAAACTTCTGTCTACAAAGGAATTACCGCTTCTATTTTATTACTTAGCTCTCACCTTCTAGGGTAAGCCAGAACCTCCCATAAGGATACCAAAGCAGTCCTCCTGACTTTTCAACCAAGTGAGTGAGAAACCTTACAAGACTCCTCCAACTCAAGATACCATGGCTTGACATTTTTCAGCCCTTGGTGATATTATGACTATAACACCATGACAGACCCTAAACTACTTCATTAATCCATTTCTTGACCTCCTAATGATACGAGACTGCTGAGAGCCTTTGGTAGCCCACAAGTAACTCAGTTTCCATCTGCTGGAGTCCATTCTGACTTAAAAATCATTTGAGTTCAAGCTTGCCTGATCTGCCTGTTCCAATATCCTTGACGGCTGTGAGAATGTTCTGATTAAGCCCATGGGAAAGAGCATTTGCCCATGAGAAAGAAGACAATATCTACTAAGACACAGGCTGGTGAGTGCCAGTTAAGGGTACATCCAAGTAGAAAAAGAAACTGCTTGCTGCTAGCAGGACTCAAATGATAGATAGCGAGCCTGCCTGTGCTTTCTCCCAAGGACAGTGCAGGGAGGTATTTAACTGACTGCACTGCTCTTTGTTCTGCCTTCTGCCTTTAATCCATATAAAAGCAAGTTCTGAAATAAACTCTGGGATGTTTGGTATTGGTCAACAGACCTCCTGGATCTATCCTGTGTTTCTGTCTCAGTTTCTTTTATCTGCCATTTCCTTGATCTTCTCGCCTTCCTCCAGGTACCCTAGCTGACTTACTGGAGCAGGTTCTGCCAACAGACAATAATTGCTTATTCTCTTAAGCCATAAGCTTTTGGGGTAATCTACACAGCAGTAGATAATGTATAAAGTATGTCTAGTAGGGTGGTACCAGTGGTATTAGCATGTTTGATATTTGAATTTCATTAATGCTATTTTGATACCTGTCATATACTCATCATTAGTCCATGTTCAGTGTATTTTCATTCACTCATATAGCTAGTTTAAAGTATTTTAATTTCTTTTTAGTTGTGGGGAGTGTGTTTGGGAAGGTGGATATGTATGTGTACATGTGTACCGTTGACTGCAGAGGTAAGAAGAGGAAGTTTGATTCCATGGAGCTGGACTTAAAGCCAGTTATGAGCAGTCTGATATGGATTTTGGGAACAAAACTCAGGTCTTCTGGAAGTGGTAAGTAGTAAGTGCTCTTAACCAAAGAGGGACTGTTTCTCTAGAAACTCATACTGTTATTTTCTAATGATATATCAGACACTAAGAAATTAGAAACAAAAACTAGAAACTTTACAATAATGTCAACTAACCAGATAATTACGCCTACCTTATATTTTGTTTCTACCCAACTGAAATAACAGCCATATTGATTTTCATTTTCATCTTTCCTTTGCCTTCTTTTTCACACAGTTCTATAAACCACATATAAACTGTGTGCTTACATATATGTACTGAATAATAATATTGGACTCAGATGTGTAAACTGGTTACATAATTTATAAAATGTTCTTATGGTAATATATAGTAAGCTGAGATTCAATGATCTTTATTAAAATATATTTTCATGATTCATCAATTTTGTTACTTGAAAAATAGTTCATTTTTTTTCTAATTTTGATGTTATTGCTTAGAAAATTAACTGTGAGTTGACTGAATATCAAATATATTCTATTCTTCTTTATGAAAGCATATGGTTTCACTCTGTAGTCTTGTCTGGGATAGAACTTGCTATGTATACCAGGTTGTTCTGGAACTCATAAAAATTAGCCTGCCTCTGCTTCTACTGGAACTAAAGGTGTGTGCTACCACACATGGAAGATTATATATATATTACAAACATATTAATTGTTCTCTCACACAGGTAAGAAAGAATCACCATATATGATTGCTTAATGTTTATCAAAAAGTATATGATCATACTCTAGAAACTTGCTAGCTTAGTTAATGACAGAGTCAAATGATTGCAACCTTACGTCACACCTTTCTCTCAATCACTCCAGGACTACTTGCTTTATGCTGATGACACAACCTGGAGACTGGCCTCATTTGCTGATATGAGAGATGATCACAGTTGCAGCCAGTTGTTTCCTGCTGTCTTTCTGGCTGGCATCAGTTTACAATGGATAGTGTTGTTAAAGGTCAGTTATTTAGTTTGGCTATTTTCCTCAGGTGCCTTGAGAAGAAAAATCGAATCATTCTTAAACTAAATATACTTTTAATATATGTAGACTTCCATTATTGAAAAACCAAATGAACTGAGGATTTACTTACCATAGCTTTACTAGGCAACTGCATGGGACACAACACCTTTCTTTGATTTGACACAATTACAAAGAATGTTATACTAAGACTATTTATAGCATTGGGGACAAAGGCTCAGCTGGTGAAGTTCATGCTGTGTAAACACAAGGATCTCAATTCAGTCCTTAGAACCCCCTTTATCAAAAAGGTGCAGGAGGGGATACATAGCTGCCATCCTAGTGCTACGGAGACAGGACCAGAAGGCGTGTGGGGCTCCTTGGACAGACAGACAGACTAGTGCTGTGTGACGTCTTTCTGTATGCTGTGAATATATGTGTTGCTCTCACTGGTTGATAAGTAAGTCTGCTTTGGCTTATGGCAAGGCAGGATAGAACCAGGCAGGAAATCCAAGTAGAAATACAAGAGAGGAAATACAAACTCTGGGAGGCATTACTCAGCTGCCCGAGGAACAACATACTTGCAGCTTGATGAAAGCCACAAATGACGTGACAATACATAGATAAATAGAAATAGGTTAATTTAAAAGTAACAGCTAGTAATAGGTCTGAGCCATTGGGCAGACTTTTATAATTAATATAAGACTCTGAATGTTTATTTGGAACCTGACAGGCAGGAGAGAAATCTCTATTTACAGACTAGTTTACATGTGAGCTATAGGACAGTGAGAGACTATCTTCAAAAAATAAAAAAAAAGAGAAATGAATGCTACTTGTCATCTGAGGAATGACATCAGAAGTTGACCTCTGTTCTCTAAATGTACATGCACACACACATACATGTAACCCTCCAA